>NW_025999982.1:11623944-11662636 GCF_001458135.2 Marmota marmota marmota
TTACTGGGCCTGGCCACCAGAGCGCTGCGCTCATGGTTCCGTGCTGCTGCGTGTGTGTGTGTGTGTGTGTGTGTGTGTGTGTGTGTGTGTGTGTGTGTGTGTATGAGCGCGCTGGGGACCGGGGGCTGAGAGATGCCCCTGCCCCACTGAGGCCCACCTTGGTGCTCACAGATCTGGCAGTTTGGGCAGTGGATGGACGTGGTGGTGGATGACCGGCTGCCCACCAAGAACGCCAAGTTGGTGTTCGTGCACTCCTCAGAGCGCACCGAGTTCTGGAGCGCCCTGCTGGAGAAGGCGTACGCCAAGTAAGTGCCCGGGCCCACGGGGGGCTTGCCCTGCCCGCCGGCCGCCCTACAGTGGGCTGCTTCAGGCAGAGAAAGAGGCCGGGTGTGGTGTGCAGCGCAGGGCATCCCTCTCCTCCCTCCCCAAGTCCTCACACTTCCATCTCTGTACCCAAAGGCTGAGCGGGTCCTACGAAGCACTGGCAGGGGGCAGCACCACGGAGGGCTTTGAGGACTTCACCGGTGGAGTGGCCCAGAGCCTCAATCTCTTGAGGCCCCCTGATAACCTGCTGAGGCTCTTTAGGAAGGCGGTGGATCGATCCTCCCTCATGGGCTGCTCCATTGAAGTAAGCCAAGCTTGGGCCTGCCTCAGGGCATTTGCACCTGTTGCTGCTTTCCCCTAGAAAGCTATTTCCCCAGCTATTTGTAGGCATAGCTTCTCACTCCCCTTTCAGTTCAGCTGTCCCCTTCTCCAGTCAGCCTTCCATGACTCCCAGTTGATGTACTTTCTACTTTGTTTTTGTTTTAGGGGGCCACCAGGGATTGAACCCAGGGGTGCTCAACCACTGAGCCACATCCCCAGACCTTTTGATTTTTTGGGAGGGAGGGGCGGTGCTGGGGATTGAACGCAGGGCCTTGTGCATGCAATGCAAGCTCTCTACCAACTGAGCTATATCCCCAGCCTTGATTTTTTTTATTTAGAGACAGAGTCTTGCTGAGTTGCTTAGGCCTCGCCAAGTTTTGTTGTTGTTGTTGTTGTTTGAGACAGGCTTTCACTGAGTTGCTTAGGGCCTCATTAAGTTAATGAGGCTGGTCTTGAACTTTCGATCCTCCTGCCTCAGGCTCCTGAGCTACTGGGATTACAGGCATGCGCCACCACGCAAGGCTTCTACTTTGTTCTGATTTTCTTCTTCAACCTTTATTGTGACCTGAAATGTCTTGCTTACCTATGTATCTATTCACAGTCCATCTTCACATAGTGCTCACATTGCATGTGGGCAGGGACCTTATTTGTGTCATCATCCACTGCTGGACCCTGGGACTTTAGACAAGACCTACCATCCAATAGGCACCCAACAAATACTTATTTTTTGTAATGAGCCCAGAGTGCTACCATATGACCCAGCAATTGTATTCTTGGTCATTTATCACAGAGAAATTAAGATTTGGGGTCCACACAAAGCCCCCTACCCAGATGCTTATGGTAACTTTATTCATAGTAGTAAAAAAGCCAATCAAACTAGTCCTTCAGCAGGTAAATGGCTAGATAACCTGTGATGATTACACACCATGAAATACTACTCAGCCATAAAAAGAAACAAACTATTGATAGCTGTAACAGCTAAGCTGGCTCTCTAGGGCATTAGCTGAATGAAAACAAGTCAACTCCAGAAGGTCACACACTGATCCTGTGATTCCATTACATGACATTCTTTTTTTTTCCCCACTGGGAATTGAACTCAAGGGCACTTTACCACCAAGCTACTTCCTCAATCCTTTTTGTTATTTTTTTTTTTTTTATATTGAGTCAGGGTCTCACTAAGTTTCTGAGGCTGGCCTAAATCTTGTGATCTTCCTGCCTCAGCTTCCCAAGTTGCTAAAGTTGCTGGATTACACAGCAACCACATCCAGCCCCATTTATTTGACATTCTTGAAATGATAAAATATTAGAACTGGAGAATAAGTTCTTGATCCTTGTTGGCTAGGGAAGAAGAGATGGGTGTGTTTATAAGCAACATAAGGGCTGCTTATAGTGAGGGAAATGTTCTATACTTGACTGTACAGAATAAGTACTTGACTATGGTGGTGGGCACACCAAACCACACATGTGAGAAAACTGCACAGAACATACTCAGTGAAAGCTAATAAAACTAGGGAAAGCGTGCAAGGTTAATGGATTGCATCAAGGTCAACATTCTGGTTTTGACATTGTCTAGTTTTGTAAGATGTTACTCTATCTCTGTGTATTATTTCTTACAACCGTATGTGAATCTACAATTACTTCAAAATACAAAGTTTAATTTTAAAGAAAAAAAAAAAAAAGAACCCAAGGGCCAGGCATGGTGGGGCACGCCTGTAATCCCAGCGACTCAGGAGGCTGAGGCAGGAGGATCACAAGTTCAAGACCAGTCTCAGCAAATTATTGAGGCCCTAAGCAACTTAGCAAGAACTTTTCTCAAAATAAAAAATTAAAATAAATTATAAAGCGCTGGGGATGTGGCTCAGTGATAAAGCACCCTTGAGTTCAATTCCCTGCACCAAAAAAAAAAAGAACCCAGAGAGTTCTCACCTTTCTTGGGGTGCCCCGGTCCAGATCCTGAATGCCTTTTCTTCCCCTCTGCTCTGTAGGTCACTAGTGACAGTGAGATGGAATCCATGACTCATAGAATGCTGGTGAGAGGACATGCTTATGCAGTGACCGGCCTTGAGGATGTGAGTCCTGGCAACCAGCCCCACCCTGAGGACAGCAGGAAGGAAGGCACCTCTCTCCTAACCCGTGCCCCTGCCCTGTCATGCCTCTCCCAGATCCGCTTCAAGGGCAGGATGGAAACACTGATTCGGATCCAGAATCCCTGGGGCCGGGTTGAGTGGAATGGAGCCTGGAGTGACGAGTAGGTGCCCGTGACCCAGGTGGGGGATGGGGGTCACAGCAGGCCCAGGAGTAAGGCAGTGAGGGACTGACTGTGTGCCAGGGCAAGCCCCCCCCTGAAGGCACTCCATCCTTCAGGGGTAGGGGAGGGAGTCCAGTGGGGAGGCTGGCCCACCTGGCTCCTACTGCCGCCTTCTCTCCTGCAGGTCCAGAGAGTGGGAGGAGGTGGATTCCAAACTCCGGGTGCAGCTGCTGAACAAGAAGGAGGACGGGGAGTTCTGGTGAGCTTGTCTCTGGTCCACTCCTGACTCCCCCGGGCCCCATCCCTTAGCTCCCCTCCTCCCTCCGCCCTGTGCCTCCAGTGGGGAGGTTGTGGGGGCCTCCGTGCTCACGGGTGTGGGTATGCACTGACACCCTCCTGCAGGATATCCTACTACGACTTCATGAACAACTTCACGCTCCTGGAGATCTGCAACCTCACCCCGGATGCGCTCTCTGGGGACCACAAGCACTCCTGGAACACCACCTTCTACGAGGGCAGCTGGAGGAGGGGCAGCACTGCGGGGGGCTGCAGGAACCACCCTGGTAGGTGAGGGGCCTCAGGGGGCAGGGAGCGAGCAGTGGGCCACACTCACCACTAACCCAGGCCCGGGGCGCAAGGTCACGGGGCCAGGGTGCATGAGGTCAGGGGTCAATCCAATCCATCCCAACATCTGCCAGTAGGGGAGGCAGGCACTGTCCCAGCAAAACCATCCGACCCACTTCCTCCGCAGACACATTCTGGACCAACCCCCAGTTTAAGATCTATCTACCAGAGGAGGATGACCCGGAGGAGGACGTTGAGGGAGACCCAGTCTGCACCTGCCTGGTGGCCCTGATGCAGAAGAACTGGCGGCATGCGCGGCCCCAGGGAATGCAGCTGCACACCATTGGCTTTGTCGTCTTCCCAGTGGGTGCCCTGCGGGTCAGGCTATTCTTGCTCCCTCACCTCTGGCCTCCTCCCTTGAAGGCCCTTCTTCAGGGTCACAGCCCAACTGCACAGGTTCCCATCGCCCCAGAGCCATGGCTCTCTGGCTGCTGTTTTCTTTTCACAGATTTTAATTAATTAATTTTGATGGGGGGATACAGGGATTGAACTCAGTGGCGTTCGACCGCTGAGCCACATCCACTATTTTGTACCATCCACTATGTATACAAACCACAATTTGGTATTTTATTTAGAGATAGGGTCTCAGTGAGTTGCTTAGCGCCTCACTTTTGCTGAGGCTGGCTTTGAACTCACAATCCTCTTGCCTCAGCCTCCTGAGTACATGGGATTATAGGCACATGCCGCTGCCCCTGGAATCCTACTGAATTTAACTTGATTTAACTCACCTTTTTACAAATTTATAAATTTGGAGCTGGGTGTGGTGGCATGTGCCATCTGCTACTCAGGAGGCTGAGGTGGCAGGATCACTTGAATCCACATTTTCAAGACTTTGTCTCAAAAACAAGCATACAGCTCAGTGGTAAACACTTGCCTAGCATGCTCAGACCCTGGGTTCAATCCTCAGCAACACACACACACACACACATACGCACACACACACACACAAAATCTACCTTGGAAAAACATTATGTAACTGTATTTCACAATCCAAATGTGATGGATGTTTTTATTTGTTTTGTTTTTTGGTACCAGGCATTGAACTCAGGGGCACTAACCACTAAGCCCTATCCCCAGCCCTTTTTTATACTTTATTTAGAGACAGGGTCTTGCTGAGTTGCTTAGGGCCTCACTGAGTTACTTAAGGCCTTGCTAAGTTGCTGAGGCTGGTTTTGAACTCGTGATCCTCCTTGCCTCAGCCTCCAGAGCCAATGGGATTACAGGTGGGCACCGTGGCACCCAGCTAAATACAATAGATTCTTTGTGTGTGTGTGTGTGTGTGTGTGTGTGTGTGCGTGCGGTGCTGGGGATTGAACCCAGGGCCTTGTGCATGTGAGGCAAGCAACTGAGCTATATCCCCAACCCAACAATGGATTCTTAATGCTATCAGAGCCCCCCAAATACATACATACATACACACACAAACACACCCTCTACCTGGCTTTTGCAGACCTTATCACTCTCAAAATCTGAACCTCCTCTCTATTTCCTTCCCAGGTCCCAAAAGAGGTACAGAAGAAGACATGGGGCTTGTTCCTGGGCAGCAACCCCTGCCTCCTGCATGTGTATTGTCAAAGGGTGGGATTTGGTAACATGCTCTGAGAAACACTGGGTTAGGATCCAGCCCCTTCAGGCCCTGGTGGGAGTCAGGGAGAGAAGAGACCACACCAGGGTTGCATGGTCTTTGGGCCATGTCCAGAACAGGTTGGTTGGTGTTGATACCTACTCCCAACACTGCCCATCAGGCTGCTTGCTTTGGGGGACCCTCACTCTCTGCTCTCCCATGCCAGTCCTGCACCCACCTCCAGGGCACATATAGTTTCAGAACGTCCAGGATGTGCACTTGAAGAAGGATTTCTTCAAGAAGTATCAGGACAATGGCTTCTCAGAGACCTTCATCAACTCACGGGAGGTGAGCAACCACCTCCGGCTGCCTCCAGGACAATACATCATTGTCCCCTCTACCTTTGAGCCACACAAAGAGGCCGACTTCCTGCTGCGGGTCTTCACTGAAAAGCACAGCCAGTCTTGGTAAGGGTCCATACCTCACTGCTTCTAGATCCCCTGAGCAAGAACTGAAGGATATCAAGCTTGTGGAGCTGTCCTCTGGTTCTCCTCTACATTGTCCCTATTTTATAGTCAGGAAAACTGAAGCATTAGGAGGTGAAGTCTCAGTTAATAGTAGAACCAGAACTAGAACTAGAATCTAGATCCTTCTGAGCTGTTCCATGTTGCTTTGAATATGCAACATGACCTTCCCCAGACCCCACTGCAAACCTCTGTCTTCCCGACTTCTGGTAACCCCTAAGCTCTCACTCTCTTTCTTCTAGGGAACTGGATGGATTCAGCTACGAAGAGCTTCTCCAGGAGGTGAGGGGAGGCTGTGGGACTGGAGGTTGGAAGGAAACACATGGGAGAGATGAAAGAATTTTTTGGACTGGGTTCCTTTCCCACTCCCTTCCCCCAGGAAACCCCGTCTAAGAAGGACATAGATGAGGACTTCATAAATTTGTTTGAGACAGTGGCAGGCCAGGTGAGAGAGCCATGGGTAGAGGCTGAAGGAGTGTGGCTGGGGGCTCAAGGGGCCGGAGCAGGAGTTTCCCCTCCTCCTTCCTAGGACAAGGAAATAGACCAATATGAGCTACAGAAACTGCTCAACAGAACGGCTTTCAAACGTGAGTCCCCACTGCCACCCTCACAACCCTTCCCCCACATATTTTGCCCCACCTTCAACCACATCCCATTCATTCCATCTTTTTTTCCTTCCCTCACAGTCAAATACAAGATCAAGGGCTTTGGCTTGGAAACCTGTCGCCGTATGATCAGCCTCATGGATGTATCTTCCTATCTAGTGGGTGGACCTGTCTGGCATTCTCCCACCCCTGTCCTCCACCCCCAAGCCTGACCCAGAGATGGCAACCTCTCTGGCCAGCCACAGAAAAGATACCCATTCTGCCAGGCTTGGTGGCCCATGCCTGTAATCCCAGCGGCTCTGGAAGCTAAGGCAGGAGGATCGCAAGTTTGAAGCCAGCCTCAGCAACTGAGCAAGGCCTTAAGCAAATAGCAAGACCCTGTCTCAAAATTAAAAAATCAATAAAAAGGGCAGGAGAGGTAACTCAGTGGTTAAGTACCTCTGGGTTCAATCCCTGGTACCAAAAAAATGATGCCTGTTTTTATCATTCAGTGGCTCCCTGCAGTGAGCCGCTCTGCTTCCCTGCCCCAAGATATACTCTTCAGTCCCTTTTCTGCTATCCTTGACTACTCCCACCCAGAAAGATGAATCTGGAAAGATGGGGATTTTGGAGTTCCAGGTCCTGTGGAAAAAAATCAAGAAATGGACGGTAAAGAGCCCTAGAAGGACAGTCTATTGGAATCAGGAAAGGGTGTCTTCTAGAGGAGTGGGGACTAGCAGGAATGAAACTAGAATTAGAGCCTCTGACCATAGGGGCATATGACGGGAGAGGGTCTTGGAGTGCTAAGGTATGAGCTGGTCAAAATGTTTAATAACCAGGATGGCTCAGGTACCAGCTAGTCTTGAAGGATGCCTACAGAAAGTACCAAGCTGCTGTATCAGAGCCCTCCTGCAATGCTTGGAATTAGTGCCTTAATCACTAGATAATAGAAATATTGGGAGCTCATAGGGTAGGTCATTGTGGGGGGACTGGTGATCTTGAGCAGCTATTATGAACCAACTGTACTGCAATATTTCTTGGTTTCAACCAATGCTATGTACATGGCCCTACCACATCTGTCTTCAGGAGATCTTCCGAGAGTGTGACGAGGACCAATCAGGCAACTTGAACTCCTACGAGATGCGCTCGGCAATTGAGAAAGCAGGTGGCCAGTGGGCAGGAAAGGGTTAGGGACTGGGAGCACAGATGCCTTGTCCAGAACCCTGGACTCTGCCCTTCCCCCCTCTTCTCTCTCCCAGGCATTAAGCTGAACAACAAAGTGCTGCAGGTGCTGGTGGCAAGGTATGCAGATGAAAACATGCTTGTGGATTTTGATGACTTCATCAGCTGCTTCCTGAAACTGAAGGCCATGTACAGTGAGTTAAGCACCTGCCCATCGACCCCCATACCAGATGCACGTGGCCCCGTTCCAATGCCAGCTCACCTTGCTGGCGCTAGAACTTTGTGCCTCCATTTCCTGATCTATCAAATGCGGATGATAATGGTACTGCCCCCTTGGAATGGAGGTGCAGAGTAAACGAGGTGATCCGTGGAGAGCACTCAGAACCAGGTCTGGCTCCTAGCAAGGGTATATGAGTTGTGATCATTCATTCCGCACTGGGTTAGGGGATTTATCCCGAAGGCAGCAAGCATTTTCTGACCTTCTGCCCTGTTGGAAGTGGGTCCTTTAAACCACTGACCGCCTCGACCTCTTTCTCCCGCCTCCTCCCTGAAACAGTGTACTTTCTCAGCAAGGATCCCAAGAATACTGGCTATATTCGTTTGGACTTGGAGCAGGTACACGGGGGAGGAGTGGGAAGGGATGTCCCCGCCCCTGGCCCCGCCCACTCGGCCGCCTCCCCTGCACATGCTGGTCTACTCTTCTCTCTGCAGTGGCTGGTGATGACCATGATATAGGCACTCTGCTGGAGCCTGGCTCCCTCCCTCTGCCAGCTGGGGGTGCTGGCCAAGGAGGTTGGGGTGCCCCTTGCCGCCCTCAGCTCTCTGGTCGGCTGGGCCCGGATGCCGTGTTTACTCCACTCTCGCTCTTCCTGCTTGGAGGGGTTCTTTGTCCCCCACCAGCTTCTAGTAGCTGGATCAACCCCACCATCTCAAATTTTATCCCAGTATATTTCATTAAAACTTAAGTTAGGCTTCCTCCTGTTCCCCCGTGTGAGACAGCCGAGAATAGGGAAGGCACCTGAGCTGCTTGGTGCCCTCCAGCTTTCTGTCCACTCACCTGCCTGCCGACCCAGTCCTCCTGTGGCATCGCTTCTCTCTCCTTTCCCTCACCCGTGGATGTTATTGTAATAAAGAGCACATGCCACTAGCTTCCCCATGTCTGTGTTTCTATACCAGGAAAAGACTGGCCAGGGCTCAGGTCACTTCCCCAACACCAAAGAGGAGTCCTGTAGCTCTCTCCCTCCCGGCAAGGTGATAGATACTACCTGTTTCAGCCAGCTTTTTCACTGCTGTGACTACAGTTTCGAGGTCTGACTCCACAGAAGGCTGGCCCCATTCCTCAGGGCTGGAGGTGAGGTGGAACATCATGGCCGGAAGAGTATGGTGGAGAGAAGCAGCTCACATGGTGATCACAAAACATGGAGGGAGACTCCACTCCCCAGATACAAATATATACCCCCAAATATGTACCCACACTCCCAATGTCCCACCCCCTCCAGCCACACCCCATGTGCCTCCAGTTACCACTCAGTTAATCCCATCAAGGATCAATTCACTGATTAGTTTAAGGCTCTCCCAACCCAATCATTTCCCCTCTGAACCTTCTTGCATTGTCTCTCACATGAGCTTTTGGGGGACACCTCACATAGAAACCATAACACCACCTTAACCCTGGAGAGCGCTTAGAAATATGAGCTGTTGCAATGGCTAGGGGGCGCTGTTGACATTTGTGGTAGTCCAGGATGTGAAGTTTGCTTCAGTCCTTGAGGGTAAGAACTGTACAGTATGCTGGATGGTGGAGCAGCGTTGTGGTGGGGGCATAGGGAACTTTCAGCTGCCAGTGAGGGCTGTGAAGGGGCTGGCAAAGTTAGGGGCCACATGGCTTTGAGCCATCTCTGTCATCTCCTCTCTCCCTTGGGTCCCGAAGGTAGCACTGCATGTCTCAAAGTCAAAATCCAAATGCCACACCTGCGGCAGCCAGCAGACAGATCATAGACGTGAAAGGAACCTCCTGGGTGTGAGGTTGGGAGGGGTGAGGACTGAGTGTTCATTCCCACCTTAAAGGTATTCAGATTCAAATCATCATTATTGTTGTTGGAAAAGTACTGCCCGTCAAACTATTGCCCTCACCGGAGGGATGGTCCTTGGTTCTCTAGTTTTTGACCTTGGAGTCTCTGCTGCAGAGGCACCCGCACCCCCTCCCAGTCCCAGCTTCCGGTCATGGTAAGAAGACTCAGGCTCTACTGCAGCTCTGTGACCCCACTTCTGTCTTTCCAGATCTCTCGGTGGTTTCCCCCTCCGGTCTCTGGCAGGGATACTGGGGTCTGGGTGTGTGAGCGTCTCAGATTCATTGGTAGAAACAGCTCCCACACTCCCTTGAATTAGAGACCGTTCCTCCCCAGGGGAGCCCAAATCCTCCCGCCTCTGTGCACTTTCTCAGCCTCCCAGGGCGGCTGGGCTCCAGTTCCCTCCTACGGTGTCCTAACTTGGGTCCTCCGCTAGAATGCTGAGGGGCCTGCAGGAGTTCCTTCCTCCTAGAGCTGGTGACAGATGCCCTGCCCCTGCCTCCTTCATGACTTCAAAGACCAAACCTGATCAGCCTGTGTGGAAAGCCACCCACTGGGTCCTTCATCACCGGCCATCGCCGCCTCTCCAGGAGTCATTTCCTCTCCTCTCCTTCCTCCTGTCCATTGTGACAGATAAATGACACTCTCTAAGCGCCTTTTAAAGGCTTGATTCCCCACTTTATCTTCCCTATTGTCCAAGGAGCTCTCTCCCTGAGGAACAAAAGTGTGGGGGTGGGGCAGTGGGGTCCTGAAACTAGAAACTACAGTCTTTTGAACTTGTGTGTGTGTGTGTGTGTGTGTGTGTGTGTGTGTTTATTTAGAGACAGGGTCTCAAGAGTTGTTTAGTGCCTCACTTATTGCTGAGGCTGGCTTTGAAATCAAGATCCTCCTGCCTCCACCTCCCGAGCCACTGGGATTACAGGCTTGCGTCTTCTGAACTTTTGAGATGTCCCAGCAGTCCCAGAACCCCAGGAAGATGCTGACCCCTTGTCCTAGGATGAAATGATGTCAACTTCAAACCAGGAGGGAGGGAAGCAGAAAACTCCCAAATCAGAACTATGAGTCACTTTTCTTTAAATTTTTTTAATTTTATTTTTTAGTTGACACGGTAATTATATATATTTACGGGGTAAATATGATATATATATATTTTTTGGTGGTGGTACTGGGGCTTGATCCCAGGAGTGCCCTACCTCTGCCTACATGCAATTCTCCAGTTACCCTGATCTGTTCATTACATGTTGTATGGAAATGTCACACTGGCCAAACGTGATGGTTTATGGCCGTAATCCCAGTCACTCAGGAGGCTGAGGCAGGAGGATTTCAAGTTCAAGTTCAGCCTCAGCAATTTAGGGAGACTTTGTCTCGAATTTTTAAAAAGGACTGGGATATAATTTGGAGGTAAAGCACTCCTGAGTTCAATCCCTATTACTGAAAGAAAAAAAAAAGGAAAAGGAAAAAACATTCAATTGTAAATACATACATACATAATCAGATATCAAGTCATTGAACTAAACAACACAAATGGCATGAGGCTTATGATACAAAGTCAAATGAGCAAGATGCCATGACAGAATTCCTATTGGCGTTTGTGTTTACTGGCACTCTATATTATTAGCAATAGCTAGGTATACAATGTAAAATATGGAAAATAAAATATGAGGCTTTAATACAGTGAAAAATGTGGAAAGTGACTCCATCCAGGACTTCTCTTGCCTCTCTTTTCAGCCTAGCTGCCCCTGGAGGCCATTCCCACTGTGACCTCCGTCTCTCCAGATAATTCATAACCACAGGCAGGCAGCCCCACATTTCTGCTTTTTCCTCCTGTCCTGGGTGTGGGTGACTTCTGCTTGCAGTACTGGGCAGCTGAGATCTTCTGGGGAAGCACTAAAATATGCAGTCTGCTTCCTCCACAGCCACGCTGGTTGACTCAATTGGGCCCCTTGCAATCCAAATTTCAACTCGTGCTGACTGCCATTCTCCACAGCTGCTGCTCCTCCGCCGCCCCATTTCCCTCAGAGGTCTCTCCTCAGCCTCCAATTTTACTATAAAGATTGGGGGTGCCTCAGAAGAATGGCTTCAACCTTACCTCTTCCCTTCTTCCGAGTAACTCCACAGCTTCATCCTCTGGCCTCTTGAGAAAGCAGGGTCTCAGATGTGCTGGGAAACCATGGAATATCATGCAAGATTTAGACACAACAACTAGATGCCACACAGCACCAGCTGTAGAGCCTGGAAAAAGAAAAAAGAAAAAAAAGTCAAGTGGTCAAGTGGAATTTTTATTTTGTTTTGTTTTGTGGTCCTGGGGATTAAACTCTGAACTCTGGTGTACTTTACCACTGAGCCACATCCCCAGCCCCAGCCCCTTAACTTTTTTTTTTTTGTTTTGTTTTTAAGACAGGGTCTTACTAAATTGCTGAGGGCCTCAATAAGTTGCTAAGGCTAGCCTTGAATTTGTGATCCTCCAGTCTCAGCCTCTGGAGTTGCTGGGATTACAGGAGTGGGCCCCCATGCCCAGATCATACGCTTTTTTTTTTTTTTTTTTTTTGTATCTGGGCTTGAACTCAGGGGCACTTGACCACTTAGCCACATCCCCAGCCCTATTTTTGTATTTTTTACTTAGAGACAGGGTCTCACTGAATTGCTTAGCACCTCACTTTTGCTGAGGCTGGCTTTGAATTTGTGATCCTCCTGTCTCAGCCTCCCCAGCCACTGGGATCATAGGCTTGAACCACAGTGCCTGGGTCCAGATCATAAGCTTTTTAAATGTTTGTAAGTGTACAGTCTATGGCTTTACATATTATGTGTGTGCAACTGCTACCACTCTTTTGAATAACACCACTATAAACATTTGTGTGCACATTTTGTGTAAACATGTCATCAGTTCTCCTGGTAGATGGTTTCACATCTTTCCAGAGTTTCTCTATGCAAATACAAATATATAAATATATATACTTATTTTTCCACCGTCTTTGCACAAAAGGTAGGATGTCATACACACCTGTTGGCACTTTTTTTCTTTCTTTTGTGGGTGTGTTTGGGGGGGGGAGGATGCTGATATTCAAATCCAGGGTTTTATGCCTGTTAAGTGCGTGCTCTACCACTAAGCTATGCCAACAGTTGCTCCTTTCTTCATTTAAAATAACTCTTTCCCTCTCCCTCTATCTCTTTCTCTCTCTCCTCATTGCAAACTAATAATGGGAGGAGGCTTGAATAATCCATGTGGTAACAGATTAGATAAGAGATATCAGTATGAACTCCTGTTTAGCTTAGTACAGATACAAATGTTTACATATCAAATATTGATAATCTGAGTGTAGTGGTGAGTGCCTGTAATCCCAGTGTGGAGGAGGCTAAGGTAGGAGGATGGCAAGATCCAGCCCAACCTGGTGACTGGTGTTGAGACCTTGTCTAAACAATAAAATTTTAAAAAGGGCTAGAGGTATAGCTCAGTGGCAGAGCACTTACATAGCATATGCAAGGCCCTGGGTTCAATCCCCAGTACTCCCCCAACACAAATGTGTAGACCTGTGTATATACACAGGTTAATATCCCCACACCTACTTCCTTAGTCTGTAGCTAAAATGGCCTAAAACCAACAGTTCTCCAATAGCAACAAGCAACACCTAATGTCTAGTAATTGGTTTCTAATACCATTCTCCAACAAATAGGGGAAGTTGGCATGAGGTCTGCAGAAATTCTGTATAATCTTCACAACTTTTCTGTAAACCCAAAACTATTCTAAAATAGTTTATTTATTTATTTTTCCAGTGGACACAACAACTTTATTTTTATTTTTTTTAATGTGGTGCTGAGGATCGAACCCAGCGCCCCGCACATGCCAGGCGAGCACGCTACCACTTGAGCCACATCCCCAGCCCCTAAAATAGTTCATTTTAAAAAACAATGAAAATATATATCTTAGTGATATTTCTATATTCTATTAGCATGTAGAGAGCTTCCTCATTATTTCTATTTTTTATTTTACTTTTTTGTGGTGTTGGGAATCAGACCCAGAGCCTAACACAACTGGGCAAGCACTCTACCACCAAGCTACATCTCAGCCCCTCATTATTTTTATGGCTGCATGGTATTCCACTGTATGGAAACCTCATCATTTATTTAGTAGTTTTCACATTATTAAACAACGAATAACAATATATATAACATCATACATGTTATTGTATCCCTGTGCACATATTTCTATAGGACAAATTCTTGAAAATGGGATTATTGTGCTGAAGAGTATATACATCCATAATTATAATAAATATTAAATTTTTCATACAGACAGTACCAATTTGTATGCCCCAGCAAGCTGAGTCTGCCTGTTTCCCCACAACCTCAAAAACACATGAATGATCAAATTTTTCCATATTTCCAATCTGATAAAAGAAAAATGGTATCTCAGTATAGCTGTAATTTGCATTGCTCTTATTGTGAGTGAAACTGAGCGCTATTCCCATTTTGCTTCGGCTTGCAGTTTGTTTTCCATGAAGTGTCTCTTTTTGTTCTTTGCCCATTTTCATTGCGGGCTTTTTTTGGTTTTCCTCCTAAAATTCTAGGAGCTATTCTATTTTAGAAAGATTAGACCTTTGTCTGCCACAGGATTGCAAGTGTTTTCCTTTGTCATTGATCTTTCTGCTAGATTTTTAATGCCTGCCACCTGGACTCTGTCCCTTCACTCCAGCAGAGCTGCTCTCCCCAAGCCACCTGTCCCCTCTCAGAGCCACAACACAAAGACCTTCCAGATCCACATCTTCCTGGGGACATTTGACCTCATGGTGACATTTGATTCTAGACTAAAAACTCTCTCTTTGTGTAAATAGCATTTGTCGTGTTCTTCTGATTACATAGAAAATACAGAAAAGCACACAAAAGAAAACCAGAGCACATTTAATCCCACCTCCCACTTCCTGGGTGTGTGGGCGTCACTGTGTGTATTTATTTACACAATAAATTTCTTAAGCTTGCTCAGGCCCTTTGGAAGTCTACAGCTCCCCCTTCCCGCCTGCTGGATTGCTCCCTGGGCTTGTTCTGCCTCCTGAAGCAGGTCCTGCCTGCTCACCCCACAGCAGTCTCCCCCTCTATCCGGGACCCCCTCCCTGACACCAAACTCCAGATCTCATGGGCCTTCAGAATCACCTTGTTGAGAGCCTGAGTTTATCACCCTGCTCCAGAGGATCCTGGTTTCCTGGGTTCTTTAGTGCCACCCATCAGGAGGGCCTTCCAAAGTCCGCCCCAGCATTGTTCCTGGCCCAGGCCCCAGGCCTGCTAGGCAGTTCCTGAGGTGGGCCCTCACTGGCCTCCTCTTTTGCTCAGGCTCTTCCTCTCCTGGACTTCTCTCCTCCATGGCATGGGAGGGAGGTAGCGTACATCCTACCTGACCTCCACCATCCTCAGGGAACCTACTCCTTTCCTCCTGGAGACCTCTAAGAGGCCCTCCTCCCTCCCCAGCCACTCCTTCTTCTGGCCCCAGCTTGGTAGCTGACCTTCCTCACAACCCCAGGCCCCTTGCCCTGTTCCTTAAGTGCCTGAAATACTCCCTTTGCCCCCAGAGTGGTGGCTCCATATTGCAACTTCCGGTTTCATCCTCTGTTGCCCATACCGGCCACACATGGAGAGCAGGACTGTCTTTCCATGGACATCAGCACTTCATTGACATTTGTATTTCAAGAGCCTGCATCCAGTGAATGCTGATGACTCTATTGAGGGAAGGTTGGACCTACAAAGCTTTGCATCCAGGTTGTCTCCCTCAGGACTAAGGCTGGAACTGGAACCCACCCCAGTCTAATGTGCAACCCCCTCTACCACCGCTGTCTTCCTGCAACGCTTTTCTGTTTTTTTTTTTTGTTGTTGTTTTTGTTTTTTTTTTTAAAGAGAGAGTGAGGAGAGAGAGAGAGAATTTTTTTAATATCGATTTTTTAGTTTTTCGGCGGACACAACATCTTTGTTTGTATGTGGTGCTGAGGATCGAACCCAGGCCGCACGCATGCCAGGCAAGCGCTCTACCACTTGAGCCACATCCCCAGCCCCTGCAACCCTTTTCTGTCAGAACCTCAGTTTACTCTTCTGTCAGAGAAGTGTACTCAGGAAAAGGAAGAGAACTCAGGGGAAAGTTATAAGGACCAAATGCATCATATACTTGTAAATGGTAACTTCATGAAAGAATATGAGGTATTGGGTTTATTATAAAGAGAGTGCTCTTGTTCACTTCGTGTTTGCCAAGTGCCTGTTTTCTATAATGGTTACTATCCTAACATTTAACCTGTAGCTGTTTCACAGAAAGGTAAATTAGCTAATGGCATATTTGCCAAAGATTCCACACTGGTGTAGAGGAGCCGGGATTTGAACCTGCACAGCTTAGCTCTGTTAGGTAATAGCTAGCAATGAGCAGTGAAATACAGTCAAGGTCACAAGTGTTCTTTATATTACTTTAGAGTCCTTCTTTAAACTACTTCCTAAGTAGACAAGAAAGCAAAGTATGGTAGTTAATTTGTAGAAAACAAACAGAAGCAAAGGAGCTAATGGGAGGACATATCAAGAGAAAAGGATGAATGGGACTAACTCTTGACAGGGTCCACTGAGGTTGGTGTGAAGCTAGGAATTATGGCTAAAGGTGTCTCCATTGTCTGGGAAAGAAGATTCCTTTAGTAGCACAGGGCACTAAGGTAACTTCTGACCAGCTATTGACTCCAGTGCCCACATTAACATGGGATTGATTGTTGATGAAGCCCCCCCCCTAAATGGGATGGCCACCATGACCATTCCAGAGACGACCAACTAAGGTCAAAAACTTCCCCACCCAAGGTGAAGGAGGGGTTGAACACCTGATTGGCAGAGAGTACAGAAGGTGGTCCTCAGTTCTCCTGGGAAACACCAAACAGTAATAAAATTGGGGGACAACATTGTCTCCTTTGTCTTTTTCTGCTTGGAGATGGCCTACTGTCTCTCTCGAGAGTGCTTTTTGCTTAAGCCTCACTTTTCTTTTACTTTATGTTCACCTCACTTTCATTTCTAATAAAGTTCTCTTGCATGGCTTTTGGTGTCTGGCTTTAAATTTTCTTTCACCGGAACACAAGATCCGAGGTTTGGAGTTTCAGCCCCCTGCTTTCCTGTGATACTTCCACACTCTGTTTGCTTAACCACCACCTTGGACTGTCCTTAAATAAAGTTCTTAGTATTATTTGGTCACAAAGCTTCCCTCTCTAATATAAACTGACACAGCTGGGTGTGGTGGCACACACCTGTAACCTCTCCAGTTACTCAGGAGGCAGAGGTAGGAGGATCGGAAGTTAGCAAGACCCTAAAAATATATATAAAAATAAAAAGGGCTGGGGATGTGGCTCCGTGGTTAAGAGCTCCTGGGTTCAATTCCTGATACCAAAACAAACAAACAAACAAAAAAACCTGGCACACAACCAACTCCCTCAGCATGGTTACATAAAAATGGTAATGTACCACAGAAATTTAATTTCAAGAATGGAGAAAGGTACAAAATGTAGCTATATGCCCATATTTTCTGTTCTTCATTATTCATATTATTAGATTCAAATAAAACAAATACTCATCAGTTGAACTAAAAACAGAAGTTCAGCTGGGCGCGGTGGCCCATGCCTGTAATTCCAGTGGCTCAGGACGCTAGGCAGAAAGAGCACGAGTTCAAAGCCAAACTCAGCAAAAGTGAGGCAACTCAGTGAGACCCTGTCTCTAAATAAGATACAAAAGTTGGCTGGGGATGTGGCTTAGTAGTCAAGTGCCCCTGAGTTCAATCCCCCCCCCCAAAAAAAAAAACACAGAAGTTGTCATGATT
The DNA here is from genome assembly GCF_001458135.2 of Marmota marmota marmota. Lineage (NCBI taxonomy): Eukaryota > Metazoa > Chordata > Mammalia > Rodentia > Sciuridae > Marmota > Marmota marmota. The sequence goes on from NW_025999982.1 coordinate 11,641,195, forward strand.
GTCATGCACTTACCATCAGTGGTTTGAAAAAATGCACATTCCCCAAGCCCACCATTCCAGGTCTTTATCACTCTCAGGATGAGATTTTACTCTTTGTCCTCAGATTCTCAGATTTTTTTTTTTCCCCTCAGTACTGAGGATTGAACCTAGGGCCTCATGCATTCTAGACAAGCACCCTACACTGAGCTACATCCCTGGTCCTTTTTAAAAATTCAATTTATTTTGAGACCGGGTCTCACTAAGTTACCCAGATAGCCTCAAACTTTCAGCCTCCGCCTCCTGAGTAGCTGAGATTACAGGGTGCACCACCTCATCCAGCTTATATTTTCAGAATTTTGTCACCAAGAGAGACATGAGGTGAGGTGGGAAGAGACCAGACTGAGCAGAGGCCTCCATCAAACTCACAAAGGGCAAGAGAAGAGAAATGAGGAGAGGTTGAGTGGGTACCATGGTTATTCTGGGCCATGGTTTGGGGAGAAGTCTGTGCTCCCCTGGATCGCCAGTTTCCCCTCCTGGTTTGTCCTGTTCCCACTCTCTGATGCTGCCCATCTCTGGTAGGCTCTCACATTTCTGGCAAAAAAAACAAAAAAAACTCCTGCTTGTGGAGGCCAGAGGAGAGAGGGGGGAAAGAAAGGGACTGGCTCTGGACACCCAAGATGAGACTAGAGAGGAAGGAGGATGCTCAGGGCCAGCTGAAGTCAGACAGCCTTCCACCCAGCACCACCCCTCCTACCTGCTAGGCCTCGTGCCTTTCCGCAGCTGGGGTCGGGGGGCTGGGACTTGTGGAAGCCTAGGAAGGAAAGGGAGGGAGAAAGCGGAAGATAAACTTGCATTTCCAGGTTGGTCAGATATTGCCAAATTGCCCTCTAAAGGATTGTGCCATTTAGCTCTCCCTCCAGTACTCCATGAGGTTCTGCCTCCCAGGGTGCAAAGTGGTAGTTGCTCTGGGTAAATGTGCGTTTCCTCATTGACCGATGTGGGTGAACAGCTTTTCATGATGATGGATCTCTCCTGATTCCTTTTCAGAAAATGGCCTCCTCTGATCTTTTGTTCATAGGATTCATTTTTGTTTTTGTTTTTTGCTTTTTTTTTTAAGAGGTTTTTTTTATTATTATTGTTTAGTTGTCAATGGACCTTCATTTTGTTTATTTATATGCGTTGCTGAGAATCAAATCCAGTGCCTCACACATGATAGGCAAGTGCTCTACCACTGAGCCACAGCCACAGCACCTTGTTCTTTGTTTTTTTCTTATTGATTATAAAAGATTTTCGCTTATATTGATACTAAATATTTTTTTTTCTTTTTCTGTACCTCCTAAGCCGCTAGGATTATAGGCATGCGCCCCAACAATACTAAATTTTTTTCAGTTATGTGGATTGCACATTTCTCTTCCCAGCCTGTGGGAGGTTGTCATTTCACTTTGTAGTGTCTTTTTTTGTTGTTGTTGTTTTTTCTCCCATGTTGGGGATTGTATATGTCTTTTTTAGCAATTGAAAGTTGCTGATTTACTATTGAAACAGGTGATGCATGTACATGGGTGTTCGTTAGGCTATTCTAATAGCTTTGACAATTACTATAACAGCTGGACATAGTGGCACACACCTGTAACCCCAGGGGCTTGGGAAGCTGAGGCAGGAGGATCAAAAGTTCAAAGCCAGCTTCAGCAATTCACCAAGGCCCTAAGCAACTCAGTGAGACCCTGTCTCTAAATAAAATACAAAAACGGCTGGGGATGTGGCTCAGTGGTTAAATGCCCCTGAGTTCAATCCCTGGTACCAAAAAATAAAAAATTACTATAACAAAAAATTTGTAAAAATCTATAAAACAAACAATTCTGTGCTCTTCCAAATTCCTAAAGCTCAGTTCCTATTTTTTGTAGTTTTACTTGTTATATTAAAGTCTCTAATGCCACCAGAAGTTTTGGAGTTGATGTGCCAGAGGGTCAAACCTCATTATCCCCTACCCCCGTGTATGGCCCACAGTCTTTGTCCCACATCTGGCCATGCATGTCCCTTCTTCACAGACTGGCAAGTCCCCCTCTGCCTCACGTTCTTAGGTCTTTTTTTGATCCTTCTATTCCTTAACCCCTGTGCCTATTCTTGCCACCTTCCACACAGTTTCATTTCCCATATTACAATTTGTCCAATTTGGCACCCTCAGGCCAGGTCCCTCTCTTTCTTCTCAGTATTGACCTGGCTTTTTTTTTTTTTAAGTTGTAGATAGACACAATACCTTTGTTATTTATTTATTTATTTGTTTGTTTATTTATTTAGTGCTGAGGATCGAACCCGGTGCTTCACATGTGCTAGGCAAGCTCTCTACCACTAAGCCATAACCCCAGCCCAACCTGGCTATTCTTTTTTTTTTTTTTTAATATTTATTTTTTAGTTTTCGGCGGACACAACATCTTTGTTTGTACGTGGTGCTGAGGATCGAACCCGGGCCGCACGCATGCCAGGCGAGCGTGCTACCGCTTGAGCCACATCCCCAGCCCAACCTGGCTATTCTTGACCTTGACTTCTTCCATATAAATTTTATGAGGGCTGGGGATGTGGTTCAATAGCAGAGCACTTGCCTAGCATGTGTGAGGCTCTGGGTTCGATTCTCAGCACCACATATCAATAAATAAAAAGCTCCATTGACAATTAAAAAATATAAATTAATTAATTAATTATTTTTATGATCGCCTTACCCAGATCCAGAAAGAAAAGAAAACACAAAACACTGTTAGGTCAGGCTGGGGATGTGGCTCAAGCAGTAGCGCACTCGCCTGGCATGCATGGGGCCCGGATTCGATCCTCAGCACCACATATAAACAAAGATGTTGTGTCTGCCAAAAACTAAAAAAGTAAATAAATATTAAAAAATTCTCTCTCTCTCTCTCAAAATACAAAACAAAACAAAACAAAACAAAACAAAAAACACTGTTAGGTCCTTGATTGGAGTCACATTGAATTCTAGATAACTTGGGGGAAAACAAACATCTTTTTTTTTTTAATTTTTGTAGTAATAGATGGACAGAATGTCTTTATATAATTTGTTTATTTTTATGTGGTGCTGAGGATCAAACCCAGTGCCATGCTTGGCAAGCGCTCTGCCGCTGAGCTACAGCCCCAGCCCAAAAACAAACATCTTTACTTCATTTATCACATGAATCTCTCCTGACCATCACCCTGGCACATCCACCCGTGTATTTAAGTCTTCTCTTTTGGTTCCTCTATAAAAATGTGTTTGCTTTCTCCAGCGTCTTGCTCAATCTTTGTTAGATTTTTTCCCCCTGGGGCCTGTGGTTTTTGTTGCTCTCCTTCCCCACACGGAATTTCAAGGCATGTCCCTCCTTACCTCCTCCTCTACCCTTCACCACCCTCTCTCCCACTGTCCTGGGAGCAGCTGTCCTGCCCCAACAGCTGACTGTCCCCTGTGAGGCATTGCCAGAGGGTGTAGGGTTCACACCTCATCCTTGAATCCTGCCAGCTGCATCTGGGGAGGGGAGTGACAACTGTTTGAGTGGGGACAATGGGCTGCATTACTATACAGGCTCCCCTCCGGGGCCACCTCCCTTCCCCTGGTCAGGGCAACTGTTCCTATGAATAAGGAAGGGCCCCATCTGCCAGCTCTAGTTAACCTTTCGGGCAACATCCGCTTTCCTGACTCCTTTTACTCATGTCTTATGAGCATGTTTAGTTTGGGTCCTGCTGCCTGATCATCTGCTTGTGGGTCTGTCGCTGCCTGGAATTAACTGGTGAGCATCATTGGAGGAAAAGTCTGATCTCTCAGTTGTTGCACTCAGACCTCAGAGGGTTACCATAGCCCCACTTGGGTAGATGGTTTCAGATTATCTGAAGCACAAAGGTATTGTGCTAAGCCACAGGGCCAAGCTACCAGTTCCTGAGTGAGTATTCTGCCCTTCGTCTGCCCACACTGCCTATACCTGGCAGCTCAGTTTCCTGCACAAAGCTTTCCACATCTACTGCTTAGCAACAGCTCTCCTGGCTCTCCGGGGCCTGATGAGGCCTCCCTGGGAGAAATAAGGCCTCCCTGGCTCCTTGCAGAGCTCCTTATTTGGGGTTCAGCACCATCCTCAACCTCCCACAGACAAGAAGGACTCCGGGTCAGGGCTGAGTTCCAGAGAAGCTCCAGGCCAGTGTTGAACCCGAGCCAAGGTCTCACAGGTCTCCATCAACCCTTCAAACATTAACTGAGCCCCAACCTCTGGTCCATGTGGCTGCTCCTGAGCAGCAGGACACCTGTGTCAGGTCTCCAAGAAGCAGCCCATTCAGCTGGCCTCAGACATAGGGGTGTACTGGGAGGTCACAACTGGAAAGATGGATGGAAATTCATGTTTACTGGATACCTTCTAGAGACCAAACTCTGAGTCTTGTGTTCTTCCCACTTCTTTATCTCATGGAAGGTAGGTATTATAATTCCTACTTTAGGGAGGAGGACCACCATATAGACAGTTCCAGAAAGCCACTCCTATCTCTAGCTATGCACTGTACAGCCTATCAGGCATTCGGGGAAGCCCTAGAGAGGGTCCCAGAGCCAGCACGTGAATCCAGAGCTAAGAGACCAACACAGAAACACATGCAACCAGCTTTGCAGGTTGGTACTCATATGTATACAAGCTGTTCTTAGCAGAGGCATGTTATGGAGTGCTCTGGAACCCCTGGGTAGGGGCACGCAGACAGGAGTGCAATGAGCAGAAACCCCAGTACTCCTGGTTCCAGCAAGAAGCCATTAGGTCTCATCACCCCATCCCCACTTTTACCCGTGAGCTGTCACCTGGCTGACTCTTGGGGCATTAGGCTTTTTTGTCACTGCCACAGTACCTCCACAGGCCTGGCATGCAGTAGGTACTCAATGCTTGTTGTCAATATGAATGGCTCATGTAACTGATGCTTGCATATAAGGGTGGTAGAAGTCTCCAGAATACTTCTGAATGGCCATGAAGACCTGAAGAATGGTTTTGAAGATAGCCAGGATGGTTATCTTTCCAGGAAATTCTCAGTACAGCCCTTGGTTCTCTGTCTTAGGAGAACTATTTGGGGCAGGGAAGTGGATTTCAGGGTCACTTAAGTGTCTAGCTCTAAGACCTCAACTTCACAGGTTGAAACCCAGACACTTTTTTTATTGTTGCTGTTGTTGTTGTTTTTTTTTGGTACTGGTGTTATGCTCGAATTTGGGACCCCCAAAAGACCACCAGAGATCCAAGATCGATGTAAGCAGCAAAGAGGTGTTTATTGCGAGCTAGCTCGGTCCTCCACGCGCACACATAGCAACTGGTGATGCTGAGAGGCCCCCAGCCCAGGGTTTGCAGCAGTTTTATACATTCTTTGGAGAAGGCAGGGACTTCACATACATCATAGCATCTCTTAGCAAATCATCACACACTGTGGGAAAATCAAATAACTCTAAAACATGATTAGCACATTCACTTGCGGGAACAAGTTGGGTAGGGGTGATCGGTTACTACAAGAGGGGGATTCATTTGAACTGATTGGTTTAAGCCAAGAGGGGTGTTCCTGCTGAACTACGTGGTTTCCCAACACCATAAACCACTGGGAGGGTCATCTGGCATCCCAGGTATTTCCCTGTCTCATGCTGATTGGTGGCTGCTAGGGGGTTGCTATGGGTCCTCACCTAGCCTGACTGAGTCAGGGACACCTAGTGCAGCAGATCTCTCCTGTTATTTGTAGATAAACAATTTAGCAGGGTAGGAATGTGCCTAGGGGTGCTCTGTGGGTCTTTCCAAGGAAAAGGTCATGTCCCTTCCTTGGACAGGCTTTGCTCTGAGGTAGAGGCTGGTTTTTCACTGGGAATGGAACTCAGGAGTGCCCTATCTCTGAGCTGTATTCCNAATATGAATGGCTCATGTAACTGATGCTTGCATATAAGGGTGGTAGAAGTCTCCAGAATACTTCTGAATGGCCATGAAGACCTGAAGAATGGTTTTGAAGATAGCCAGGATGGTTATCTTTCCAGGAAATTCTCAGTACAGCCCTTGGTTCTCTGTCTTAGGAGAACTATTTGGGGCAGGCCAAAAGGAGTGGGGTGGGGTTAATCCAGGTAAGAATGGGAAGGAGATGGACACAGGAGGGGGCCGGGGGAGGGGGATAGAAGCTAAGCCTAGACCCATTCCTTGAACCCAGCCACTGCCCCCACCCCTCTACTAACCCGTCCTGCAGTTCCTCCTTGTTACCAGAGACAATAACCTATTTCCTTTACCTGTTTTGCCTGCTCAGACCCCTGGAAGCCCTCATTAGTTACAAGAGGCAGTGTCATAGGGCAGGAATAGCTGGCTCAGGCCCAGGATCCAGAGATCCCAGTTATGAAAACTGAGCCTGGACCAGGAGCCGTGGCGCACGCCTATAATCCCAGTGTCTCAGGAGGCTGAGGCAGGAGGAGCACTGAGTTCAAAGCCAGCCTCAGCAAAAGGGAGGCACTAAGCAACTCAGTGAGACCCTGTCTCTAAATAAAATAGAAAACAGGAGAAAAACTGAGGCTGGGAAGCTAGTGGAACTTAGCCAAAGTCACAGTAATCACAGATCTGAGCCAGTGTTTGATGGGGCCTCCTGGGTTCCTCGGAGGGAACCATCAGGCCTGCCTTTCTTCCTCTTTGGCTCTGTGTGTTCTTCCTGTTCCCCAAGGGCTCTCTCCAGCTATTTGTGTAACACAAGGCTCCCACACATCCTGGGAAGGTGTTTGGATTGATGGAGCCCCAGGGGTCTTAGTAGCACAGGCTCTGGGGCAAACAGGTCCAGTGTTGGAGCCTCAAGCAGAATTTCATTTCTTTATTCTTACAATAAATGTTAACTGCCAAGCAATGGAGACCCAGCAGCAGACAAGTCTCTACTCTTCTGGAACTCACATTCTGGTGCGGGAGGCAGATAATGAACAAGATAAGAAAGCTAAACATCTAACATGACAGACAGTGATTTGCTGTGGAGACACAGAAAGATGAGGGGAGATGGGGACAGAAGGAGGGGGTGGAGTGTATGTTTAAATAGGATGGTTGGGTAACACTTAGGCAAAGACTTGAAGGGGATGAGAGAAGGAGCCCTGTACCTGGATAAAGAGGCTCTGTGGTGCACGCCTGTAATCCCAGAGGCTCAGGAGTCTGAGGTAAGAGGATCATCAGAATCAGCAATTTAGTGAGGCGCTAAGCAACTCAGTGAGAACAGTCTCTGAATAAAATGCCAAAAAAGGGCTGGGGATGAGGCTCAGTGGTTAAGCACTCCTGAGTTCAATCCCCAGGAACCAAAAGAAAAAGAAAAAAAGCCTTGAAGGCAGAAACAATGGTAGCCCCTGTTGTTGGGGCTCAGTATACACCCCCAAAATATGACTGTAAGAGACCACCCTGTGTGTATATGACTCTTTGGCATATTGATTATTTCAAAAAACTGCAGACTACAGGAGTGTCTTTGAAACCTGGCCCTTGTATAAAGAAAATTTATATCTATAAAGAAATTTTTGTCAGTAAAGGGGTATGGACCAGGGAGAGAGCTGCTCCTGACAACTTCTACCCCTGCCCCTAGAGGATTCTATGGACACAACAAGGAAACCTCTATTCATCATCCATTGCCTCCTCTCCTCCTCCCATAATTTATTTTTATTTTTTTATTTTTAGTTGTATCTGGGCCCAATGTCTTTATTTATTTTTATGTGGTGCTGAGGAATGAATCCAGTGCTTCACACATGCTAGGCAAGCTCTCTACCACTGAGCTACAACTCCAGCCCACCCACCCACCCATAATTTATCTCCATCACACCCCAGAAGTTCCAAGCCTTGGTTCTTCTGAAGCTCTGGATGGTATAGAAGTCTCCATCATCTGATTGCTTCATAGGATCTTATTATTATTTATTTTTTGGTGGTGGAGATTGAACCCAGGGCCTCGTGCATGCAGAGGCAAACACTCTACCAACTGAGCTATATCCCCAGCCCTTTTAATTTTTTTTTTTAGTTGTTGATAGACCTTTATTTTATTTATGTATTTATATGTGGTGCTAAGAATCGAAGCCAGTGCCTCACACATGCCAGGCAAGTGTGCTACCACTGAGCCCCAGCCCCAGCCCCAGAGTCTTATATTTTTATGGGACTCTAAGCAGACATACATGATTACAATATTTTGTCTCCTATGTCAATAAGCCTTATGTCAATTTAATTTGCAGACCAACCAAAGAACCTAGAAGTGCAGAAGGAAGTAATGGTTATCCTCCTCTACCTTTTGGTGACCACAAAGAGACCTTACTGATGGACCTGGCCACTCCAGAACTGAAGCAGAAGCAGAATGCTGGGACCCCTGACAGAAAGCCAGCTGAAGACAAGATTCTTACCACATAAGGTTCCCCCATCTTTGTCTGCAAAGTGAGAGTGGTAAGAGTCTCCTTGTCTTTTCTCCTTTCTAAATTTAGAAAACATTTGTGTTATAACTAGTTCTTGTATAGAGACTTTGGGGTGTGTGTGTGTGTGTGTGTGTGTTGCTGGGGATGCAACCCAGGGCTTCCAACATGGTAGGCAAGCACTCTACCACTAAACCACACCCCCAGCCCTGTGTGCTTGTTTGTTTGTTTGTTTTTGTTGCTGGTTTTGAACCCAGGGGCTCTTAATTACTGAGCCTTATCCCCAGCCCTTTTTTGTATTTTATTTAGAGACAAGGTCTCACCAAGTTGCTTAGTTGCTGAGGCTGGCTTTGAACTCTTGATCCTCCTGCCTTAGCCTTACAAACCCCTGGTATTACAGGCATGTGCCACCATGTCCTGTCCTGGGTGGTTTTTTTTGTTTTTTTTTTAATATGAGTACTATTGTTTTCTGATTCTTTCCCTCTAAAGAAGACCAGTATTTTCTTTTGTCTCCATCTTTTGCACCCTTTATCATAAGAAGAATGACATCATAGATTAAGATTCTCTTTTTGTTTTATATCCTGAGAATTTGGCTTTGTAACCATTGAGGATGCTCTCTCTGGATTTCACTGGTTGGGGGTACCAATATTAACTTGCTTCAGGCAGTTAGTCTAATAAGTTGGGAGACTGATCATAAAGTGACAAGTAGCCTTCTCTTTATCTGACCATACCAGCTCTCAGGAGAGTTTATCGTAATAAGAGTTCCCCCCAGTCCCTAAGTGGCAAATATCATCTCAAACTTCATTGCTTAGTTAGTGCTAAAAAAGACTCATCCAAGTAGCTCTTGCCCAGTGTCACAGATTAGCAGGTTTGTGACTGGACACTCTGTTGAAGACTGGGGATACCATTTCACAAATGTTATTCTTAATTCTTAATTGCCTATGGCCATGAAAATCTTTTTTTTTTTCTTAGTCTGTCTCTGGGAGTGAATTTTTTCATATCATGAGGGCTTCAACTTCAGGAACACCAATTACCTCCATAGTAAAGATTTATTGTAAGCCTAGAAAGTTATCTCCAGGTCTTTGCATGAAAAGGTTTACTGGTTTGTATTGTTCCTTGAATAAATAAATGGGTCACATTTGGAAAAAAAAATATTGGAGGCTGGGGATATAGCTCAGTTGGTAGAGTGCTTGCCTCACATGTACAAGGCCCTGGGTTCAATCCCCAGCACCACACACACACACACACACACACACATTAAAATTCTCATGCTAAGCAACTGGCTTATTGGTACCATGAGAAGATCAAATCAACAGAAGACACAAAATAATACCAAGGCGAGCCTTACAGATTCCCTTGACAAGATTTAAAAAACGAAACAAACAAAAAACCCACAGAAATCAAAGTTAGAACAAAAGTTGAAATCCAAATCCACCATAAATCCCTCTTTACCATTCTCTTATCTTTACCCTTGACTCCCTATCCCTGGACAGCCAGAAAATTTTTTGGCTCTCTCTCCTCCTCAAAACCTGGTGCCATCTTTTCAGATGGGAAAATTTCCATTTGAATGGAATGAGCTGAGCTCCAATTTCCTCAGCTCCACCAAGAAAGCTGCTTAAATCACCAGCTGCCTGTTTTAAACTTCCAAACTGTTTTCCTAAAGGATTAGCGTGCTTACCCAGTGGCATCATCCCCAGGCCTAAGACATCTCAGTTAAATTGGCAGAAGCAACTAAAGGTTGAGCAGCAAGGCTCACTGTGCTGTCCCTTAAAATTCCTGCTTCCGGGGCTCTTTAAGTTTATTCTGCTTTTTAATAGATCCACAGCACCTTGCTACACATTGGTAGACCCCTGTGAACAGGCTCTATGAACCCCTTCCTATACCCATTCCAGACTTCAGTCACTTGAACTTTAAGAGACTCAGGGATTCCCCCAAAATGATGTCTGATAATAGGCAAATGTGCCCCCAAATTTCTTCTTGGAGAAAACTCAATCCTTCTACTGTATCTTTTTTTTTTTTTTAGGGCCAGGGATTGAACCCAGGACCTTGTACATGCCAGGCAAGCACTCTACCAACTGAGCTATATCCCCAGCCCTTCTTCTTCTGTATCTTTGAGATAGAAAATTTCTGCTCTGTTTTATCTTAGAATCATCCCTTATGACAAGCAGACTTTAGGGGGATGTGAAGACAGTTGGGGCTGGGACAGGACAAAGATATTTATGAGAAGTAGTTTGAATTGTGACTCTTGGACTTTTGATCCATTTGATCTTTACCCTCCCATGGAAAGATAATGTTTTATCTTTTTTTTTTTTTGTCAAAACATGGCTTACAAAAATGGGGATTGGTTTTATCTATCCTCAGCTAGTGTCCTATGGCCTGTTGCCAACTCTCAGGGGACTGTCTTTGGGAGTGGCTCTGGATCTTGGAAGGGCTGTATTTTTGTGCCCTCTTTGAGATAACTTACAAATCTGTGATTAAGCCATAAAAACTTATCAGTCTTAAGTAATAAAAGTCTCATTGAGTCTTTATTGGCCCCTTGATTGATTAAGAGAGAAAGAAGTAGATTGGAATGGGGAGAAGATGATTTAGAAATTGGTCAAATGCAAAATTTTAAATATTTTCCACAAATAGTTAAAAGCTTTAGTTATCTGGGTAGGTAATCTTAACTTGTTCCATTTGCCAGATACAAAGTTTTTCTTATGTGTTGCCAAAATTAATTGTAAAAGAACTCTATTTAAATTGCTTAAATATAAGCACATATATAAATTAAATATTCTCTTAGAAATACAAACAATCTCCCAATGCTTTTTTTTGGGGGGGTACCGGAAATTGAACCCAGGGGTGCTAAACCACTGAACCACATCCCTGCTCTTTTTTATATCTTATTTAGAGACAGAGTCTCGCTAAGTTGCTTAGGACCTCACTAAGTTGCTGAGGCTGCTTTGAACTTGCAATCTTCCTGCCTTAGCCTCTGGAGCCACTGGTATTACAGGCATGCACCACCAAGCCTGGCTTTTGTTTCTTTTTTAGACATGGACTCAACATGTTGCTGTCTGGTCGGTCTCTAACTCCTGGGCTCAAGTGATCCTTCCACCTCATCCTCCCAAGTAGCTAGAGTTATAAGTGTACATCACCGTCACAGAGGCTGGCCCGATGATGCTCTTTTTAAATTCACCTGCCTTGGATAATCTATGGCAAACAAGTATTGTTGGTTTTGTAAAAATGGATACGCCTCCAGAGTTGTCAGCATTAATACAATGCAGACACACAACTTTTATTCTACTAGGTTTACTAGTCAAATAATTTCTTGTCTTTTTTTGGTGCTGGGGATTAAGCTAGGCAAATGCCCTACAGCAAAGCTGCACCTCTAGCTCTCAAGTTTTTTTTTTTTTATCTTAACTAAATATTTACAATCATAAAGCTGAGTTAAAACTAAGAAACAAGCCAGACGTAATGGTGCATGCTCATAAACCTAGCTGCTTGGGAGGCTGAGGTAGGAGGAATCCAAGTTTACGGCCAGTCTCAGCAACTTAGACTGTGCCTCAAAATAAAAAAATAAAAAGGGCTGGGTGGATAGAGCGTCCCTTGGTTCAATGTCCAGTATGTGTGGGGTAAGGAAATGACAAGTTTTCCTGGAAGCACTGGTGTGCTCTTTCACTTTTTTCTTTATTTTTATTATTGTTAATTGTACATGCTTATGAGGTACAGTGTGATAATTACCCACATATGTACAATGTGTGCAGATTCAATCAGGATAGTTAATGTTTCCATCTCCTTATCATTATTTTGTCTTTGGAGCTCCTGGCTGTTCTGTTCTTGATAAGAGATTGTGAACGTATCTCTTAAATAATCTGCCTAAGGGGGGAAAAATCTGTTTTATCAAGATAATTTCCTGTGCTTCCTATGGTCTTCATTAGTTTTATTTTGTTTTGGTACTAGGAATTGAACTCAGGGCACCCAACCACTGAGCCACATCCCCAGTGCTATTTTGTATTTTATTTAGAGACAGGGTCTCAATGAGCTGCTTAGCTTTTTTGCTGAGGCTGGCTTTGAACTCCCTAACCTCCTGTGTCAGCCTCCCAAGCCACTGGGATTACAGGCTTGCACCACTGCACCTGGCTCATTAGGGTTTTTTTAATTAATAAGTTTGAAAGACTGGAGGGGTAGCTTGGTGGTGGATTTGTTGCCTACCATATTTGGGGCCCTGGGTTCTATCCCCAGCACCACATAAAAATCAAAACCCCAAAAAACTGAGTGTTTTCAGTTTTAAAAGTTTTTACACAATCATGTAACTTTCTGTATTTGTCTTTCACTCTGTTATTGCTTCACAATGATCTGTGACTTCATTTAATCGAAAGTTCTAAAAAAAAATTTTTTTTGGTACTAGGGATTAAGCCCAGGACAGCTTAACCACTAAACCACATCCTCAGCCTTTTTTATGGTTTATTTTGTTTTGATATAGCGTCTCACTGAATTGCTTGGGGCTGTTAAGTGGCTGAGACTGGCTTTGAACGTGCAATCTTCCAGCTTTAGCCTCTAGAGCTGTTGGGATTACAGGCCTGTGCCACCTTGCGCTCCAAACCTTTTGATAGTGTCCAAAATCAAATTCTAAATTGTCTTTATTTTTAACCTCAAACTAACTTTAAGATTTTCCAGATGGGTCCTTGGAATATCTCAAAATAATTTGTTCTCTTTAAAAAAAAACAAAGATGTTAAACTAATAAGGCTTTTTTTTAAGGCCTTGCAAGTGCTAAGCATATGCTCTCCCACTGAGCTACACTCCCCCCCAGCACTAATTAGGCTTATCTGATGTTAAATTATATGGGGAGCATCCTCAAATAAGTGATGCTCACTAAGCCTTCTTTAGGTAATAAATATAGATAAGTGTTATTAACATAAGTATTCTAGAAGTTGTATGAAATTTCTAGTAATCTGATACATCCTGGTATAATGAGCTATATTACATATCAGTCATAATGATAGTTATCTTAAAATATTGCATGCTACAGAAATTATAAAATTTACTTGTCAACTTCATTATAATGAACTTTCATTAGAATTTTATTTGTACCAAGGATTGAACTCAGGTTCACTAAGCCACTGAGCCACTTTTTTTAAGACAGGGTCTCACTGAGTTGCTTCTTGCCTCACTAAGTTGCTGAGGCTGGCTTTGAAGTTTCCATCCTCCTGCCTCAGCCTTCCAAGCCACTGGGATGACAAGTGTGTGCCACTGTGCCTGGCTCATCAGATTTTTTTTTTTTTAATATTTTTAGCATTGGATGGACACAATAGCTTCATTTATTTAACTTTATTTGTTTATTTATATTTTACGTGGTGCTGAGGATTGAACCAAGTGCCTCGAACGTGCTAGGCAAGTACTCTACCACTAAGCCATAACCCTAGCCCTCATCAGATCTTAAACTGTGGCCATTTTAAGGATTTTGTTATCCACTGACAATTATTATTTTATTCTGATGCTTTCCTAAAGCTTTTGTGAGCAACCATAACCCTATAAATCTGCCTTCGAGATTTATGGAATGGACTCTAAAAAGTACAGGTTTTTGACTGAATCTAAGGAAACTTTTTCAGCAGTTTGGTAAAGTACACTCTTTGTAAACTTAAATTAAACATTTCCTATTTCTCCCTAATTGATCTTTCCAGAATTCAGAAATTTTTAGTGAATGTTCTTATTTTCATGACAGAACAGGTATTTGTGTAAGTTCAATAAGAACCTGTTTCTTATAGGACACAGTTGGAAATATTGCAGTATTACCAAACCTTTGACCAGAATGTCACATTTGAAAGTATGACTAGGGCCATATATGACCAAATTGTTTTAAGGAACTAAAGTTGAGTTTAAGAAGCCAATTAAAGGGCTGGGGATGTGGCTCAAGTGGTAGTGCGCTTGCCTGGCATGCGCGGGACGCTGGGTTGGATCCTCAGCATGACATAAAAATAAAGTAAAGATTTAAAAAAAAAAAAAAAAAGAAGCCAATTAAAGCCCTTGAGTGTGAGGGGCTAAACTACTCTGGTGCCTTAAATACATGGTTTCTTTCTACAATTGTATCAGGCCCAGGAACCTCAGTGTGTTTGGGGAGCCTCCAGGTAAAATCACCTAAATCTATAGATATTGCAAAGTCATATGACAAATATTTAGTTTTCTGGCCTCAAAAGTGTGTGTGTGTGTGTGTGTTTGTGCGTGCGCGCATGTGTGCACACATGCGCTTACTAGGGATCAAACCCAGGATCTCAAGCATGATAGGTAAGCATTCCACCACTGAACTACACCTCCAGCTATAGATTCTGAATATTTTAAAGTGGAGTCATCAGAATTTGCTCATATGGATGGAGAACTGTGATAGGAAAAGAGGAGTTCAGGATAATTTCCAAGATTTTGGCCAAAGCAATTGGAAAGACACAATTTGGGAAAACCTGGGAAAAGGGCAGTTCTAGAGGGAAATGAGGCTATTTACCCAATGTCTGACTTTGGAAAAGGTGCTTAACTACCCTGAATCTTAGTTCCTCAATGGTTATCCATTGGTTATAATTTTTGCTTCGCTGCACCGTGGTCGTGAGAATTGAGTGAGATCATGAACTCTGTACTGGCATACACGTGTATTCAATGTGTCCTACCCACAGCCCTGGGATAAATACATGACCATGAAACTTCATCTGGTAGCAACTATAAGAAGACTCTGCCTATGAATGTGCACTTTCTTGCTCCTCATCCCTGCTTCTTCCACATAGAAGTAGACAGTCCTTTCTGACCTTGTAAGTTTTCCTTCTTCAAGGTCTTGAATGGTGATGGAGATGACAATGATGCTAACAGCAGCTGCTGGTGGGGTGCTGATATGTGATCATAGTCTCAAGACCTTGAAGTTTTTATAATACGTCAAGGCCATTATCTCATCTGAATCCAGAAAGGCAGGAATTATAACAATTTTCAAAATAGGAGAATGAAGTATTTAAAAACAAGAACAAACAAAAAGCCTGTCTATAAACCCAAGGAGATACACCTGGCTACCTTATGGATCCTCCTCTAATCACAAGGAGGGAAAAGTAGGTGGAGAAAAGGGACCTGAATTAGGTCCCTCCTCCATCTTTGAGTACAAATGTCACCCGACTGTATCCAAGTGTGCCCAGCTATGAAATGGACTGTCTTTACTCCTCTGCCCCCCAGGAGAGGGCCTGCTCCCACCAGGTCCTGGTTTCCTGTCTTGTCCACTGGAACAGGTCTGGTGTTAATAAATGTGTCCTGGGGGCTGTTTTACTGCATCTGAGGTTTGGACATGTGGGTGTCCTACATTGTCCTGTTCAGTTCCTCCTCTCGGTTCTTCCCAGCCATTGAGGTAGCAGATAAGGGGACTGGAGCCCAGAAGAGTCAGTGTGCTTAAGGCCACACAATTAGCAAATGCTGTTTGAATTCCAACTCTGAGGCTTGTACCCAGCAAGGGGAATTCCTGCACATGCTCCCTCCTTCCTTTTCCTTCCAAACTGGAAAAGGGGATCAGCCCAGCTGCCTGCTCCCCTCCATGTACCAGGTGCCAGAACACAGCTGTCTCTCCATTGTTTCCCCTACCCAGGCAAGCTGAGCTGGGTGGGGTTACCCAGTGTTGCATCCAGCTAGGCTGTCTCCACTGCAGGAAGATCCAGCCAGAGACTGATTCTGAGCAGCAGTCCTGACTGGTGAGAGCTGAACTGATCGGTGGGTGTAGGGGGCTGGGGTGTTAAGGATTGCAGGTCTGGGTGGATCAAGAACCCCCCAAAAGAAAAATTAGAATTGCCTGGGGAAGAATTGCTGGACTGAGGAAGAAAAGTTGGGGAATGTCAGGGGGATGGAAGGGGTCCCAGGAACAGTAGAGCCCCTGGAGACAGGGAAGGGCTGGCTGTGAGTTCTAGCTCCAGTTTTTCTCTCCCCATCCGTGCTGTGGTGAAACCCCCTCTACCAGCTACCTTGCTTACAGAAAGGGAAAAGCAACCCACAAATTGGTAAACTGAAGAGAGGGGGGGCACTCCTGTCCACCCATGCTTTTGGCAGGTGAGGTGGGAGCAGGAAGCACAAGGTTAGAGCCTCCGTTGCCTTCGCAGCGCCGAGCTCGCCATGCCTGCCCCGCTGCTCCCACTGCTGCTGCGAGGACTGCTCTCCCGTCTGCTGCTTCCTGCTGCCCGCCTGGCCCGCCAGCACCTCCTGCCCTTGCTGCGTCGGTTGGCCCGTCGCCTGAGCTCCCAGGATGTTCGAGAGGCTCTTCTAGGCTGTTTGTTGTTCATCCTCAGCCAGCGACACCCGCCAGATGCTGGGGAGACCTCCAGAGTGGACCGCCTGGAGAGAAGGGAGAGGTTAGGCCCCCAGAAGTGAGGCTACACGTCCTGGCAGCAGCCATAGCCATCGCAATGCTTTCTCCTGGAGTAGGAGTAGTTCTGGCAACGGCACTAAAGCAGCCTGCCCACTGGGCAGTCCAGTGGGGATCTGACCTGAAGGCCTCCCCCTCCCAGCAGACATGTCTTTGTAGAAGGATGCCCCGCATCTCACAGACAATTGATCACTGCCCCTTCCTCCTCCTGCAATTCTTCTCAAAGATCTTTGCTAACAACCTCTGACCTCAGGGGAGAGGAGACCTCACCTCCTGGTAAATGAGGACAATTTATCTAAGAGGTGATATTTGAATCCAGACTGTTGGTCTTCCAGACTTGGGACCTACCTACCTTAAAATATGATTTTGGTTGCCTTTGGAGACAGCACTGTTCCTAAAGCCCAGCACAAAGCAAGTGCTTAATAAATATTTGTTGAATTCTTGGGATGCTCCTTTGAAAGTTTTGTCACCTACACCTCAATGGTTGGCAAGTAGGGAGGGGGCTGGAGGAGAGGATCACTGGGAGGCTTCCTTTGGCTGTTTGTTTCATTGTCCACCTCAGTCTTCAAAACCTTGAAGTTGTTTATAGTGTCTAACTTTGCCCAGAAGGTCACACTTCCCCTAGTTATGGTCTGGGTCTGTTTTAGAGGAAGGTTGGCTGCTAGCTCACAGAGGGAGAAAAAACCGTTTGAGTCAGTTTGGAGTCATCTCAGCTAAAGGTGGTGAGAAGCGGGAGACTTGTTTGCTAAGCGACCCTGCGGGTAGCCACCGGAGAGGGAGGGGGCAGTGTAAAAATGTAGGACTTCAAGGACCTAGGAAAAAATAGGGAGGGGTAGCCTGAAAAAAATCAATTCCTTATTCTCCCTTCCCCAAAAGGAGGCAACTGGGGATGTGTGTGTTTCCAGTAAGAGTTGTCAGGCACATTTGCATCCCAGCCTCCGGATGATTTGTTTATGGTTCCCATGCAATAATCCTATTTCCCTGAGTCTTGGGCTCTGGTTGAGAGGGGGGATAGTGATGAATACAGGTTCCTCTCGGGATCCCCATTCAATCCCTTGTCCAGAGAAGCGACACCAAGGCTGTGCACCCTCACTCCAGTAGGACTTTCCCCGCCCAAGTCGCTTCCCGACGAGGTCATCCACTCGCTCTTGCCTCTCGAGAGGACGACCTGGGGTAGAAGCGGAGTAAGGGGGTCTGAGTCCCGGGTTCCCTAACCCTGTCCCTTCGGAACACTGGCTGCTCGGCCCACGAGCCCCTCCCACTGAGCCTCCCTCACCGCCGGCGTCCCGAAACGCTCTGCGCCCTCGAGCGGCGAACGGCGCCAGGCGGGACTGAGAGCCTGCCGCGGATCGCTGGGCGGGCGCCGCAATCGCCAGTTGCAAACCTCCCGCCCGGCGGCAAAGACCCGGTCCACCCCGGCGCGGGCAGCGCTCTGGGGCCATGGACATAGCCTCAGGCCGGAGGTAAGGAGGCCCGGAGGNCGGCGGCGGGGGCGGCGGGGGAGCGCGAGGCGCGCGCCGGGCAGGGGCGGGCTCTGCGCGGTTCTCACGCTGCTCCTGCAGTCTGATCCTCTATGGATTCTGAATCTGCGGTTTCTAGAAGGGAGGGTAGTTTTCTGGGAGTTTGAAGGTGACTCCCCCTCTTCCTTGATCTCAGCTATTTACAATTGCCAGAGGTCAGAGATCTGCCTAGAGCAGAAGTCGGGGACCTGAGCAGACCCAGTGAACAAAGACTTAATTCTTCTTGAACCCTGACCTAAAACCCACCCTTTGTACACACCTGTCTTTATTTAAAAATTCGACCTTGTATTAATCATTGATTCTTTTTATTAAATTTGGGTTTTTAAAAATTTATTAGTTGTAGTTGGACACAAAACCTTTATTTTAGTTATTTTTGTGTGGTGCTGAGGATGGAACCCAGGGCCTCCACATGCTAGGCGAGCGCTCTACCGCTGAGCCACAACCTCAGCTCTAAATTTGGTTTTTGAACATTTCACTAGGGCTGAAGTGTAGCTCAGTGGTGTCCCTAGTATGTTCAGGGTCATGTTCATGAACCCCAGCACATAGCTGATCTTCTCTTTTCTTTGCCTTTCTTTTCTTTCTCTCGCTTCCTCTCCTTTCTTCTTTCTTTCCTAGTACTGGGAATTGAACCAGGGGCGCTCTACCACTGAGCTACATCCCCAGCCCTTTTTATTTATTTTTTTTATTTTGAGACAGGGCTTCTCTAAGTTGCCTAGACTGTCCTGGAACTTGCCTTCTTCCTGCCTCAGTCTCCCTAGTACCTGGGATTACAGGCCTGCATCATTGCACCCAGCTGATACCCAACACTTTCAAACAAACCAAAATTCCACATTGCATTACAAATTTATCATGATGATGATGATGATGATGATGATGATTTTGGCATCCCTTAAATTTGGTGTCTTAGGTAGCACCTCACTGTCCTCACTCTAGAACCAGCCCTGCCACAAAGGCCATGAAGACAATCACAAACACAACTGAGAACATGACACATGTTCTAGTGATAACCCCCCCCCCTCAGCAAATACATTTCCAGCAAACACAGATGGCTTGTTGATGACAGCTGAGAGGACACAGGGCCTGGAGAGAGAGGGCTGTGTGCTGGTGGTGAGGCATGCTTACAAGTAACCCAGGGGAGGAAGGAGTCTGGAGCATGCCACAGTCCCCAGTGGAATAGGGAATAAGGTGGGTATGGGGGTCTGAAGGACCAAAGTTCCCCTCCATTCCCTGTGACTGAGATCTGATTCCATGAAGGGAGAGAACCACAAGACTGGGCAGAGGACTGACTAATTTAGCTAGAAAATCTCCAGGCACAGACCTGTGTTAGTGGGCCTCCGAAGGCTGTCCAGCAGAGGGCGTGGACAACCAGCCACCTTCTCTGTCTGGGAAGGCCACCGTGATGGGTATGGGTCTGGCCCTGGCCCAGGCAGGGTGTGTGCCAGATAGACTTCTCTCCAACAATAATAGGCCTGGCTGTTGCCATCCCTTGAGCAGGCCAGGCCCCATGGGGATGGGGAGAGGAACCAACCTTCCCTAGTCTGGTCTCCTGGGGACCCTCACCACTTCCTCCTGTTTCCTCATACTTCCAGCCCCCTTTGCACACAACTGCAGCCACTAACCACCGAACCTGGCTGTGCCTGGCGGATCTCTCTGACCACCAGTCCTGCCACCCCCACAGGGCCAGAGCCAGAAAGGAAGGTGGGAATGAGGCAGGGGGCCAAGGAGAAGGGGAGGCAATAGCAAGGTGAGGAAGAGAGGGAGACCGGACAAACATGAGGGTAGGAACCCAAGGTTGTGGACAGACATGAGCCACTCAAAAGCCAAGGGACAGTGCCTAGAAAAATACCACCCACCCCATCTTCCTGCCCTCTGTTTGCTTCCTGCTGTGGGGAAGATGTGTATCATCTCCACCAGAGCTATAAGGCTGGGGACACCTCTACCCACTGCCCTATATAAAACCCCTCCCTCCTCAGGGCCCAGGCTTTCTTGGGGAGAGGGATGATTTTGCAGTGTCCCTATGATTTTAGTACCACTAATTGTTTGATGTTATTTTTTGGTACCAGGGATTGAACGCAGGGGCCCTCAACCACTGAGTCCTTTTTTGTATTTCATTTAGAGACAGGGTCTCAATAAGTTGATTATAACCTTGCTAAGCTGATTAGAACCTCCATAAGCTGCCAAACCTGGCTACAAACTCACTGTTCTCCTGCCTCAGCCTCCTGAGCCGCTGGGCACCCAGGCGCAAATTGTTAATTAGTGTGTATGACTTCTCCAGGGGACAGGCCTCTGGGGTAATTGAGGGTGGGGTAAGCAGCCTAGGTTGAATTTTCTCTCCCCAGGACACTTCCAACCTTTGGATAGTCCTAAAGCACTGAGCACTGAGGTAGGGGCAGAGAATGACCCCCTGATTTACTTTCCAACAAGAACAAAAAGGAATCCCTGCTCCTCCCTTGGAGGTACATGGTGGACCCCTCCTCAACACGGACCCCATCAGCCAGGGAAGGATATGGAGCTCAGCAAGGATTCCACCTCTGACCTATATCGTCTCTGGGACAATGGGATTTGTGCAGGATGTTGGGCTCTTCCTGGCTTTCTCTTCCATTCCCAGCAGTGCCTCAGTTTTCCAAAGTGCTTGATTTAGAAACGGTAGATCATGAGGGAGCCCGAGGACTCTGCCTCTCTCCCCTACACAGAGACAAGAGACAGAGACGGAGACACTCATCCCTTCAAGTCAGAGCTGTGGGTGGCATGATGTTTATGGACCTATGGCCATGTGTATGTGTCATGGGTAAGAAAAACCCACCACACAGGTCACAAATGATTGAGTCGTAAGGATCCCACAAGGGAGTGGGTGAAAGGGACAGAAGTCTTATTGAAACGAAAGGAGAAGGGATCTAAACTGGAAAAGGTGGGACACTGGAAAGAAAAGAGGCTCTGTGCAGTGTAGAGGCGTGGGCGGGGTTTGGGGTGGGATAACGGAACACCTCAGCTGAGCCTGGCGGATCCTGGCAGTGGGGGCGTCCGGGCCTGTGAAAAGTCCCTGGGATGGGACTTTGCACAGCCTCGGCGCGGAAGGGACTAGGGGCGCCTAGTGTCGAGCTGTGCCCTCCAGGCCCACACGCCTAATAACGGGCTGGGTTAGTGTGGCCCTAAGAAATAATGCGACCAGATGGCCCTGGGACGCAGGGTGTCCTGGTGCAGGCCCCGGCGCTTGCAGATCTGCTAAGCGG
>NW_025999982.1:11663197-11679321 GCF_001458135.2 Marmota marmota marmota
CTCAGCGGAGGGCGGGTTTGAAAGCTCTCCTGCCGGCGCGGGAAGCTGCAGAGAAAGCGCGCAGGTCTCCGCGCGGAGGAGTTCTTCTCCGGCAGGTGCTCCGAGGGTCTTGGGTGGGCGCGTGCCGGGGACGGCCGGGCGTGGGGTGGCGCGTCCAGCTTGCCACGAGGGAGGGAGGCCAGGCCAAACAGCTCCGCGGCCTAGCGACCGTCGCCGGTCCCCTGCTTCCCTGGCCTGACTCGTGCAGAGCGCGCAGCACGTGGCACACCCAGGCTCTGGGCGCTGGGGATTTCTGTGGGGACCACAACCGGAGTGGGGCATGGGTGGCCTGGCTCCCGGGCCTAAAAGCTGCTGTTGCCTCGCGGACCTCCACAAGACGCAGGCGAGGGGACAGTTAATCCTGGTCGATTGTCTTCAAGACATGGGAGGGGCCAGGACACCGTGTTCGCAGTGAGGGGGATGGGGATGGGGGCGACGCAGATGGAGGTAGGGGAGCTGTCCCTTTAAGTATCTCTTTTATTGGCCAAATTCTTGTCCCTGACCTCCCGTTCCTGGCGCGTCCTCGTTTACTTACAGAGTAAATGAGAGACAAGGATAGCAAACGCCGGGCTTTATCCTCGGGGGAGAGCAGCGATGGGCCCTCACCCTCCTAGGGATCTCTCCCCAACCCTGTACCGACCCTTGGCTCACTCATCTTAGTAACCTCCAGACCCTTGGACTTGTCCTCCTGTCTATGAGTTCTTCATGCCTGAATGTATATGTGTGATGGGATGGAGATGAGGTACCCTACCTCTGACATTCATGTCAGGCTGGGAATGATCTGGGCCCCCACTTTATTCTTCTATTTATTTATTTATATTTATAGGGGGTGACTGGGGATTGAACCCAGGGGTGTTCTACCATTGATCTTCATTCTCAGCCTTTTTTTTTTTTTTTTAAACTGAGTTGCGCTAAATTGCCAAGGCTGGCCTCAAACTTGCTATACTCCTGTCCCAGCCTTCCCAATAGATGGAATTATAGGCCTATTTTTTCCCTTTAATTGCAGCAGTGCCCCCCCCTCCCCAGTCTACAGGGACATCTGGGAAGCAGTCTTTATACCTCCCTGCCCAGCCGGAAAGGAACCTAGAATGAAATGAGCATTGAGTTTGAATCCTGGCTCCCCATTCACCTACTCAGTGAACTTGGGCAAGTGACCCAACATCTCTGAACCCCGGCTGGCCCATCTGCTCAGCATAAACAATCTAGAACTAGCTTCTGGATAGTTGAGAGAAAGAGGGGATCTACAGTAGTGACTGGCCTATAGGGCACCCTGGGGAATGGAGATTTGATGTAGCACAAAGGTATGCCTGGAAGTTGGGTTGAGAGGTGTTAGGAACCTAGGGGCAGGGAGGGGCTCCATTTTGTGGCTGCTTTCAAGACTTGACAGGCCAAGGCATGGCCCTGGGACACCAGATGGTCTGAGCTGGTATCAGATCCCTGGTTGCTGTTGGGCAAAACCTGACAAGAACAAAACACCTAAGTTGGCCAGTGGAATGTGAAGATGTGGGCAGGGGTGGAGGGGTGCCCAGTGGAATTGCAGGGCACCCAGGGTGAGGACTGTGTAGAACAGGGGCCGGGCTGGGAAAGAGGACAAAAATAGACATTTCTCCAAGCCTAATGCACTTTGCTAAGGGGAGGGGGCTATTCTGCCAGGAGCCCTTTGTGTTGGGGTAGGGTGGAACACCGGCTCTGTGGAGGTGAGAGATGGCGGGGTCCCTCCCTGGTACAGATGAAAAACCTGAGTCCTTCCTCCACTCCAGCAGAGCCCTCTTGTCCTTATCCCTCTAGAAGACATCAATACTATTGTTTGCCACTCTGTCCCCAGTGCCTAGCAACAATGCTTGGTTGCATACTGAGGTCCTTAGTAAATATTTGTTGAAAGAGGATTGGAAGAAGAAGCCCTTCTCCTCCATTTGGAGGTACGCCCCCACCCCTACGACCCAGCTTTGGACTGAGGGATGAGGAAGATCTGTGGAGTCTAGAGTTTACCCAGGGAGGAGTGAAAAAGCCCATTGAGGGTCTCAGAGTCCCCTGCTGTCACTGCTGTGACCTTCAGGTGCAGGGGGCTCTCCTTGCAATCTTATCTCCCCAGCAGCTCTGGGCCTTTTATCTCCTGGGTTTGCTTTTGTGCTCATGAGGCTTCTCAGAAAGAGGCCCATGAGGCCAGAGGGGTCCTCTCTTGCTTTGCCCCATACCACCTTTTTCACTCTAGGCCCTCCTTCAGGACCATGTGGACAAGGTCTGCTGCCCAGCCTGCCTTAGGACCCCCTCCTAGGGACTGCCCAGGCCCCTTCTGTTCTCCCCTTCTGTTAGTGAGTCTAGGCAAGTGCCTGGACAGGGAGCAGAAGGCCGGCCTCCAGACAGCAGCAGACCTGGTTCCAGAGCTAGGCTCACCTGGAGGGTGGGCCAGTGCATGCCAGCGTGGCCACCCAGGCCATCTAATGGAAAGCTGTTTAACCTTCTGGTGCCAGGGAGCCTCCTACACAAGTGAGGCACAGAGAGGAATGCCGAGGCCGGTGGCTGGGAGCTTTGGGACTCAGCAGTTTGGGTCTGTGCCTGAGGCCCTACACCTCCAATCTTCCCTTTAAGCCAATCTCAGAAAGGAGAAGAAAACATCGGCCTAGAGTGGAACTCACAGGGGGATGGGATGACCTTTGGGCCAGCACTGGGGGTCAGAGTGGCTGGTCTGGGTTGTGAGAAGGGTCACATCCCCCCACCCTTTGTGAAATATTTCCCTGGAAATCTGGCTGGGAATTAGGAAGCCTCTGGGCAGTGGTTGAAAAGAAAGGTTTAAGATGCCCCTAGGAGAGAGGCCAGTCTGAGGTGCCTTCAGTAGGGGACAGGCTCCACAAAGCCTACCCTGTCCTTGAATCCAGGGGCTCCTGGGTAAATTGACAAATCAGACTTGCGGAGGGGGCCTGGGGCCTCTGCAGATTTGTTTGGTTTTTGTTCTGTGCCTTGCTCCCCCTGCCTCTGGCTGTCCCCTCCACTTTGTTCCTGTCCTCCAGCTCACCTTCCATTGTCAGCACGGCCTCTGACCCTTCTCATCTCTTCTCTGTCTTTGACTGTCTTTTCTTCTCTCTCAATCATGCTTCCTCCTCCTTCTTTCCTGCTCTCCACCCTCCTGTTTCCCAGCTTATAAACTGCTTCGGCTGCTGGATAAAAATAGCGGTGGCAGCGGCCAGGCCGAGAGCCAGGTGGAGGCTGAGCAGCCATAGGGGCCCCATCAGACTGGCCTGCTGGGCCAGAGGGTCTATCCGAGTGGTCCTGAGGGGCAGGACCCAGAGGGGATCCCGTGGGACTCTCCACTTGCCCGCTCTGTCTGCCTCGTCCCCTCCTCCCCACAAGAGTCTGAGGAGGGCTTGGTGGAAGCAGGGCCTCCCGTTGCTTCTGCCCCCAGCAAGCCTCAGAGGGAGGGAGCCGTCAGCCAGGCGCAACTGAGAACAACAGCACCATGACCACCACCAGTCACCAGCCTCAAGACAGGTAGGTACTGGGGGCAGGGGAGGGGACCTGGGCTAGGGATCAAGGGAATGGGTCTCCAGGGGGGTGGGGGCAGTGTTCCTTGGAATTTGGAATTGCCACCACAGGGTGGCCAGGTAGCTCTGAGTCAGGTCTGCTTTGGGCTGGGAACCATGCATGTCTTGGCTGGGTGATGGCAGGGGAGCCTGCAGGGGGGCATGAGGTGGCAGCAGCCTGTCTGGCCTGTCGGTGTTCCAGTATTGCACTCCAGCTAGTCCCACAGCTTCTGTCCCCTTCCGCCACCACTGGGGAGATACTTGGCAATACCCTTCATTCCAGAGCACATCTGGCAAAACCTCCCTGTCCCTCAGGACTACCCTGGGGCCTGTGCCTCAGATTACCCCACCCCACCCTGGTCCTAGATATGACCTTCCCACTTCTGGAGCCTGTGAACTCCCTCAAGTTAGAGCTGCCGTAGCAATGAGGAAGAGTTTTGGAGGGAGAGACTGTATGGGTTCGAGCTCTATAATGGTTTGGGACATGACAGTGTTGATGAAGCCCTGCCACACTTTAGCCAGGCTTCAGGCTGTCCTTCCCTCTGCCTCGGGCCACCACACCCCCCCTCACATTTCCCCTGCCTACCTTCTTTTCTTTCTGCGCCAGAGTTTATGGAACCAGGCCACTTTGTGGGGTCTTTTAACTTGGTCTCTTGGGGACCGTTTCCCCACCTGTGAAACAGATAAGAATATCCACTTCACAGGGCTGTATGGAGGGGAGAGAATTGAAGTAAGGCCCAGGTGCTTCCTCCCTTCCCAGGCAGCCCGGTGCCCCAGCCTGGCCCCCTCTTCTGCGGTGGTTCCCTAAAGCCCTCTCCCCTCTTCACCACCTGTCTTCCCACCCCACCTCTGACCCTCTGTCCTGTATGACCTTGCCTGGGAGTTTTGCCCTTCATTATGGGCCTCCAAATCAACCCTTTAGCATGTTTACTTCAAGGGGGATATGAAGGCTTTGGGGACTGCATTTGTCATAGCTCAGATCTATCTATTTGGGGCACTCACCAAGATCCTCTCCATATGAGGTGTGTGATGTTCCCCTACCCCGTGGCCAGGCCTCCTCCTCAGTGCCTTGGGTCAACTCTGAAGAATGTGAGTCTTGGCTGCTGGGAGGGTATGACACACATATCTGGAGATAGCCATGGGCCTTAGTGACCCTGGTGCACCAGGTTGCTAAGCTTGTAGGTAAGGCCTACATAATTAAATACTGGCCTGGCTGGAGCTGGGTGGTCTTTATTTATACCGGGCCCAGATGACGTCCAGTGGCTACAGACCTCTTGGCCTGCCTTTGGTAGTATGACCTATAAAACCAGTTCTGTCTGGACCAGGGGGAAAAAAAAACAGCAGTAGCTCTCTCCTTCCCTGCCTCCCAGGCACCCCACCTTCCTGTTCTGCTAGATCCAGAATGGTCTGGGAGCTTCTTGACCTCAGAATCCTCTTTGGGGAACCATACAGTTCCTGCCCAGATGCATAATCACTTCCAGACAGCCAGCCTGGTGGGAGCAGAAGACTCCTCGCTATTTGTTTTCTCACTCACCCGCCCACCCCAGCCCTTCAGCAGGATTTTCAAAACCATCTCCGGATATGTGGGTCACACTGGTTCCCAGCCTGCAGGATCCCCTGAGTGTTTGAAGGCTGAGAACCAAGGTCCTATCTGCCATGCCATTCAGTCCTGGGTCCCTGGACTCCACATATTCCCTGGGAGAACTGAAGAGATTGAGGGCAGGGAGGAAGGGGTCTCAGGTTGACCTGGAAGGGTGGGTAGGATGGCGGGTCACTTGGCTTCTCTTTCCTCCCATCCCAGATACAAAGCTGTCTGGCTTATCTTCTTCATGCTGGGCTTGGGGACACTGCTCCCCTGGAATTTTTTCATGACAGCCACTAAGGTGAGACGGGGGGAACTGGGTTCCATGGGGGCATGTCCTCTGGGCTTCCAGGGCCTGGGTATGTGCATTTGGGCATAGGAAGGGACAGAGGTTTCAACATTTTATCTGCAACCCTTGCAGTATTTCACAAACCGCCTGGACATGTCTCAGAATGTGTCCTTGAATGCTGCTGTATTGAGCAAGGACATACAGGACCCAGCTGTCCCCACAGCACCCTTACCAGAACAGAGGTCTCTCAGTGCCATCTTCAACAATGTCATGACCTTGTGTGCCATGCTGCCACTGCTGCTCTTCTCCTGCCTTAACTCCTTCTTGCATCAGAGGTGAGTACCTACCTCTGCCCCAGCACTGCCATTACTGCCTCCTGCCCACCCCTCATTGCTACCCGGGGCCTCTCCTGCAGGATCCCCCAGTCTGTACGGATCCTAGGCAGCCTAGTGGCCATCCTGCTGGTATTCCTGGTCACTGCCATCCTGGTGAAGGTGCAGCTAGATGCTCTGCCCTTCTTCGTCTTCACCATGATCAAGATCATACTCATTAATTGTAAGCTTGGGCCGGGAGCGGACGAATGTCATGAGCAGTTGGGGTTCAAAGGCTTGAACCTGCCTGGGCTGGGCTGGGTGTGAGGCAGAGAGAAGCTCAGCATCAAACCTCACTGGGAGGGGCTGGGGTTGTGGCTCAGCAGTAGAGGCTCGCCTAGCATGTGTGGGGCGCTGGGTTCCATCCTCAGCACCACATAAAAATTAAAAAAAAATAAAGATATTGTGTTCAAAGATATTTTGTTCAACTAAAAAAAAAAAACTACAAAAAAATGCCTCACTGGTAGCAAGCAGGAATCACAGGGCCTTATTTTCCTTTGGACCCTTGACTGCCAGCCCCACCATCCCTTGCTGATACTCATCCTGTTCCCCAGCATTTGGCGCCATCCTGCAGGGCAGCCTGTTCGGTCTGGCTGGCCTCCTGCCCGCCAACTACACAGCCCCCATCATGAGTGGCCAGGGCCTGGCAGGCCTCTTCGCCTCAGTGGCCATGATCTGCGCCATTGCCAGTGAGTCCTAACGTTCACCTGCCTACTGCCCTGGGGAGGGTGTAGGGGAGAAGGGATGGGGCCTCTCTCTGATCACAGACCTTGTCTGTCCCAGGTGGCTCAGAGCTGTCAGAAAGTGCCTTTGGCTATTTTATCACAGCCTGTGTGGTTGTCATTTTGGCCATCATCTGTTACCTGGGTCTGCCCAGGCTGGTGAGCAAATGGAGGGATCTGGGGTTTGGTGGGTGGGGAGGTTCAGGGTCTAGACCAAGAGTCTGGAACTGAAACTGGGGGAGGCAGGAGTTCCAGCAATGCCTCTGACCTGCCTCCCTGTCTCCCTTGCTCGATAGGAGTTCTACCGCTACTACCAGCAGCTCAAGCTTGAGGGGCCTGGGGAGCAGGAAACCAAGTTGGACCTCATCAGTAAAGGTCTTATAGCCAAAGGAAGCAGCGGGGGCGGGCGGCATGCCAGGCAGGAGCAGCATGAACATGAGCAGAGGGGACAAGAATGGACACACTGTATTAGCTGGCAGCCATGAGCCAGTGGAGGACAGAGCAACCAGGGGTGGAGGTAGGGGGACCGTAGGAAATGAGGGCTGGGAATGTTAAAATGTGGGGAGATCCTATGACCCTGATGCCCCAGGCATGTGGATTGAAGGCGCTAGGAAGCAGTTTCTGATTTGGGGTAGGGAGTCACATGACCTGAAGGTCCTGGGAATGGTTAATCCCTGGGTGGGGGGCTCAAGCCCTGGGGATTTGGAAGAGAGGTCTTAGCTAAGAGTTAGGGTGCGGCTATGGTCCACGTAAAGCTACGTCCACTGTAGCTAACCCTGTCTTTTCCTCCATCCTTCTCACAACAACAAGATTCTTCTACAACCTGTCACCTGCCAGGAGAGGAGCCAAGAGCGAGCAAAGAGGAGTCCGGGGTCTCAACCCCCAATTCTCAGGCTACCAGCAGAAACCCCTCTATTAGAGCCATCCTCAAAAATGTATGTGGGGCAGGGCTTCTTACCCTCTGTCCCTCACCTCTTTTCTTTCTTTTTGCTCCCTCCCTCTCCCTTTCCTCTAGTTCCCTTTTTGACCCAAGACTTGTCACATTCCTGGATTCTTTCTTATATGTGCACACGTGCATGTGTATTTTCTTGGTTCTTTAATGCCAACCACCATGAAGACAGGGATCCAGAGAAGCCAGGTGTGTGGTGGGGCACACTCAATCCCAATGACTTTGGAGGCTAAAGCAGGAGGATCACAAGTTCAAGGCCACCCTCAGAAACTTAGCAAGACCCTGTCTAAAAATAAAGGATAAAAAGGGTTGGGGATGTAGCTCAGTGGCAGAGTGTCCATGGGTTCAATCCCCAAAACCAAAAAAAGAAAAAGCTGACTGAATCTTATTCCTTTTCTCTAGATCTCAGTCCTGGCCCTCTCTGTCTGCTGCAACTTCACGGTCACCATTGGATTATTCCCTGCTGTGACTGCTGAGGTCAAATCCAGCATCGCAGGCACCAGTGCCTGGGGTAAGGACACTGCAGCTTCCCGACACATAGGGTCTCAGGCAGGACTGGGAATGAAGTTGAGCGAGCCTGGATTGCCTTCTACCCAGGCAGACCTTTCTGGGTCCATTTGTCCTTCCCTGCGCTGGAAGCATCTTTTCTTTCTGTATGGTTGGGGAAGGCGAGGGCCAATGAGGGCCGGAGTTGCTTGTCTGTTTCTCTTCCCTTACTCCTCCCCGTCCTCTTCCAGGAGATTACTTCATTCCTGTGTCCTGTTTCTTGACTTTTAATATCTTTGACTGGTTGGGCCGGAGCCTCACAGCTGTTTTCATGTGGGTAAGTGGAGGAAGGGATATTGGTCCCCTCTGGGAAAAAGGAGTCCAGCCTGAGAGCCAGAAAGGGGGCCATTTTTTTTTTTAAAGATCCAGACATAATTTATATATAATTAAGTGTATAAGTCTTACATGTACAACTTAACATGTGTGTGTGTGTGTGTGTGCACCTATCCAAATCAAGTTGTAGAACATCCCAGCACTCCACAGGGCGCTCCTGATCAATGTCCCCCTAAAGGTAACCAGGCTTAGAGGCCAGTCCAGTCCCCAGGGTCTCTAAATTGAACCCAGGGCTCAGCCTGGCTGAGGCACTGCCCTGTCCCTGCAGCCTGGGAAGGACAGCTGCTGGCTGCCGAGCCTGGTGGTGGCGCGGCTGGTGTTTGTGCCGCTGCTACTGCTGTGTAACGTCCATCCCCGTCGCTACTTGGCTGTGGTCTTCAAGCATGATGCCTGGTACATCTTCTTCATGGCCGCCTTCGCCTTCTCCAACGGCTACCTCGCCAGCCTCTGCATGTGCTTCGGGCCCAAGTGAGTGGGGCCAGGCATTTGTCAGGGTCTAGAGCTCCAAGCAGGGACCCTCAGTGGAGAGAAAGAGGGCAAAAGGAAACTTTCTGGTGCTGAAGCTGATGGCCGCGGGGGAGGGGCTCGAGAGCCGTGGTAAGGGCTGGGGTGCCCGGGCTGCTTAGGTGGAGCTGTGGGAAGGACCTGTTGGGGCAGCATGGAAAACACCTCCTCAGTACACAGTCCCCAAAGAGGCAGAAACAGGTGGGGGTAGGAAAGGAGGACAGATTGGTCTCCCTACCCCAGATACTGGGGACTGTGGCTGGGGTTGGGGCTGGGCAGTCAGCCCTGGGTCGTCTTCCTTCCCTCCTTTAGGAAAGTAAAGCCGGCCGAGGCGGAGACCGCGGGAGCCATCATGACCTTCTTTTTGAGTCTGGGCCTGGCACTGGGGGCTGTCCTCTCCTTCCTGCTTCGGGCAATTGTGTGACCATGGATGGACAGAAGGACTGCACTGCTGACCTGCCTCCTGCCCCTTTTGCCAAGGATGAGCAGGGTAGTCTGAAGGTTTTCTCTTCTTTTAAAGCCAACTTCTGCTTTCTTATGCCCTGTGTGGGGCCTGGATGTCCAGGCCCTGGGGAGGGAGCCTCTGATGGACACTGAGAACACTGGGCTTGAGGGTCAGACAGGAGGGGCATGGCCTCTGACTGATGGCTGACTGGTCCCTGCAAGGCAGGTGAGGCTCCTGGGCTCAGAGAGCGTGTATAAGTGTTTTGTTTCTATCTGCCTACACCAGGGGTGGCTGGGGGGCCAGGACTGACCGTTGTATGGTCTGATCTGATATTTCCCCTCCCTCCTTTCTCCCCACGTGCTTCCTCCCCTTTCTCCCTGCCCCTTTCCCCTGCCCTTCACCCATCCCTACCCATCATACACACTATATTAGATGCTATTTTACTGCCTTTTTTTTTTATACTCAACAGAAACAGGTGCCTTCAGAGGCTCTCTGATTAAATTAAAAAAAATTTTTGTTTCCTCTCTGTGCCTCCCTGTGTCCTCAGGCGACAGCTTAATGCCTTGGCATGGTAGAAGATAGGAAGTATGGGTCTGGAGGGATGAGCAGGACCCAGCTGTGGGCCTGAGGGGTTGGGCCTCAGAGGAGCTGTAGTGCCCCCTGCTGGGCCCACAGGGGAGGGACAGGCCTCCAGCCAGGACACCCGAACTGTGGCCCAGACAGAAAAGCCAAGTTTTTTCTTTGTTGCTTCATTTCTCCTTTCACAAGGCTGGAGACAGAGACAGCTTCTTGTCTTTTCTTGGTCTTAACTTCTACCCACCCCCCAACTCTGTCCTCAGTCCCTGCAATGAACTCTGAAAAACTGGCCAGCTCCACCCCCAGCTCTTGGCGGTACTCCTACATCACTGGGCAGGAAGAGGCTGAGGCCTGAGGGTTCTCCCCTGCCTGGCACCCAGCCCTGACACCAAAAGCTCTGCCTGCCAGACTTCCTGGGGAACAAGGAGCCTATGTGTCCCTCATTGAAGCTGGACTTCTTCCTTCTCAGCCCAAACTCTAGCCTAAGGAGGGGTGGTTTGGAATGGGACTGTGAGAGTCTCAGTGAAGGGGTCCTTACCACTGAGACCCCTGCCCAAGAATGACTGCCTGGCTAGAGGGAAGTGCAGTCCTCTAGTCATGGTGACCCTCCAGCCCCAGCACTTGGGTATGAGTCTCAGAAAGGCAGGAGGTTTTGCTGCCCTGCCTGGGCTGTCTGTTTACTGATCTGTGACCGTCACATTGCTACTGAGTTGGCACCTCTGGCAGAACTTCCTCGCTTACGGGAGTTTTTTTTAATTGAAGGCTTCAGGCCTCAATAAATTCTGTTAGCTTATTTTTCACTCTTCCATGAGCTCAAGCCCTAATGGGGTTGTTAAGTATACCATCGTAGTGGGAATTGAAGTCCAGGTGCTAATTTGTCAAACTAGAGTATGTATCTGAGGTGAAGGTAGACAAGGTCTTCCTTCTAATCTGGTTCAAGCTGCCGGTTGCTTAGGATTCTTCCTCCTGATGTGATGTACCTGATGTGATGCAAACTGAAGCTACAGACCTGAGATCTTTCTCCTCTGCTTGCCCTCAGGCCTCCCTGCCTTCCCCATTGTACCCAAACCCCAGATCCCTATTGGATCCCTATTGAATCTTCCTTAAGGCCAGCCCCTCCCCCCACCACCTGTATTTCTTCCAGAGGACCCTTTACCACTTCCCTACCTGGCCTTTTGGGACCAACTCCCAGGTCTTCTCTGATCCATCCCAAATGTGGCCACAAGAATAATCTTTTTTTTTTTTAATTTATTTATTTTGCGGTACTAGGAATTAAACTTAGGGGTGTTCTACCCCTGAGCTCCATCAGCCTTTTTTTTTTAATATATTTTTTTTAGTTTTCGGCGGACACAACATCTTTGTTTGTATGTGGTGCTGAGGATCAAACCCGGGCCGCACGCATGCCAGGCGAGTGTGCTACCGCTTGAGCCACATCCCCAGCCCCACAAGAATAATCTAAGGCCAGACATGGTGGTGCATACCTGTAATCCAAGCTACTGGGGAGGTTGAGGCAGGAAGATCACAAGTTCAAGGCCAGCCTTGGCAATTTAATGAGACCCTGTCTCAAAATTTAAAAAGGTAGTTCAGAGTTACATTGTTCCTGGGTTCCATTCCTGGTACTAACCAAAAAAAAAAAGAGGAAGAAGAAAGAAAAAAGAATCTGAAAACCAATTTAGGGGTGTGTTTGTTCCTTGATCTGGAGCATGTACCTATCTCACTATTATGTTTTTATCTTTTTTCTCCCTGCTACTGGGGATTGAACACAAGCCTTGTGTTTGCTGGACAAGTGCTCTATCACTGAGCTACATCCCTCGCCTTTATTTTGAGCAGGGTCTTACTGAGTTGCCCAGGCTGACCTTGAATTTGGATTCTTCCTGCCTCAGCCTCCCACATAGCTGGGATTTTAGGTACATACCATAGTGGCTTATGTACTTTTCTTTGTCCAGCTACAAGACCACCATGTTTTTGAAGTTAGGTCTGTTTGACTCATGTTTTGGCTTTTCAATTTCAAAATGCTGTGCCTGGCTCCCAGAGGTACTTGGGAAATTTTGCTGCACTGCATCTGCTTGTGTCCTCGTGATATCTGTTGTTCCATCATCTCCACATGCCTGACTCCAGCTATTCGGTGGTGCTCATCGTCCATGCCCTGGCATGTTATGTAGGGGTTCCTCCCAATCCCAGCATGGTTCAAATAAAGAAAAGGCTACACCCATTTTCTGTACTTAAACTGATGTTAAAGGAAATTACTGGAATATCTTTTCTGAAAAGAAAATCTTATTAATGTAAATGCCAAAATTGGCAACTAGGTGCAGTGTCAGATTCTGACCACAAGTGGGCACTCTGCAAGCAACACTACACTGGGGGAGCCTGGTAGTAGGAAGCAGGGTGCTGTTGGCTCTGGTGTTCCTCTCTGCTTCCAAGAGGAAGGGAGGGCAGAGCTGGAAAATCTGCCAAGTATCCCTTCCTGCCATGACTTGATACTGCCCATCACCTGACATTTCCGCTCCAAATGGTCTGTCATCCTTCCTAGGGGCTGCCACTGCTACACAGAAATGTCTCTTTTTAGTCTTATGGTGAAATGTTGAGGCCTTGAACACTCTTGAAAAACTGAGCTCTAGTAAAATCAGCATCCATTCTTGAAAATAGAAATGAAGCCTGAGGTCTAATCAACAATTTGGAATATATGTTTATTTTTTGAGGAGAATGTGGAAAGAGCATGGTGTAGGTGAGTATGAGGGGTGGAATGATAGGGGACCCCTAATTCTTGGGAAAACAAAACCCAAATTGTTCTCAGGGTTAAACTATAATAGTGATTCAAAATGAACCTGAGCAGAGAAATGCAGAGTCACTTTTAAAGAGACAGTACTGCTGTCTGGCCTGTTGGCCCCGCCTGAAACCTGAGTCCACGTACAGGAAGAGTGGCTGTCTTTTGGAGGGGCCAGCCAGCAGATCTGATAGAGGCCAGATTGGCAGTGTCCATGCAGGTCCTGGGGGGTTGTCTGGTTCCTGGGATGCATTGGCACTGAGCATAGAGATGGGCAGAGTTCCAACCCAATCCATCAGTGGCCTTGTGTACTGGCTGGTTCCTGAAGCTTGTGCACATGAACTGGCCTTTGCCTGGTGCTCTCAGGCCTGGCTGTGCCCACTCAACCCTCTCTAGCCTTGGCTGTGTTGTGCTCCCTGCAAAGGGACAAGTTGGCGTTCCAGCTCCAGGCTGCTGTGAGTGCTAAGTGGGTGAGTGGGTCAGTGTGGCCCATGAAGGCCTCTGCCCAAGAAGCTGCGGTCTCCTAGGCCTTTTGCCAAACAAGAGGGCCATCGTGTTTGGATTCAGAGCCTGGGATTCTGTTCTGGGCCTGCCACGCATTCTCTGTGGCTCTGGCTCCTTTCCTTAAAAGGGGAGGTCGGTATATGTATGGACTTGTTAAGGAAACAGAATCTAGATATAGGAGATGAGGTCCCCAGAGCCACAAGGTGCCATGGTCACTAGGATAAGCCTAAGCATGGCGGGGTCTCTTGTCTAGGCCACTCTGCTCTTCCCCCGTGCCATTCATTCCCCTCTTCCACACTTCCAGGACCTTGGAGCTTGAGAATCAAGCCATTCTTCCCCAGCCTAGCCATTTCCAGCGTGAACTACCGCCTGAGGGCCTGCTTGCCTCGGGACCGCTGGGAAACCTCACTGCACGTTTGGGGCCTGAAGCAGGGTGGGGGTGGGAACAGCCCGGCCAACGCCCCGCCCCTCGGGGAGGGGTGGAGGGTGACGTCACCCAGCGCGCAGGTGACTAGAGGACAGCCCACGCGCTCTGCTCATCTGGGCTGCTGAACCTGACCCTTTCCGTCTCGCAGCCACTCATGTGTAAAGCAGGAATAGTGACACTTGCCCTGCCTGCGGGCGTGGGATTGTGAGAGTCCACTCAGATCTGAGTCGCAGCGTCACTTTCACCACGGCTCTGTACTGTCTGGCGCATTGTTTCATCTGCTTCCCCAATAGCCCTATGAAGTGCTGACTAGTGCTATGCACATTTTACTCTGGAAAACCAAGTTTGAAAGGTTGAAGGATGAAAAAAAAAAAAAAAAAACTGTAAACTGAATCAATCTGTCTCCTTGCACTCCCCATCCCCCAACGAATTACCAGGCAGCAAAGGAGACAAAAAGACACAAGGGATCCATCGCATGGCATCATACTGCAGGTGTGGTCTGCTACCTCCCATCTCTGAAACATCCCAGAGAATCGAGTCCGTTCACATTCCCAGGAGTTCCAAGCCTCTGGGATACTGAACTTTCATGGCAGCCTTCCAGATGATACCAACAAAGTCACTGATGTCTAACCTCACCCCCACACCCAGATTTCCTGATCACCCAGCAGCACTGTCACAGACCTACTTGTCCCTTATCTGGGTGGAAGTGAACCAGTCAGGCACGGGTCCAGTGAATAGTTGAGAAATACAGTTAGTTGAGACCTGCATATTGAAAAGGTGTGCCGGCTGCCTGAGACAGGACAGGTGGCAGGTAGAACATTAAGTAGGTCAAGATTGTTTGTGGGGCCACTTGCCTTTGTGCCTTCCCCTGAGGCAATCTGAGACAAACAGATTGGGGTAATGTTTTACCTTCTTACTCAAATGGGGGAGTGGAACACTGAACAAAGCCCAAGACAAACGCTTGGGCTGGCTGGCAATGGCAGGCAGGCAAGACTTAGTCACAACCCTTGGGCCCTTGAAAAGGTGAGACACAGTCACATGTGTATTAATAGAGCAGATTACCAAAGATGTCTGGTTTGTAATTCAAGAATGGCTCCCCATTGCCCTAAGTGATTTTGTCTTGTCCTTGACATTAGCCATCAGCTTGATGGTGCCTAGCCCTACCAGTCCAGCCCAGGCCTCTCCATGTGTCCCTCTGCCTGCAGACCTCTCTCTTTGGTGTCCCACAACCTGTCTAAAACAGGCATCCTCACTCCTCCAATCCAGAGGTGTGCTCCCCACCCCCAGCCCCAATTCTATCCCTCTTCCTCTCCTCCTCCCACCTCTGCCTCATCTCGCTGTCTTCAGCCGCTCCTCCAAGATTTGTTCTGTGCAAACTTCAGACATTTTTTTGTGTTGGTTATTTTGAACAACAGTGCATTTAATTTAATACATTGAACCCAACAACAAGATAGTATCTATTTTTTTCTCAAGGATTTACAAGTGCTAACCATATTCAAGGTGACAAATCAAGTCTCAAAACAAAAGAGCCAGTATAACATTCATACACATTGTCTACTACATAAAGGATAATGTAAAAAATTGAAAATTTAAAACACTTCTACATTGATCAAAGATACCAAAAAATCTTTAAAACTGAATCATAAATAAATACTATACAATATATTGAATTTTATGGGGTGTGGCTAATATAATTCTTGAGAAATATGTACCCTTAAATCCTTATGTTAGAAAGGAGGAAAGGCTAAATTTAAATGCACTAAGTATTAAGGTTGGAAAATAGAGAACAATGGAACTAGTCCAAAATAAGTAGGAGCAGAAAACTGTGGTATGGCTCAGTGGCAGAAGGTTTGCCTAGCAGCCATAAGGCCCTGTGTTTGATCCCCAGCACCAAGAAAACAAAAACAAAAAACTTTCAAGAAACATCCAAACCAGGCCAGGCACGGTAGTGCACACCTATAATCCCGGTGGCTCAGGAGGCTGAGGCAGGAAGAGCAGGAGTTCAAAGCCAGTTCAGTAAAAAGTGAGGTGCTAAGCAACTCAATGAGACCTGTCTCTAAATAAAATACAAAAGTTAGCTGGGGATGTGGTCAAGTGCACATGAGTTCAATCCTGGTACCCACCCCCACACACACAAAAAAAAGAAACATCCAAACCAGGTGTGTGATAGCGCACACTCATAGTCCCAGCTATTCAGGAAGCTAAGACTGAGAATGAATTCAAGACCAGCTTGGACAAGAATGGTAAGATCCTGTCTTGGAAAAAAAAAAGTAATATCTAGAAAAATTATTATGTAGGGCTGGGGATGTGGCTTAAGCGGTAGCGCGCTCGCCTGGCATGCGCAGGGCACTGGGTTCGATCCTCAGCACCACATAAAAATAAAATAAGGATACTGTGTCCACCAAAAACTAAAAAATAAATATTAAAAAAAATTCTCTCTCTTTTTTTTTAATATTTTATTTACATTTTAGTTTTTGGCAGACACAACACCTTTGTTTGTATGTGGTGCTGAGGATCGAACCTGGGCCGCACCCATGCCAGGGGAGCGTGCTACC
>NW_025999982.1:11679964-11684013 GCF_001458135.2 Marmota marmota marmota
AAAAAAAAAAAAAAAAAAAAAAAAAAGTACTAGCAATAAGGTGAACAGCAGCTGTGTAAGACTGATGTCCTTGAGCAATGTGAAAACAGGTGACTGTGCTGGTTGTACACACTTACCTAGTTGTCTTGAACCTATCTGTCAATATCATTGGCTTGGAAAGGTGTCAATTCAGGATATTCCCTGAGGAATTCAGAGATCTAGGAAATGGGGAGGGGATGGAGGAGCAGCCTGGTGGTCCAGCTCTTGCTAGGCATGGGAGAATCCCTGGGTCTATCCCCAACACCTCAAAGAAAGAAGAAAAAACAAACAAATCGGGAGGCCTAGAAAGTGACAGGACACATCTGACAGGCAATGAGCTTGGGAAGTTACTTGTTCTGGGGGTTCAAGATCCCTATCTCCCGCCTCTGTCATGGGATCCTGAATGCCCCCAGTGGTTTTCTTCATGCCTTGAGCCTTATCTCACTCAGCTCAGTGGCCTCCCAGAATTCCCCTGCCCAGGCTGACTGTGCTTCTTCAAGACTTCTTTTAGCATTAGCTACCTTGGGGGTCTGCAAACCTTTTCTGGAAAAGGTAAGAGTATGGGCTGGGGATGTAGCTCAACTTGTTTTGCATGCACAAGGCCCTGGGTTTGATCCCCAGCACCATGGGGGTGGGGGGGCAAAATGGTAAGAGTAAATGGTTTGCCAGCTCTGTTATGAAAACAAAAGCAGTCAAAGACAAAATATAGACAAAGGAGGAGTGTGGCTGTGCTTCAATAAAACTTTATCGACACTGAAATTCAGACTTCATATATAATTTTCACTTGTCAAAATAATATTTTTGATTTTTTCCCGCCAACCATTGAAAAATGTAAAAACCTGGGCTGGGGCTAAGGCTCAGTGGTTGCCTAGCATGCCCAAGGCCCTGGGTTTAATTCCTAGCACTGCAAAACAAAAGGTAGAATTATAAATGTAATTTTTTTAAGAAAATATAGAAACCAGCTGAGTGTGGTGGTGCACGCCTGTAATGCCATTGGCTCAGGAGACTGAGACAGAGGATCTCCAGTTCAAAGCCAGCCTCAGCAACAGTGAGGCACTAAGTAATTCATTGAGACCCTGTCTCTAAATAAAATGCAAAATAGGGCTGGGGATGTGGCTCCTGATTGAATGCCCCTGAGTTCAATCCCCAGTACAAAAAAAAGTGGAACCATTCTTTGCCCACATAGAAAAACAAGCAACAGTACCCCTAGCTGCAGGAGTTGGTTTGTCAATTCCTGCTTCAGGGACCACCCTCCAACCTCAGGTTGGACCTGATCAGGAATAAGGGATATCTTGAGAAACTCTATGGTTGTAAGTGCTGTTAGGAATAAGGGTTCTACAGAACTAAGGTGTTTGAAACCTGTCTTTAAAGATGCTCTTAGTGGTCTCCCTCACCCTTAAGGTTATAGTTTCTCAGCAGGGAATCTGCAGCCTTCTGAGACCTGATCCCCACCTTTGGGGCCACTCTCAGCAGCTCTTACTCAAAGATTCCTGATCTATGGTACCTTTGTTGGTGTTTGTGCCTTTCCATGCTTTCCCTTCTCCTGGGAGCAGATCTGTACCTTGGCCTGGCTAGCCATGGCCATAAGCCTGCCTTCTTTACCAGGTTGACTGGGGTCTCTGCTGTTTCTTCTATATCTCCACGGTTCAGCCCTGGAGAGCTGAGGGCTCCTTGTCCTGTGTATGAAGCTTTATATCCCCAGGCAGAACTCAGGGTGGGGGCTTAGTGTCAATGAGTCAAGAGGGATAGAGCTTGTGAGCACAGGCAGAGGTCTCCTGAAAGGCTTCCTCAAAGAAAAAAATGGAATTTCTGTACTGGTATGATTTGAGATTTTCCCAATTTAGAAAGTCCTCAGGGGCTAGGGTTGTGGCTCAGTGGTAAAGCGCTTGCCTAGCATGGGTGAGGCCCTGGGCTCATTCCCCAGCACCACATAAAAATAAATAAATAAAGATATTGTGTTCAACTACAACTAAAAAATAAATATTAAAAAAAAAAGAAAGTCCTCAGGAAGTCTCTGAGGAGTCTCTAGTCCTGACAATGCTATGTGTTCAACTCAGGAGAAGCCCATTTACAGGAATAGTTCCTGATCTGCTCTGGACCCAGGTCCTGGGAGGGGAGACCATATTTCCCATTCCACTTCTGGAGTGGGAAGGGCTCTGAGCTGAGTGACCAGGTAGTCAGTCACTGATGCCTTTATTTTCCTAGTCATAAATGTGCAAACTCACTTTCACCTGCTCACAGGTCAGTGAGATGTCCTGACTGCTCTTGGCAAACCATGAAACTCAGGGCTTGGTTCATGTTTGTCAAGCACTCTACCACGGAGCTAAACCACCAGCCTAGGCAGATTTTTTATTAGCTAGGACCATTCTGCTCAGATGGAGAGGGCATGTTGAGGGAGGCTTCTCCTGACTTGAGGTTTGCTTTTTTTTTTTTTTTTTTAAATTGTGTCCTACTGTGTTGCCCAGGCTGGTCTCACACTTCAAGATTTGCAGAGGCTCAGCCTCCTGAAATGCTGGGACTACATGTCCTGCCAGCTTTGGTTTGGGATTTTTTTTTTTTTTTTTTTTGGTACTGAGCATTAAAAAGGACGAGGTGGGAGGGGCCACTTTACCAATGAGCTACAGCCTCCCTAGCCACTCCCCTCCCCCACCTTTCTTTTTTGGTACTGGGGATTTAACCCCGGGCTGCTTTTTACTACTCCTGAGTCACAAGCCCGGTCCTTTTTATTTTGAGACAGGATTTCACTAAATTGCTGAAGCTGGCCTCGAATTTGTAAATCTCTTGCCTCCCAAACTGTTGGGATTACAAGCTTGTACCACCACCCTGATTAGCCCCAGCTCTTTTTATTCTGTATTTGAGACAGGGTCTCACTAAGTTGCAAAGGTTGGCCTCCTCCTTGTGCTTCTCCATCTGAGCCTCGGAAATTGCTGGAATTACATCATGTGTCAACGTGCCCTGGCTGATTTGAGATTTTTATTTATTTTTATGGTTCTTGGAATCAAACCCATGGGCCAAGGGCTTCACGTATGCTAGGCAAACGCTCTACCATTGAGCTACCTCCCCAGCTCTTGGCTTGAGATTCTGATCAGGAATAGAGCACCGTGGGGCCCTCCTGGCAGAAACATCCAGTGCCCCTTTCCACATTCATTGACTTCGCCCAACCATGGGCTTCTTACAGACCAAGAAGGATGATAAGAACAGGTAAAATGGGAGTGGAGATGGCGGGGTTGATTAAATGAAGTGGGTAAGGAAGAAGAAATCAAGGATCCTCATTTGTTCATCAGAATTCAACAATAACTAAGGTGTATTAGGGAAGGTGTACCATGTGCCAGGATGGGTGAGGAAGGTGTGGGTGGGGGTAACCTTTTCAAGTATTTCAGGGGTAGACAGAGTGGGTTAAGAATGGAGCACATGGACATCTAACAGTCCTCGGAGAAGGGGGCTATTCTCTCCTAAATACGTCAGGCTTCCAGATGACGCCTTGGAAAGGCAAGGACAGCTTGCCAGCTGGAGCACAGGCAGGCTCATAGCCTAAAGG
Source organism: Marmota marmota marmota (assembly GCF_001458135.2). NCBI lineage: Eukaryota > Metazoa > Chordata > Mammalia > Rodentia > Sciuridae > Marmota > Marmota marmota. The sequence goes on from NW_025999982.1 coordinate 11,683,521, forward strand.
GCTGGGGCTCCAGGGGGCTGAAGAGAACAACTTGGTATAGGCCCGCCCTCCGGCCACCATCTTCATACTATCTCCTAGGACTCCTGCAGCTTTGTTGATGTCCCTGGGGACCCCCACCCCCACAGATCCAAGCAGCTGCAAGAGGGAAGAGGGAGAGAAAACCTAAAGCTGCTGGAGAAACAGCTTGACGTACCCGTGTAGGGGGTGCATATGTCCCTAAGCTTTGTGTACTTTCGTGAACGCAAAGGCTGGGAAGGTCCTTCCGGGAGCGACGCGGTCACTGAGAGCTGCCCGCAGAGCCATCCCAGCTGCCTATGCACTGTGTGACCGATCCGGGGGATCTTTATGCCTATCCCATCCCCGAGGTAATACTCCCCCAACGCCCCGCGTGGAGAGAGGATCCAGCAGGCGACAGCCACAGTAAATGCGACAGGGACAAACACGCCGCTAAACTAGCACTTCAGACACCGCAGCGGGAGAGGCGGAGCCTCGC
>NW_025999982.1:11684435-11707279 GCF_001458135.2 Marmota marmota marmota
GGGGGCGGGCGGGGGTGGGCCCGCTGAGACAGGCCTGGAAACTGCTGGAAGTGCCGCATGACCGCCGCTGCCGCTCCTTCCGCCGCATTTAGGCAAAGAGTCCCCCTCCGGCCCCCGCCCCGCGCCCTCCCTGAATCGGAACTACGCCCCGCCCTGAGCTGCCGGTCTTTCCGCTGCTCCCGAGAGAGTGGGGGGTCTCGGGGGTGCTCAAAGTTGGACCCTGAATGCCACATCGTCCGTGATCTGGACGTGAGATGTGTAGGAGAGACTCTAGGAAGATCAGCTTTAGGAAGGGCAGTGGGGATGATTAGCTGCCTCTTCTCCTTTCGATGTCCACAGAGGCCCGGCCTCTTGAGTGTATAGATGCCAGTTCAGAGGATTTTACGGAGTTGATGGGATCCTCGACTGTAGACCCGCTGTTTAGGCCCTAAGAACACTCCCGATTCCTCATCCTGGTGGGGTCATGTGCCCGATCTGCAGACACGGGGCTGAGAAGGGAAGCAAATGGGTGAACGGACCGATACTCCATCTGGAAGCAGAGCCGGAGGCGGGCTGCTCGGGCTCCTCTCCGCCCCATCCCTGATTTCTGGCCATGACGTCAGGTGGGCGGGTGGCGGCAGGTGCGAGTGGACAGGCGCCCTCCTTTAAGGCGGAGGGATCCAGGGGAGGGCGCCCGGACCGTGCTTCGCCTTATATAGAGCGACTGGGGGCACACGGTAGCTCTCTTGAGTCACCCCCACGCTGCCTAGGTGTCGCGAGCGAGTCGCACACTCTTTGGGCCCACCCTTCTCTTAACACTCCCAGTCCTTTCTCTGTCAAGGTAAGGCCGCAGTCTTCTGTCCGGCTTTTCTCCTGCGGGGGCTCGTCTGCGGTGTTTGACTCTCTGACCTTTTGAAGGCCAGTCGCCGCCGTGCTAGGGCGGCCTGTGGGAAAACTGGTTTTCGGGGTGGTACGTTCGGTCTGTTGAGGTTCGTCTATATTGTGCTTGGGCGCGGGGCGCTCTCCAGGCGGCGACCAGCCGTGGGCGAGAGGAGTGGCGGAGCGCGGCCTGGGGGGGTGGGCGGCCGCACGTGGTGGCCGCGCCGGTACCGGACGCTGCCATGTTTGCTGCCCACTTCCGGACGCGGCCGTGGGGGGCCGGAGCGTGGTGGGGCCTCGCGCGCGCGGGGTGACTCAGCACAGCCCGGCGTGGTTGGCTTTGTCACCTGTCTCGCTGGAAGCGTTTTCCAATTCTTTCGGGTTGTGTGTGGGTGTGCCACGAGGGAGGAACGTCTTGAGTCCTCAGTCTGCTGGGGACCACCGCGATTTTTCGAGATTTTCTTGCAGTCCCGGTGAAGGAGGAGGGGCGGGGGAGGCGCTGGAAGATTCATGGGTCCCTCCCCCGCTCCTCCCCGAGAGCTGAGATTGTTCTGGAAGCTTCTGGAGCCTGGCGCCCCGCCCCATTGCCCGGATGCTGGGGCGATGGGAGGGTGCACGGCGGCGCCCCCTCCTCGCATGGCCTCGGCCGACGCATGTCCGGCAGTGACGAGGGTCGGGCGACGGCTTTGGCCACCATCTTAGTTATATGCCCTGTTAGCAATGACGGTGGAGCTTTTCCTCTTTGGTTCTTTGTCCTGCTTTAATTGCCCTTTGGGCGGTTACCCCATCGATCTCAGGTTATCCCTGCAGAGTGGAACAGCACATTTGGTGGACGTTGGAGATACTAAGGGGCAGCTGTTAAAAATCAGGGCTCCTTTTGCTCCATTTGTCCTCTCCCAATTAAAAAAAAAAAAGACTGTTTTCACATCAAAATGTACATGGGCGTTACTTGGCGTTCTCAAGATACCTGTGATGCCCCCCCAGTATTCTGAATTTCTCACAAGGTACCCGATGATGCCGAGGCTGGGCCCTGAGATGAATCTTACAAAAAATGTCTCACTTTGGCATTTGGTTGAAGGATTTAGATTTAGGTTTTTCCTGGGTTGGCTTATCATTTAGTGTGTAGCCTAACATCTTGAAAGAAATGGTGTTTTCAGTTTCTTGGGAATAGACAGTACTCTGCGCAAGGTAGTTTGAATTCCAACTTCTTAAGGTTTTAATTGAACCCATGAACCTTAAGGATTCTTAAGTATGGAGCCATTGCATGTGTGTTCCTTTGTAACCGTTGATCATCTTTATTTTAGATGCCTGAGGAAGTGCACCATGGAGAGGAGGAGGTGGAGACCTTTGCCTTTCAGGCAGAAATTGCCCAACTCATGTCTCTCATCATCAATACCTTTTATTCCAACAAGGAAATTTTTCTTCGGGAATTGATCTCTAATGCTTCTGATGTAAGAGTTTGAACAAGTCCCCACAGTAGTATTGTGTGCCCCCCCACACACACTTCAGAGCACTTCAGAAGAGGGAGAAGGGATAGATTGAAGTGGTGGGAGCTGCAGCTGTTTGAGATAAATCAGCAGCTGTTCCAAAAAGATTTGCCTTATTCTGGGTGGCTATCACACTTGAAAGGGAAGACACCAGAGAAGTGGATAATGTTAACTGTTGGTCTGAAGATCTAAGGGATAGCAGAATTGAGGCTATATGGAAGTAGAAAAACCAAGATTTGTGGGGGGGGTGAAGAGATGGACTATAAAAAAAAGATGTGTCATTTCATATTTACAGGCCTTGGACAAGATTCGCTATGAGAGCCTGACAGACCCTTCCAAGTTGGACAGTGGTAAAGAGCTGAAAATTGACATAATCCCCAACCCTCAGGAAAGGACTCTGACTTTGGTGGACACAGGCATTGGCATGACCAAGGCTGATCTCATAAACAACTTGGGAACCATTGCCAAGTCTGGAACTAAAGCATTTATGGAGGCTCTTCAGGTATGTAGCACTCCATCTATGCACATATTAAAATTTAGGATTTTTTTTTGTCTTGCTGTTTCAAATCTCATATTTGATTTTTAAAAATATTCTTTGGCAGGCTGGTGCAGACATATCCATGATTGGGCAATTTGGTGTTGGATTTTATTCTGCTTATCTAGTGGCAGAGAAAGTGGTTGTGATCACAAAGCATAATGATGATGAACAGTATGCTTGGGAGTCTTCTGCTGGGGGATCCTTCACTGTGCGGGCTGATCATGGTGAGTTGGCTTTCCATATGGAAGTAGCTGGGTTAGAATTCTCTGGAAGAAGAGAGAGAAATCTTGAGTATGATATTTGTGGAGCAGTTTCTTTTTCTTTTTTTTTTTTTTTTGGTACCTGGGATTAAACTTGGGCACTCAAACCACTGAGTCACATCCCTATCCTATTTTGTGTTTAGAGATAGGGTCTCGCTGAGTTCCTTAGTGCCTTGCTTTTGCTGAGGCTAGCTTTGAACTCATAATCCTCCTGGATTATTGGTGTGTGCTACTGCTCCCGGCATGGAAAGTTTCTTTTAAGATCATTAATGCTTTTAGCCTCACAGCTTTATACTTTATTGTGATTGATTGATTCTTCTAGGTGAGCCCATTGGCCGGGGTACTAAAGTCATTCTCCACCTCAAAGAAGACCAGACAGAGTACTTGGAGGAGAGGCGGGTCAAAGAAGTGGTGAAGAAGCACTCACAGTTCATAGGCTATCCAATCACCCTTTATGTGAGTACCAACCAGGCTGGCAGCCTATCTGCACTGAGTGTCTATGGTTGTGGAGTTTCGTGGTCCCTGGCTTTGTTTTCCTGGTGTTGTGTTTTTCACCCTTAACCACTATGTTTGGTACTTTAGTTGGAGAAGGAACGAGAGAAGGAAATCAGTGATGATGAGGCAGAGGAAGAGAAAGGTGAGAAAGAAGAGGAAGATAAAGATGATGAGGAGAAACCCAAGATTGAAGATGTGGGCTCAGATGAGGAGGATGACACTAGTAAGGATAAGAAGAAAAAAACAAAGAAGATTAAGGAGAAATATATTGATCATGAAGAACTGAACAAGACCAAGCCCATTTGGACCAGAAACCCTGATGACATCACTCAGGAAGAATATGGAGAATTCTACAAGAGCCTAACCAATGATTGGGAAGACCACCTGGCAGTCAAGGTGAGAAACCTTATATGTGGGCTCAGCTGGAGAGGAACAGGTAGAAGTGTATTGGCAGATAGTAGAGTCCACGGTGAACTTGCCCAACTGGTTGGTAGCTGAGACTGTGAGAGTCATGGAGCCACATGAGTTCACTTATTACTAGTGACCCTGCCACAGTAGAGAGATTCTGTTCTCCCGAACGACTTCACTTTTGTCTTTTAATAGAAATCTGGGTAATGTTGATGGCAGCCTTACACATAACAGGGTTCTGATTGGAGAACTATTCTCTTAATTCAACAAAATTATATATAGCTAGGATAATCTAAGATTTATTGGCATTAGGGTTCAGGGTTTTTTTTTTTTTTCTCTCCTTATGGAGGCTCTTCAGGTATATAGCATTCCAGTTGTAGATGCTTTGGTGTGGCTGAAAAGCACTCTTGTCCTGAAATGTTGGGTTTTTCTCCTAGCACTTCTCTGTAGAAGGTCAGTTGGAATTCAGGGCATTGCTGTTCATCCCTCGGCGGGCTCCCTTTGACCTCTTTGAGAACAAGAAGAAGAAGAACAACATCAAACTCTATGTCCGTCGTGTGTTCATCATGGACAGTTGTGATGAGCTGATACCAGAGTATCTCAGTGAGTGTTTCCTGTGTCTGTTATAGTGGGTAAAGTCTTTTGAGATCTGCAGTGTTATCATGGGATTGTAGTCTGAGAAGGGTAATAGTAAGTGAAGGTTCAGGGAGCAAAAGAGCCTTCTGCTTGAATCTGGGATTGGGTCTTGTTATTTGTATTGAATTTTCTGCCATTTGATTGCAGATTTTATTCGTGGTGTTGTTGACTCTGAGGATCTGCCCCTGAATATCTCCCGAGAAATGCTCCAGCAGAGCAAAATCTTAAAAGTTATTCGCAAAAACATTGTGAAGAAGTGCCTTGAGCTCTTCTCTGAGTTGGCAGAAGACAAGGAGAACTACAAAAAATTCTATGAGGCATTCTCTAAAAATCTTAAGGTATAGAGGCAAATGCTTATTCCCTTTGACATTTATTTTTTGGGGGGCACTTTACCACTAAGCTCAGCCCTTTTTATTTTTGTGATAGGATGTCACTATGTTGGCTGAGGTTGGTCTTGACCACTTTCTTAGTAATTAGAGTATATTTCCTCATTTATTGGAGAGGAAGGGTATTATCTGTTAGGTTATTTTTTAAGTTGGGTTATTTTTTTTCCTCCTACCCTTAAGCTTGGAATCCATGAAGATTCTACTAATCGGCGACGCCTTTCTGAGCTGCTGCGCTATCACACCTCTCAGTCTGGAGATGAGATGACTTCTCTGTCAGAGTATGTCTCTCGCATGAAGGAGACACAGAAGTCCATCTATTACATAACTGGTGAGTTAAAACCTAAGTCTCATCAAAGCCTCCTATCTGGGGTTGGGTGGACATCAGGGCTAACTGGGAACTGGCAGTGTAAATCCTTTTGGTCACTAAGTCACATTAAATAACCTTACAGGTGAAAGCAAAGAGCAGGTGGCCAACTCTGCTTTTGTGGAGCGTGTGAGGAAGCGTGGCTTTGAGGTAGTATATATGACTGAGCCTATTGATGAGTACTGCGTACAGCAACTCAAGGAGTTTGATGGGAAGAGCCTGGTCTCTGTGACCAAGGAAGGCCTGGAGCTACCTGAGGATGAGGAGGAAAAAAAGAAAATGGAGGAGAGCAAGGCGAAATTTGAGAACCTTTGCAAGCTTATGAAAGAAATCTTGGATAAAAAAGTTGAGAAGGTGAGAAATTTGGATACATTTTTGTAATCTCTTTGGGGGCTGCTGTTTTCAGAATTTAATGTTGCTGATTAGGAGGTTTACTTTGTTTAAGCCCCCCCCCCCTTTTTTTTGTGAGTACCATACTCAGGGTCCTCCACTACTGAGCCACATCCCCACTTCTGTTTTGTATTTTATTTAGAGACGGGATCTCACTGAGTTGCTTAGTGCTTTGTTTTGCTGAGGCTGGCTTTGAACTCTCATCCTTCTGCCTCAGCCTCTCAAGCGGCTGGAATTATAGGCATGTGCCACCTGGCTTAGCAAGGTCTTATTTCTCTTAGTCCATTATACAAAATTTGATGGAGATTAGGTATTAATTCTTGTGTTTAGGAACATAGAAACTTAAAAAAATATGGACCATAATTTTTAACCTTTCAGATGATCCAATCTAAACCTAAGGTGTTTGATTTTTTTGTTTGTTTGTTTATTAAGAGAGGGTCTCCTTGTGCTTCTCAGGCTGTCTTCAAACTCCTGAGTTGGAGTGATTCTCCTGCCTTAGTCTCTTGGAAGAGTCAGGACTACAGGTTTGCACCATGCTCCACTAAAAATTTTTTTAACTGTCTACAGGTGACAATCTCCAATAGGCTTGTGTCTTCACCCTGCTGCATTGTTACCAGCACCTATGGCTGGACAGCCAACATGGAGCGGATTATGAAGGCCCAGGCACTTCGAGACAACTCCACAATGGGCTACATGATGGCCAAAAAGCACCTGGAGATCAACCCTGATCATCCCATTGTGGAGACATTGCGGCAAAAGGCAGAGGCAGATAAAAATGACAAGGCTGTCAAGGACCTGGTGGTGCTGCTATTTGAAACTGCGCTGCTCTCTTCTGGCTTCTCCCTTGAGGATCCTCAGACCCACTCCAATCGCATCTACCGCATGATAAAGCTAGGCCTAGGTAGGCACTGTGGACTGATTTGATGTGGGGGCAAGTTCTGCAATTGACCTTTTGGACAGATTTTGTTTAATGCTCTTCAGTTCACATCTCACTGGGCCTTTTTTTTTTTTTTTTTGAAACATTTAGGCATTGATGAAGATGAAGTGACAGCAGAGGAACCCAGCAGTGCTGTTCCTGATGAGATACCCCCTCTCGAGGGTGATGAGGATGCATCTCGCATGGAAGAAGTAGATTAGGAGTTGCTACTGAGAAATCTGCCCTCTGTATAGTTTCCCCATGGCTCCCACAGTACCCTTGAGTGGCCCTCTCCCACCTGGCTTCCTCTGCTGATTGATGTTATAGTGGTTTTTTTCTCCTGTCCTTGGCATCTTAATTAAGGCAGGAAATAAGGGCCTCAAGCCCTCTCCATCCCCTACCTAGTTTGGCAGGGTTGGATGTTGTATTGTGTTTTTGTTTTATTTTGTTCCACAATTAAAGTATGCAAAATAAAGAAGATGCAGTTTTATACAGTTCTGCTCTCCCTTGTAAAGTGATGCTGCTTCATAGCATTCTCTATCTGTATAATATAAAAACTCGCTGTTGACCTGGGCTACGTGCAAGTTTGAAAGGTATATATACATTCTCATTTCAATCACTTAAGGCATCCAAAACACAGAGCCAAGTCCATTGCAGCAGTTTAATAAAATTATAAGAGCAAAAAGTGACATTTCCTAAGTACCAAAACCTGCAATTGGCTCATGGAGCAGAGCCTAGGACCCCAAGGGCATAGTTGTGTTGAGCAGGGCTCTTCATTCACCTCCCTTGGCACTCCCATCTTTACTCACCCTCCTGGGGAAGCAGCATTCGGACCCTACAATACTTGTGCTTCTCTCAACAGTAAGAAATGAGAGTGTATAGAAGGTAGGGGGCAAGCAGATAAGTTCCACCAGGTGGGTCAAAACTTCATTCAGGAAGCTTGATGGAGGAGGAGCTTTCCCTTTACACCTCCATACCCCAAGACTTCCTTCTACCCTGAGGCTCAACTTGCCTACTGGAGGATGGTGGCTTAAGGCAAAAGGGAAGATACCTTCTGGGCTCCCTATCCCCAGCTGCAGAGCTGGATTATGATACTGAGAAAACCCATATTTTGTCCTTGAGCCAGCACCTCTGAAAGTATGGTGAGGGTCCTATTCCATTTCACCTCTCAGGTCCTTATCTTTTCAGACCTTCTGCACTGGGGACTCTATAGGTACAGCCTTCTTTCCCCGTTGCTTTAGCCGGCCTCGGGCATAGACTCTGAGCAGAAGGGCAGCAAAGACCACAGCTACCCCTAGCCCACCCACCACAGTGACAGTGTGGCCATAGAGGAGGCAGGAAAGAAGGATGGCAATGGCCTGGCGGAGGGTCATGATGATGGTGAAGACAGCAGCCCCAAACTGCCCAATGGTGTAGAAGATGAAGAGCTGGCCACATGCGGAACAGACAGACAGTAGCAGGGCATGGGCGGCAAACTCACTGTGTCGCCCCATGAAGCGGGTCCCTTCCAGGAGGGCCCCCTGCTGTAGCAGCGAGATTACTGTGAAGAGGCAGGAGAAGAAATTGACCCCAAACATCATCTGCACTGATGACATCTTATAGGCAAACAGGGCATCCTGCCAGTTTGAGGTGAAGCTGTCAAAAGCGATGTAGCCTGCCAATAAGATGAGGCCTGAGAGTGTGGTGGCTGGGGAGCTACGGGGCTCTGGTCCACTGGACAGCAAAAACATGCTGACCCCGATGGAGATAAGTCCAGCTGTCAGGTATTCCCAGTGTTCATAGCTGCGCCGAGACACCAGCTTTCCCATCAGCATGACAGGGATCACTTTAGAAGCCTTGGCCAGCACCTGGGTGGGGAAACTGATGAACTTGAGAGCTTCATACTGGCACCAGCTGCTTAGCACATTTGACAGGCTGGCAAAGGAGTACCGGTACATGGGTGCCCCGTGTCGAGGTTGCTTGCAGAGGAGGCAGTAGAGGCCAGCCACAATCAGTGCCAGCACACGGTTCATTAGCACCAGGAACTGCGAGTCCGTGAAGCGCTCACCTGGTGATGTGGCTGTGGCCCCATAGCTTCGGGTCATCACTCTTTCCTGCAGCACACCCCAAGTAAGGTAGAACACCTGGGTTGGGGAGGGTAGACAGGAGACAATAAGAGAAGGAAAAAGTAGGCAAAAGTAGATCTTAACTTCCCTCTTCCTCAGGATAATTCTCAATGACAAAGGACAGCATGTGCGTTTCTCTGCAGTAGAAATTTCCTCTCCTAAGTCTGGATTTACCTTGTAGAAAATCCGCTGTGGTGAAAAACATTAACACATGCTTTAGAACTCCCTGGACCCTGTTTGTTCCCACAGTATGGGAACACTAGAGTTAGCTCCATCCAGAGTGTTCTCTTACCTACTTTCAAACTCAGGGAGGCAAAAAGACAGAGTTTGACTCCTATATAGTTCAACATGCTCCAAAAAAGGGGACTAGTACCCACTCTAAAATTCCACACAGTCAGTGCCTTAGGACCCCTTTCTCATGTAGTACTGAATGGCTTCCCCAATCTTTTTTATCAGTGGGTTTACAGCGTATGAAGTACATCAGGGGAGAGGGAAGTATAATAACAGCACAATAGATGTCACCAAAAACTTGGGAAAGAGATGAGCCCTCTTCTGCTCTACACATCATAAAACAATAGTGCATTGTTACTTGCAGTACCAATGCTGGAAAAGCAGAGGGGATGAAGAAAGGAAAGTCACTGCTTCCTCCAAACATTTTGAAGATGGTGCTCTGTGTGTCTGAGAGAAAGGGACACATAACACACAGACCCGCAAACCTTTGAGATGGACAGAATGAAAACTGAGTTCACAGAGTCCCTGCCCACTGAGCTCAATCCAGGACAAGAAGCAGAGCTTGCTTGCCTGCCTACCTACCTGGAGCCCCAAGGTACAGAAGAGCAGCTTCAGAGCCTGCCAAGTGGGGGTGGTCTCCACTGTCTCTGTCCGTGGAGCCAGGGGAACCTCATCAGAGGCCTTGGGCTCATTGCCAAACACACAAGCTTTCACCAGGGGGTAGCAGAGACCCCTGCCTGAAGAAGACACATATAGTTAAGTCCCAAACCTCCTCCACAGCAACTCAACCTGCCCTGCTGTCCAGCCTATTGGCCTCCCCCCTCCTTCCCTTTCCAAGTCACATTCCGGTTTGAACCAACATCTGCAATTCACACCTAGCCCTCTTCCCCACCCTCTCTCCACACACCTGTCTCCAGGTAGTTTTTCCTCCTGAAGTAATGCACCAGGAAGTAGCCAGGTACCATAAAGGTGGCATAGCCAGCAGCATTCACCAAAAAGCGAAAGAACCACAGCTGGGTCCATGACTCCGGAGGGGCTTCAGGAGTCTCCCCACCAGCACCCAGGGAAGGGAGCGCAGCCAGTACCACCACTGCCCACCACCTGCTGGGAGCGCGGACATAAGAATTAGAGTGCAGTTCTCCAGCCCTCTGGCCCAAGGAAGGGGACCGCACTGAAGTGCCTCGTCTTCTCCCCGCCCCCTCCGCTAAAGCCCAGCGGGACAAAGAGCCTCTCTCTGTCTTGGGGGGTTAGGCGCCGGGCGGGCAGGCAGGGCCTCCTCCCTCCCCCACTCTCTGCTTATAACAGAGATTCAAACGTTATTTCCTTCAAGTTTTTGTTCAAATGACCCTGGCCNAACAACTTGGGAACCATTGCCAAGTCTGGAACTAAAGCATTTATGGAGGCTCTTCAGGTATGTAGCACTCCATCTATGCACATATTAAAATTTAGGATTTTTTTTTGGTACTAGGGATTTAACTCAGGGTCTTACTAAGTTGGCCAGGCTGCTCTTGAACTTGGATCCGCCTCTCTCAAGTCTCCTAAATCGCTGGGATTAGAAGCAACACACCCCACTAGTTCTCCCATGTTCTGACAGGATGAAGATGTCTCCTTCCTTCTTTGGTTGGGCTAGTAATTCTGTCCCCCTCGTCCCCGTGACCACTGAGGCTCCGCATGACCTAACTGACCCATCTTCCTCGCCCACTTACCCAGGCCCTGTAGAGCCTCGCTAGTCTGTTCTCAGTTCCTCTAATTCTCCAAAGGCTTTCCCCCACCCAAACGCTCTACCCCATCACTTATTCATCCTATGTCCCAATGAGATGACTCTCCTCAGAGGCGTCCCTGGAACATCCAAAGAAGGGTCCCTCACCCACTTTACTGTCCTCTTTCCTCCTCGTGTTTCCCTTCACAGCACCCACTGCATAAATATTTGGATATTTATGATTTTAATGTTTATGAGTGAGGCTGTAAGCTCTAAGAGTCAGAGATGGTTTATTCCTCCTTTCTTCATGCCAATGTAGGCATCACTGGTATAAAATATGTAAAAAGTTGCAGGTCTCTGGTGCCTAGCCTCCTCTGGCTACTCCAGATGGCAGCCTCCAGGGCCTGTGTCTTCTCATTCCTCTTCCTCTCTCTTCATCCCTCATTTCCACAAAAGGACAAGGGTCTGCACTGGATAGCGACAAGCCTGAGGACTATTAGCTCCTTATCATACCCAGGGGATAAATGTCCTTCTCTTTGCTTTTATCAAAAGGTCACAGAGCAGGTCTGCCTATGCACATGCACAAAACAACTCTAGAAAGGATGACCCTCCCCAACCCCTTAACACTGGGGATTGAACCAGGGGTGCTCTACCAGCTGTATTCCCCACCTTTTTTATTTTTTTCTTTAATTTTGAGACAGGGTCTTGCTAAGTTGCTGAGGCTGGTCTCAAACTGGTGATCCTCCTGCCTCAGCCTCCTGAGGTTTGTACCACTGCACCCGCATAGGAGGAAAACACTTTTAAAAAGTCTCTGCTACTTTAGTGTTATGTTACTGCAATGTCCCTTTCTCAAAGGCTCAGTTCAGGGCCTTCTGTTAAAAGTTTTTAGACAAGAGTGTTTTGGAATCTTCAATAGCAGTAAGGTGGGACCCCTCAGGGCCCTGCTTCTTCTATTTCAGTCTCTCCTCACTCAGAAGCCTCCACATTTTCCCACTGGTTGGCAGTTTCAAACTGACCCGACAGGTAGAAATGAGAGCCCTGCCATCTCCAAGAAAGGTAAACAGACTTCACCCAGGATGCCTGGGGCTTAGGCGCCTCTCAAGAATCTCCATCCAGTCCACCTGGGAAGCTCTTTCTTCCAGCCTGGCTCTCTCTGACTTGCAATCTCTTTTCTCACTCAGAACCATACTGGCTCTAGGCTCTGGCTTCAGTAGTCCCTAGGACACCAGAAGGCACATTGGGCCCAGGTTGCAGCAACAGTGGCCCCAGTTTCCTGTCCTGGCTTTAGTCAACACACATCAGCGGCTTCCCGGAGATCTTCAGGTCATCGAAGGGCAAAAGAATAAGGGGCTGAGAAAGAGAATAGAGAGAAGCAAGATCAGTGGCCATGAGAAAAGTCAGTAGTGGAGGAGACCTAGGGAAACTTGTTGGGCCACTCCCTCCTCACCAGAGTTGAAGAACTTGAGGGAATACATCTTTATACTAATGAAGGCCTCCTGACATGGCAGAGCCTTCAGTCTCTAAAATGATGCCAGAATATCCAAGCTAGGAGGGACATTAAAGATGATCCAGCTCTGGGGGCTGGGGCTGGGGCTGAGTGGTAGAGCACTCGCCTGGCATGCATGAGGCACTGGCTTCCATCCTCAGCACACATAAAACTAAAATAAAGGTATTGCGTTCACCTACAACTAAGAATATCTAAATTTTAAAAAATAAAAGATGATATAGCTCTGGATCTACTTTTGTTGGGGGGGGCACAACATTCTGAACATTTGTTTTATACTTATACTTAACATTTAAAAACAGGAAGACTATACAGAAAACCTGGGTTTCACCTCTTGAAAATTTCCAAGACCTAGAAACATGGGGCCTACATTCCTATGCCTAAGCATTTGCTGGAGCCAAGGAGAGACCCCGAGGTATGGCTCTCTGCTCTCTCCCAGGCCTCACCACTTGCTGGTCGTACACCTGGCCAGTTTCACTGATTCACGCTAGTTGTGGAGCCCCTGTAGGAGTATAAATTGGGGCTCTTGGTCCTGATCAACTAAGGAAACCGGTTTGGAGAGGGATAAAGGTTGGCCCATGGTTGCACGATTGGTTGGTAAGTGGCAGAGTCCCGGTTGTACCCCAAGACTCCTAACTCTCTGGTCCTTCCAACTATTGACAATCCCTATCTCTGCTATGGGTGTGAGAGGCCTTGAAACCAGAATGGAGAAGTTTATGCCTCGTACATCCTCAGCCAGGTCCTGCGGTGTCTCATCTTCCACATTCAGCAGCAGGGAGTCAGCGCCGGCCTCACACAGAGTGGATGAGATGCCACTGAGGCCCCGTCCAGCTGCCAGATGCAGGGGTGTACACCCATTGAGCATGCGGGCATCTACCTGAGCACCAGCCTGGAGTAGGAACTGTACCAGGCCCCGCTCCTGGGTTTCCACAGCTAGATGCAATGCTGTCTTCCCACTGGTGCCCTCCTGGAAAGGCATAAGGATGTCAGCCAAGGCCCTGAAGTGGCAGTGGGATCTGGGAGGAGAGCAGAGGCACCACTTGCCATGTGGGGTAGGGGAACTTGCAGGGGGAAGGCTGGGTCAGGTGCCATGAGCAGGCAGTGCCCTGATGGGTTACCTCACCTGGGCATCAATGTCAGCTCCATTCTGAAGCAGTAGTTCTATGAGAGGCTGGTTCCTCTGCAGAGTGGCAATGTGAAGACAGGCCAGACCTGGGGTAAGGTGGGTAGGGACACTGATTGGCATTCACCAGCTCTCTTTCACTCTCTTCAGGGACCTCCCTAACCCTCAGCCCCAAGGGACTCCTGCCCACTCAATGCCTTTAATCACAGGACTCTTAAAAATGCAACCCCGAAAACCCCCTCAAAAGTCTGAGGGGAAAGGAACTGCAAGTTTCCACCTTTCAGTCATGTTATTGAAACTTTCATGCTTCAGGGGTCAGCCTGCTGAGTGACAGCCCCCAAACATACCCTTCTCCAGGGCACATACCCCTCAAGCCCACACATACTCTAGAACTCTACTTGCCTTCAAGCTCAATCCAGATTTCTCCGAGGAGCCATCTGGGGATCCTCATGCCCCAGACTCTCTCCAGGGGCCACTTCCTTCTGTGTGCCCCGCCTTTCTTTGCTTATCTCCTTTTTGGTCTATAACTCTCCCTCCCCCACTCTCTGCTTATAACAGAGATTCAAACGTTATTTCCTTCAAGTTTTTGTTCAAATGACCCTGGCCTTTCCTGACTACCCTTTTTAAAAATCACATCAACCTCCCCACCACAGCACATTCCAGTTCCCCTCCCTCTGCTCTACTCGACCATAGCACTTACTTCCTTTTAACATACTATATAATTCACTTCTTATATTTATTGTCCATCTCTATCTTTCTCATGTTTGTTTTCAGATGGGAGCTGAGCTCCTGGGTAGAATCTGGCACACAGAAAGGCACTCAGTACATTTCTGTTGAATGAATAAAGGAGTTCATTTAATCTCTATTAAACTATATATTTTAAGGACAAAACTTAGATTTCTGCTCAACACTCAGTAGGTGTTGGGTCAATTCTGAATCAAATCATTCATCCATCATCTATTCCTTCATCTAGCAAAGATGTACTGAGTGTCCAGGTGCTTAGAGCTGGAGGAACATCAACAGACAAGCTGAGTCTCCCCCTTTCCTAGGAGTGGGGTCCCTGTTTCCTGCCCCCTCCTCTTCCCCAAAGGCTCTGGGGCTACCCAAACCTTGCCAGTTTTGCAGCTGGAGGTCCAGGGAGTGAGATGTTCCTCTGCCTGGCTCTGGCTGCCCCTCTAGCAGGCAGCGGGCACAGGCCAGATGCTGGCGCTGGCATGCCACATGTAGGGCTGTGTCACCATGCCGATCCTGTAGCACCCGGCTGGCCCCCTTCAGCACCAGGGCCTGAACTGCATCCGGCTGGTCCAGATGAACAGCCAGATGGAGTGCTGTCTGCAGGCACAAACAGAGGGTTAGTCGGCTACTGCAGCATGCTCCCACCTCTGGGACCATGCTAGATGCTAAGGTGGGCATAGCAATATCCAGATGCCATCATTTTCTTTGAGAGCAGCTTACAAAGGCCATAGCCCTGGTCTTCTAAGAAAGTACTAGCAAGTCCTTCCCTCTATCACCCTACCACCAAGTTCATAGGACCCCAGTTCTGGAAGCAGAGTGAGGGAAATGACCCCCTGTTCTTCTCATAGGTCTGCTGAACTCCTAGAGAAAGAACATGTGGGATCAGAGTCCAGTCACTCACCTTCTAGGGAGACCTGTGCTATCCCCTGGGGTTAGGCTGCAGGAATTGGCACTAGGCAGTCTCCCCGGGCAAACTCCTTCCTTCCTTAAGTCTTCATTCAGATGTCACCTCCTGTACTAAGCCTTCTCTACCTGTTCCATAAAGATACTGGACCCGACAGTAGCAGGTATGAGTCTTTCTCACACCGTTTGTCACCATGATGTATAATTAGGCGTTTACACGGGTCCTCCAGACCAGACTGTGCCCTGTGGGCAGAGGCTGGGTCTTACTCATCTCTGCATCCTCCACTTCAAGCCCAGCATCTGGCATATAGGTCCCAAATGAGCAGCCTAAGAACCCTGGTGTGGCTTCTGGGGATGGCTGCTATGGACACAGACTCCTCCTTCTACCTACCTGGTAAAGGTTGTTCTGAATGTCCAAGACCTCCTGGGGCAGCAAAGCCAGGCAACAGAACAGCACCTCTGGAGCCTCGTGAATCACTGCCAGGTGGACCAGCCTGGGGAGCAGGGGAGTGCCTGGGGTCAGGGCCCAGGCCAGAGAGGGTAACTGGGGTCTTGGGTTTAGAGGGACTGTGTTACCCTCTAATTAGCAACCTGAAAGGTAGGTGCAGGAGATGAGTTTGGGCCAGGAAGTGAGGGTTGATGTGGAATGGCAGGATTCTGGGGATGGAGGCCCACATTCCCATTTGTGGCCTTGAGGAGGGCCTTGGCTGGGTGGGCACGTAGGCAGGGTGCTGACAGGACAAGGGCCTTCCTGTCCAGCCTGCCCACACCCTGCTCCCCCCTGCCCCCAGGGCCCTGCGAGGCCAGCTGCAGCTCAAAGCCAAACTGAAAGCCGCGGGAGTGGTGCAGAGGGGGTTTCCAGGGCCGAGCTCCCCACCTCCCCACAACAGGGAGGAGAGGAGGAGGCAGATGTGGGGTTCCCCCCAGTAACTCAGTGTTATGCATTCCAAGGGAGGGAGACAGAAGTTCTTGGAAGACAGGCAGGAGACAGCATTTTGTTCTGCTGCCCTTCCTAAGGGAGTCATGAGGGCCACTCCTCAGATGGCACAAGCCAGATGGGGCTTGATTAGTGGCCCTGTGCACTTCTAAGAGATCTGTGCAATGCAGAAAAGGTCTGTTTGATAAAGGGGACAAGAGTCTTAACCTCGAGGTAAGGGGGAGCATCGGGCAAGGGAAGTTCCAGTCTTGGGGTTTCCCCACATCAGGTGGGGAAAATGAAAGCCGGAGCTGGAGGATTTAGGCCTGGACAATTGCCTTGCAGCATTAGTGAGGGGCACATCTTGGCTAAAAGGCCCATCTGGGCTGGGCAGGGGGCTGCTCAGCAGGAGAGGGGGCAGGCTTTGGCTGCAGGCAAGCGGCAGGAGAGGCCCAGGAGAGAGTGACGAGGGAGGGAGGAACCGCTCTGGAAATCCCCTCGGCCAGGGCCTGCTCTCTGGGTCACATTCCTGCAGCCACCTCCCTCTCTCCCTCAGTCTCCCCTCCTCCCACTTCCTCTTCCCACTTCCACACCTCCCACAGCCCAACAACCTCCAAGGGAGGAAAATGCCCACCTTCTCTTGAGGGACCTGCTGGGAGTCCTTGCACCTCTCTCTCTCTCTCTCAGACACACACACCACCTGTCTCTAACTAGATATGGTAAAGGCTGAGGCTGAGAGGCCAATGAAAGAGGGAAGTATCAGAAGTCCCATTCACTGGATCAAAGGTCAGCCATAGATATCTTGCAATGAAGCCCCTGAAACCTTGGAGTTCTGGGGTAGTGATCTAGGCACAGAGTACAAAAGCCCTAGGATCTCTCCTCTCCCACTCACTGGGTCTAGAGGATAACTATGTCAACATCCACCAAAGATTACAACTCCTGCATCTCCAAAAAGCAGGTCAGAACAGGCACCCCCGCCTCCCCTATGCCTATTCATTCCAGCATCTCTGATCAGGGACTCCATCCCTCCTCTCCCATTTCTCACCCCGAAATCCCAGCTGCCAGTGTTTTCTTCTTTTCAAGTCCTCAACTGACCATCCCATCCCACACAATCACTTGTAACTTCAGCTGTCCCCTGGCCCAGTGCCCATCAATCTCCCTCTGGGCCTGGGAGAGGAAGAATAGAATGAGGGGGTAAGACAGAACAGTAGGGAGGATTTGGGGTGCTCAGGAATGAAGGGTGTTGGGGGCTGACTTCAGCCCTCACTTCCCCTTTCTCAGTAGAGGAGGAAGTAAGCTGGGGCAGCCAGTCGCCTGTCTGCCTGGGCACTCTGGCCCCAGCCTAGTCACTCTCTTCTTCTCAGGGCCAGTCCCAACCCTGCACCCTGCCAGCACCCCCATCCCAAGCTTCCTGGCACTGAATGGCAACCTGTAACTGGTGTCTCTTTTTCCTTGAGACAGGGCATTCTGAGGTCAGGAGCTGGGAATCCCAGATATTGAGCAAACACGGATGCCCCCTCCCCCAGCAAGTTAAAAAAAAAAAAAAAACTGGACTGGTCAGGGGAATTTTCTCTTCCCAGGGATGGGTTATTGGTAGATTTCCAAGATACTGGCTGGGGTTCCAGGTGCCTGGGTAAGAAATGTGCTAACTCTAATAATTTCCCAAAAAGAGGGCAAATAAATGATGACAAGTCCTCTGGTCTGGACCTGGCTAGAGTACAAAAGTGGGCTAAGAGTTAGTAGGGAGTTTGGAAGAGAGTGGGGACTGTCCCTTCCACCGTGGGGGTACCTTGGGGTGTACTCTGTGGGTAGTGGTGGGGTACCTGGACAGTTGCAGCCCCTGGAAAGCCCAGAGTTAGTATTCCATCTCAGCCTAGCCCCCATACTCACGTGTCTCCGTCCTCAGAGATATAAGTGAGTGCTTCGAGCTGTGGGCTCAGCGCCCCCGCGGAGGGCAGTGACGATCCTGGGGCTGGGTCCTCAGCCTCGAGATCTCCCAGCAAGGGCAAGGGCTCGGTGAGCGAGGAGGAGCCATAAGTGGAGTCAGCCCGCTCCCCGTCCCCGTCTTCCTTTTCCCGCGGCTCCTTGGAGGTCCTCGGAGGATGGGTCCAGGGCTGGGGGCTGCAGCCGTCCGAGGGCCTGGAGCCTGTGGCCGGGGTGGGCTCCGGTAGGGAACGCAGAGAGCGTAGAGACTCTATGCCGGAGTCACACTGGCTCTCATCCGCCTCGTCCGGCCCCTTCCGCGCCTCCGACATGCCCGCGGCGCCAGCCCGCTGGGGCCGGGTTCGAGCAGGATCGGTCTCCGGGCTACGCCGCGCGGCCTTTCCGGGTTGCGGGTCCGCCTAGTAAAGACAGCGCCGGGCTCTCAGTTGCCTCGGTTCCAGGTTGTGCCGGCGCAAAGAGTGGACCATAAGCGCGGACGAGGTTAGCAGCGTCGATCCGGTCCACCGCAGCCGTTTACTCTGGGCAGCTGGGCAGTCCAATCGGGTCCTCCCTCTCGCCCCACCCACTCGGGCCAAAGAAGTGTCCGCCCTGGGATGGCCCCGCCCCTGGCCCCGCCCCGACGGCGCTTCCGGGCAAAGGCCCCGCCCCTCCGGAATCCCCCTTGCCGCCTCTGTGCGTAAGTTCAGAGTCCATGGTTACCCGCTCTGACTCACTCCTTCGTTGATTAATTTGCCTGTTCATCATTCATTCATTCATTCATTCGTTCATTTTCTCACTCTTTCCCCCTTCCTCCTTTATTCCATTCATTAATTCCATGCAGTCATTCTTTTCTTCCTTCTGTTTCTTTGTTTGTTTTGAAGGAATATTAATTTTCTGCACAAGCTGGGAGTCTTGTGGGGAAAGCACGTAGGTGGTGGGCTGGGAAGCACTGCTTCCTATTCGCAGCCTATTTCTCTCGATTTTTCTTGCTTTTTCATCTTTCCAGGTTCAGGAGTATAGGTAGAAAAGGGATCCATTATTATTAGAGAAGAAATTCTTCCCTGTAGTCCCACATAGAGAGTCATTTCTCCAGATCACATAGAATTGGGCAGGAGAATACGTTTTTATTAAATGGGGTTTCTCAGGCAGACTTGTTTAACAGGCAGAGTGCTCATGGGTTTCTTCTTCCTCACAGGGTGAGCACTGACCTTGAGTGGTTACAGTATCTGGCCACCCCGAATGGTCAGGGAAATTTAGTTCCTTAAGGTAGGGCCAGGGTGGAGAGGCCCCAGACACACTGCTGAGGCCCCTTCCATTTCCTCAGTCTCAGCCCCCAAACATATTTTCTTCCCAGTTCCTGCTTTCCTTGGGCCCACAGAGGCCATGGGAAAACATCTCCCAGGTGAGTTCCATGCCACTGGTCATAGTTTGCTCCTTTCACGCTACTTCCTGGGACTTCAAGGGCCACTGACCTTGGGTTAGCAGTGGTCTCAGAGGATCATCCCGAAGGTAACAGCTTTTTTTTTTTTTCATCTCTGGCATGGGAGGAAGAAAGCTGGGGTGAGGAGGCTCCTAACCAGCTCTCCCCACTTCTCCCCAACCTCATTTTATGCATCCATCCATTCACTCATTTGACATTATGTGTAGAGCTTCTGCTATATGCCTGACATTGTTATCTCTTCTGGGAACAAAACCAACCATCACAGTAATAACCAACAATTCCCCCGCCCCCACCAAGAAAATCCCAAGGTCCCAGCTTTCACAAAAACTTCCTGGCAATTGCAACTCAAGGTGGTTGTGTTAAGACAGGACACAGAACAGTGTTGGGGGGCACACGGTGGGCCACTTATTCAGTGGGGTGAGATGAGGGAGCATTTCTTTTGAGCTGAAAATGGGAAGGGAAAAGGGTAGATAGGGAAAGAGAAGGGCCTGCTCTTATCCACTGTTCTCCATCCACGTGGAGGACTAAAATGGGGAGGATGTGTTGAGCATGAGGCAGAGAGGAGTCATGAGGGAAAAGCCCAAGGAAACTGAGGCATCTCCTTCCCTTGGGGATGCTGGGGTGTAGCTCAGTGGTAGAGTGCTTGCCCAACAGGTGAACAACCCTGAAAACAAACAAGACATTACCAAAACCCCCAACCCCTCTCCTTCCCTTGGGTCAGTGTGATTTCAGATATTCTTAATCTCCTCCCCTGCATGCTTCTCTCCCATCCTCAAAGTCTAGAGCAAAAGTATAAACTCCAGACCTAGAACAGACAGGTTCAAAATCCGGTACTATCACCCCCATTTTAATGTTGGGAAGCTGAGGGCCAGAAGGGTGAGTTGAATTGCCCAAGTTTCAGAGGTCAGGAAGTGCAATGCTGACCTCTGGGTTCTTCTGACTTAACTCAAACCTTGAAATTCATTTCAGTGAAACTGTCTTCCTTTGTCAAGATCTAAGCCATGCATGGATGGCATCTGAGCCCTGTTCAGGGATACAGAACTCAAGAGAGTTCAGTGACCACCCTTCTAATTGACACAGAGACTAAATTTAAAGAAAAACCCATCCCAACCCAGCTAGATGTCTGGCCCTGAGCCATAACAGGTGTGTATCAGCCCCTTTCATGGCCACATGAGGTCAGCATTGAGTCACCCACTGCCACCAGCACTAGAACCTGCACTCTCTCAGGAAGCCCTCCTGTCATTCCAAGAATGGGGAAAGGGACCATGGCAGTGTTATTTGGAAAGATGCCCTAGGAACTTCGACTCAGGTTATAGCGTGTTCACGGCCCTGACTTTGCTCCTCAGTAACAGTCTTGTCCGAGGCTAGGCCCCTGAAGTCCTTCTCTCCCTCTGCTGAGTTCTCTGGTTCCCTTTGTCCTGCCTTCACTCCCCATCTCTGCCCACCCTAGCCAGGCTCATCTTGGGAAACAGTTCTAGTTTCCATGGTGACCAGCTGGTCAGCTGGCTCATCCCACCATCCCCCCTCTCTACCCTTTCCTGGAGCTTCAAGGGAAGGGTAGTGTGTGTGAATGGAGAAGGCAAGGTAGTATTTTGTGTCTTGGGAGCTGTGGCATTGGCCAAAAGGAGTTGGATTATCTCTCCTCCAAAGGCCCTTGGATGGGAGGTGGAAAGGCAGTGGGGTTGATGTCAGAAGGAAGATTATAAACACCTACATGGGGAAGTAAAGAATCCTGCAGGTTAGGAAGGCTGCGTTAGGACCTTGGCCCTTTGTCTGCATGGAGGACTGGAGTCCTGATTTCAGTCTGAATGGGCTGAAATCACCCAAAAAGCATGGGTGTGAGACATTGGAATAGCCACCAGGAGATTCTGTCCTCTGCCACAGGAGTGAAGAGAGGCCCCACCTCTTCAGTACCACACCCTTCTCTACTTGGGCAGGGAGAATGCACTCACCAACCTGGAAAGGATCATTCAGGTTGGATGGTTCTGAAGTGATGGAACCTCACCTTGCCTGAAAAGGGAAAACGGAGGCAGGACCAGGTGGAGGAAGTGGTTCTTCTGCCCCAGATGAGGTGCAGGAATAGCCCCTGCACATATATTTGCTTGTATCCTACACTCAGAGATCAGATATCCAGGCTTTGCTATGAATTACTTTTTTTTTTTTTTTTGTAATGGGGATTGACCCAGAGGTGCTTTATCACTAGCTACATTCCAGCCCTTTTCAGTTTTTAGTTTGAGATGGTCTCACTAAATTGTTGAGGCTGACCTTGAACTTGTGGCCTCCTGCCTCAGTCTCCCAAGTAGGTGCGATTACAAGCATGTGCCCTTGTGCCTGGCTCCCCCTGAATTTTTGAACAGGAAAGATCTGAATTCTAGGACTAGCTAGCTCTGTGAGTGTTAGCAGATGACGGGTTAGTTACTTGCTCTCCTTCTGCCTTGGTTCCTTGAGGATAAATAAGAACAGTTACTGGGTGTCAAGGACCCTAATGACACAAAGTAGGATCCCCCAGTGACTGCAAATGAACAAACTGATCATGCATGCCTTTATTACATCCTATCATGATTGGTTTCCATGCCCTTTAGTCCCTGTAAACTTCAAGTTCCTGGAGGGTAGGAAATTGTGTTTCATTTTATACAGGGCACACATTGGCTGTCTAATACTTGTTTATTGAATGGATGCATCCATCCAGGAATGCATGAATGAATGAATGAATGTCAGTCCCCTTCCTTACTATCCTACCCGGTGTAGGGAAAAGCAATGTGAGATGGACAGCATGGGGTGGGGGCAGGCTGGCTGCAGTCACTCAGCCTGGTTTGTAGTCTGTGACTCTGCCTCCTACACCCACAGACCAGAAGCCTTAGAGATTATCTAGTCAACATTCTCACTGCACTGATGAAAAAATAAAGGCTGAGAGAGGGAAGGGCACTTGCCCAAGGTCAGACAACTCACTAATGGCAGAGCCAAGATTAACAATTAGAACTCAAGTTTCCTTGACCTCCAGCCTAGGGCATTGTACATACTTCATTGCTTTTCTGGGGCTGTTCTTCTAAGGGAGGAAGAAGGTTCAGTGAAGGCCGGTTCCAATGTCCTCTCCTCTGTCCTCTGTTAGTCCTTTTCTTACAACTAGCTTCATTCTCTCCCCTTTCACCCTATTCCATCGTCTGAAGTTTGGCTCTTGCCTTAACCCTTTACGATGCAACTAATAAGGATCTTCCTTATGATACCAAGACTCATTTTCCTTTTCCCCGCTCCTTAGACCCAGGAACTTGCGGGAGCCGGCTCGCGAGGGGTGTTGGTTGACCCTCGGGCGCCCCCTCCACGGAGGACAGGAGAGGAGTTGCGGCATAGATCTTCCCAGGATGGGCGGGCGGGCAGGAGGGAGGTGTGGAAAGCAGGGCTGGGACCGGGGAAGGGGTGCGCGGAGCCCCTGTTGCTTCTCCCCTTTACGGGGTGGTTATTAGGAAGGCTTGAGGAAGGCGGAGTTTGGGGGGCTGAGGGCGGGGCTGGGCTGCGCTGGGAGGAAGAG
>NW_025999982.1:11707287-11726713 GCF_001458135.2 Marmota marmota marmota
GGGGGCGGGGCCAGGGGGTCCCGGGCAGTGGGAGGGGCCTGGGGCGGGGCCTCGCGGACCCCGGGGCTGGAGCCGGGGACTAGGCTATCCCAGGGTGGGGTGAGCATGGTGGTGGGATCCTATCTTACAGAGGGGATGCTCTCTTGATGGCTATGAAGGGGGACTTTATAGGGGCTTCAGAGTCAGGAATGCACCTTGGAGAAATGGTGAGGTTACCTAGGCTAGGGCCCTGCGAAGTTCAGATGTGTATGGAAGCTGTACCTCCTGGGGTCACAGGGGTGTGAATGTGTATGTGGGGAGCACCCCATCTCCCAACCCTCTGCTCCTTTCCCTAGGGGTCCCTAAGCTCAAGAATCCTTCAGAGTCTTGGTACTAAGCATATCCCTAGTTGAGGGCCGTAGGATAGTCTTCTGAAACTGGAGACAAAGAAACTAAGGAAATTACCAGAAGCAGCCCCCCCACCGTGGGCCTCTCATGCACACTTATGCACATACATGCACACTACACTAGACCAGGAGCTCAGCAAGAGGGACAGAATTATAGGTAGAGCTCCTTCTGGTTGTGCCCACACTGGGACAAGCACATAGTCAGGTGGGCACAAAGGTGCATGTATGCACACACCTCCCAGAGACAAGGCTTCCAAAAGGTATGTGCTCTTATAGGTACATGCTGTGTGCTATTTCCTATTCCACCTACCTATCCATACTAAGTCCAGGGCCTGCTGCTTGTTACTATGCTCTTTCTTTCCACCCCTTTTTTCCTTTTCCTGGCTGGCCTCCAAGTTAGGCCGGCAGAACTGAAGGGACAAGTCAGGATTCCAGCAAGAGGTCATATATTACGTGACTGCTGAGTGCCAGCACCATGGTAGGCATCCAGGATGCAAAGAATTAGGCATGGGCCCTGCCCTCAGGGGTGCTCAGTCTAGAGGAGGCTCAGACATGTAAACAACTCACTGGGCCAACCATGGGACAGAATGTGCCAAATGCTTTAACGGAGCACTAAAAACTGTTTTCTGTGACAAATGGCTGGATTTCAAATGACTTTCTTCCTAACAGTGCCCCATATCCCCTGTTCCCATCCTCTCCCTAGCCACATGACTCTGCCTTTAAAAAAAAAATTTTTTTTTTTTTACTTGTAGATGGACACAATACCTTTATTTTATTTGTTTATTTTCATGTGGTGCTAGGGATCGAACCTAGTGCTTCACGCATGCTAGGCAAGTGCTCTACCACTGAGCCATAACCCTGGCCCCAACTCTGCCTTTTTGAATACCTCCCTTTGGACTGCCTTTTGCTTAGGGACCCCATCCCCTCCTTCTCATCCTAGAACAGAGGGAAACAATAATAAGGTGTAGCAGGAAGACTCATTGGAGGAGTCCAGAAGGGGGCCTGGGCTTTCTTCTGGATCCTCCTCCAAAGAAGTGTTAGACTGATTGCCATGAGAGTTAAGAGTTGGATTGGTTAAAGGGGAGTGGCTCCTCCAGAACCTAGACTGAAAATATCTGCAAGAAGTAAGGGCCCAGCCGGGTGCGGTGGCACATGCATGTAATCCCAGTGACTCGGGAGGCTGAGGCAGGAAGATTGAGAGTTCAAAACCAGCTTCAGCAAAAACGAGGTGCTAAGCAACCCATTGAGACCCTGTCTCTAAATAAAATACAAAATAGGGCTAGGGATGTGGCTCAGTGGTCGAGTGCTCCTGAGTTCAATCCCCAATACCCCCCAAAAAAAGTCAGGGCCCTCACCTGATAAGTGGGTGGTGACGTGGGTCCCTCCCCCCTTTCCTGGAACACCTGGAAGGGGTCTAGGCTGGCGTCCTACCTTTGCTGATGCCTATCTGTCTGTCCTCCCTTCTTCCCCATCCACACCTCCTCCTGTTTCATTACCATCTTTGTGTCTGTCTTTGCACTCTCTTTCTCTGGGTGCCATCCTATCCATCTGTGTCTTTGCTTCCTGGGCCTCCATTTCTGGTTCTGATCCCTCTCTGCCTCTTGGGGTGTCTCTCCGCACTTTCCTGTATTGGCATTCTGGTCCCTTTTACTGTCCTTGTGGCTCTCTCTGGATCACTTCTGCGTTTATCTCTGGTCTGTGGTTCCCATCTCGGTCTTATGTTTTCTCTCTACACCCCCGTCTGTGTCTCTGATGCTGGTCTCTGCCCCTTCATTCCTGCGTCCATCTCTTTGCTGGGTCCTGCCACTCTGTCTGACTTCCCACTCATCTTGACCCCCTCCCTGCCCATCTGAGCAGCAGCGTCCCATCCAGCCCTCTTTCACAAAGTCCCTCTGCCGTGAGTCCCACTGGAAGTGCCTCCTGCTCTCGCTGCTCATGTACGGCTGCCTGGGGGCAGTGGCCTGGTGCCATGTCACCACAGTGACCCGCCTCACCTTCAGCAGCGCCTACCAGGGCAACAGCCTCATGTACCATGACAGCCCCTGCTCCAACGGCTATGTCTACATCCCCCTGGCCTTCCTGCTCATGTTGTACGCCGTCTACCTGGTGGAGTGTTGGCACTGCCAAGCCCGCCATGAGCTGCAGCACCGTGTTGATGTGAGCAGCGTGCGGGAGCGTGTGGGCCGCATGCAGCAGGCCACACCCTGCATCTGGTGGAAGGCCATCAGCTATCACTATGTCCGCCGAACCCGTCAGGTCACCAGATACCGCAACGGAGATGCCTACACTACCACCCAGGTGAGAGGCTGGAGGGGAGAGCAGGCCATTCAAGATGGGAGAGGGTGCACAGACTTGCACCTGTGTGTGAAAGAGCACAAGGCAGCTGTGAGCTCAAATGGGCACTGCAATAAGAGGGTGGTAAGAATAACTTAATAATAGCAAACACAGAAAGAGCCAGGCTCTGAGTACTTTACAAATATTAAAGCATTTATTTAATACTCAGAGCAAGTCTATGAGGAAGGTGTGTCCCCATCTTACAGATGAGGAGGCCAAGACCCCATGAGGTTAAATAACTTGTTCAAGGTCACTTAGCTAGCATGTGGATGAGATGGGAGTCAGCCCCAAGCTGTCTGTTCCAAGGTTTATACTATTCAGTGCTTATTGGCTACAGATGACTTCACAGGTCCAGTCTCACAGCATGTGCTCACCTGTTCAGTGAGGTGACTGCCACTGAGTTCTCTTTCACAGGTAAGGAGACCTAAGCTTAGAAACTGGCCCAAGGTTTGCAACTCCCGAATGATAGACTCAAAACCAGGTGTTTGGATTCCTGGTTCAAGGCTCCCAGAGGATGATGTGGGGGAATTTATGGAGAGTCCACAAAACAATCACCACTTTGAGAATTAGACTTTGTGAGGTTCTGGAGGAGTTGTGCTGGTGACCTCTGTTTCAGAATTGGGATGAGTAGACAAAAGCCTGGGACCTATGAGAGGAAAGAAGGAGGTTGAGTGATAAGTAAGGCCAGAATGGGGAGCCTAGTGACAGAGAGGTTCTTCCGGGGCTCCTTTGGATACCCATTTGGAAACACACGTAAAAATGAAGACGGGGAGGCAGCTTGTGGTAGTGAGGAGCAGCGCAGGACAAAGCAGGCAGTGAGAAAAGGATCAGACAAACCAGGGATCAAGAGGAAGCAGAGCTTACTGAATGCAGTCAGGGAGGGTTGACTGTAGTCCAATCTCCTCTCTTAACTCATTGATTAAGCAAAGAGCTCAGTGTTTCCATAGCCAAGACGGTAAGATCTCCCTGCTCCAGCCGCTGCTTAAAACGGGACAGGCTTAGGGATGGACCAGGCAACAAGAACAGCAATGGGACGGGTGGTCGGGAGGGCCAGCGTGAGCAGATAGAGGAGGGCACCGTGGCACCGGCTCTTGGGGACTCCAGCCGCCTCCCCGTGCTGCAGGTCTACCACGAGCGTGTCAACACGCATGTAGCAGAGGCCGAGTTCGACTATGCGCGCTGTGGCGTCCGAGACGTGTCCAAGGCGCTGGTGGGGCTGGAGGGCGCGCCCGCCACGAGGCTGCGCTTCACCAAGTGCTTCAGCTTTGCCAGCGTGGAGGCTGAGAACGCGTACCTGTGCCAGCGCGCGCGCTTCTTTGCGGAGAACGAGGGCCTGGACGACTATATGGAGGCGCGCGAGGGCATGCACCTCAAGAACGTGGACTTTCGAGAGTTCATGGTGGCCTTCCCGGACCCAACCAGGCCGCCCTGGTACGCCTGCTCGTCGGCCTTCTGGGCTGCGGCGCTACTCACGTTGTCGTGGCCCCTTCGCGTGCTGGCTGAGTACCGCACGGCCTACGCGCACTACCACGTGGAGAAGCTCTTCGGTCTGGAGGGCCCGGGCTCGGCTAGCAGCGCGGGCGGCGGCCTCAGTCCCAGCGACGAGCTCCTGCCCCCGCTTACCCACCGCCTGCCGCGCGTCAACACGGTGGACAGCACGGAACTTGAATGGCACATTCGCTCCAACCAGCAGCTAGTGCCCAGCTACTCGGAGGCGGTGCTCATGGACCTGGCGGGGCTGGGCGCGCGCTGCAGCGGGGCAGCAGGCGGTGGCTTCGCGCCCACCTGCCGCTATGGCGGGGTGGGCGGCCCGGGCGCGGCGGGAGTGGCCCCTTATCGGCGCAGCTGCGAGCACTGCCAGCGCGCGGTCAGCAGCTCATCCATCTTCTCACGCAGCGCGCTGAGCATATGCGCCAGCCCGCGGGCAGGCCCTGGGCCCGGCGGAGGCGCGGGCTGCGGGGGCAGTCGCTTCTCGCTCGGCCGTCTCTACGGTTCCCGACGCAGCTGTCTGTGGCGCAGCCGGAGCGGGAGTGTCAACGAAGCGAGCTGCCCCACGGAGCAGACGCGGCTGTCGAGCCAGGCCAGCATGGGGGACGACGAAGACGACGACGAGGAGGAGGCCGGCCCGCCGCCGCCCTATCACGACGCCCTCTACTTTCCAGTCCTCATCGTCCACAGGCAGGAGGGGTGTCTGGGCCACAGCCACCGGCCGCTGCACCGCCACGGCTCCTGCGTGGAGACCTCACTGTGAACTCCGGCCCTGGGGAGGCCCACAATGTCCTCCCTCCTGCCCCTTGCCGCCTGGGCTCCCTGCGTGTAGCAGGGGGAGACACGATGACTGAGGCTGGGCGGGTTACAGCGGGAAGCGGGTAAGGGGAGAGCGCCCAGACGGTCCCAGGTGGGACTGAGACCCCTGCCTTCCCTGTACATAGAGACAGAAGGGTGGGAGGGGATCAACACCTCTCCTAAAATCCCACCCACCTGGGCAGAGTCGCTCTTCCAGCCCCACTCAAGTTCCTAAGGAGATGCCTCCTCCTCCTACACGCACATTCGAGATTTCCCGTCCAACCTGTCAACGGGTCTCCTGACTGTTATTTGGCAACTGTGCTGTTGGGCCTCCTCTCAAGGGAGCAGCCCTGGCAGTGCAGCTGGGAGGTGTAGAGGCTGCGGGGAAGGGCAGTTGGGGCTTTCCTTCTTCCGTTTCATGGCCCCGCTGAGGCCTCTATTGAGGGGGCGGTGGTTTGGTGAACCCGAGGGCTGGCTTCCAACCAGCTAATGAATTCAGCGGGTCTGAGGCCAGGGTCAGGTGGCAGCCCCAATACTCCATCTCCACGTCGTGGAAATGTTGCTGTCCTTTTCTTGGCGCTGGCCCCAAAGCTTGGGGTTTCCTTTCTGCCACTCCCTCCGCTGTTGTTTATCTCACTGAGCCCCAGGAGCCAGATCCTGGAGGGACTGTGCTCACCACACCTACGTCACTCATCCCTGGCTCTGAAGAGCTGTTGCCAGGGTGCAGGGGGAGGGGAGGGGAGCCATAGAGGGCAGAACGCCTCAGTCCTCTCTGGAAACTCCCGCAGCCTCCCAGCAGCAACCTCCTCACCTGGGTTCTGGGCGGGTGCTCCCTTTAGAGAGACTCAGGTGCCACCCTGGCAATACTCATTAGAGCTGGCCAGGGTGAGTGACTAAGTGGAGAGACCACAAGATACTTGTGTGTCAAGCAGAAGAATTAAAGAGCAGAGGGCAGCGGAGGGTACAGTCAAAGGACCTCTAAAGATAGGGGTGCCCCGGTGGCAGCCCTTTCCTCCCCCAGAACCATGCGGAGGAGTGGAATGTGCTTGCCCCTTTTACACGCCTCTCTGGGGCTGAGGATGGTGTCATAAGTCCCAGCTGGAGAAATACTCAATTCCAGTGGCAGGGTCAGAGGCAGGAATTCTCTGAATCTTGCCTGACCACTCCATCTTCCTCTATCCCACAAGCTGAAGCCCTGCTGTGTGTTCCAGGGTCTTCAGAAGGGCATCCTGCCACCGCCCCAAGGCGCTGGCCTCCCGTCCTGTTCCCCTAAAGCTCTGACACCAACTTCTCTCCCCCTGTGCTCTTCCACTCCAGTGTGTGTCAGTGTGCATGTCTTGTACAACCCATGCCCTCCCAACTGCCCTGGCTAAGGTTTTCCCAGCAGATTTAGCGTCCCAGGGTTGAGCTCACTTTTCAGCCTAGACGGGATTCCCTGGGGCCACCCAGGCACGGCCCACCCCTGCTGCTTCTTGCTTTGCCTCAGCCATCAGATCTCCACCTCCAGCCTCTCCCATATTCCTCCAGCCCAGCCAGGCCTGCCCTATAGAGGGGTGTGGCCTCCACCTATGCAACATCACCCTGGCTCCCCTTCCCTCCTTTCCAGGAGGAAACGGGGTGGAGGGAATGGACAAATTGTGGAGACACCATAACCCATGGCTCATCAAGGAGTTGAACTTTCCAATCACATAGATAGCTGAGAGGAGGAGGGAGGGGACATCAGAGAGGGAGAGGTTTGGGCAGAAGGGAACAGCTGCCCACTGGGTTTTCCTGGGCAGCAGTGCTCACCTGCCTGCCAGTATGAAAACTGCCTGGACCCTGAGTCTGTGCTTATCAGGGATCTGGAAGCAGGAACACCCTTCTTTCCTCTGAATTGACATCTGTGAGGTACAGGTGGTGAGTTGTGGCCTCAGGCCCCAGTTCTTGGCCTGGCACATGGATGTCCTGTCCTCATATGGGGTCATCCTGGCCACCTTGTGGCTCCAAGGCTGGAGGAACTTGGCTCCTCCCTCAGGCCCAGTCCTGAGGCCACAGCCTAGCCTCAGAAGACGGGAAGAGGAGCCCCTGTTATACTTTTCCCCTGAATGGATCATTTCTGCCTAGGTCATCTTACACAGACAGACTCAGCTCCCACACACGCACAGACTTAGAGAGAAACCAATTCTTTGGTCTATTTTCTTGGTGACTTTATTGATTGCCAGGGAAAACGAAAACCAGAAAATTAATCTCTAAAATTAAACTTTACACTGAATGTTCTTGTTTCTCTAATTAGAACCTCTGCTAGCAGCTGTGGCTACACACACACCTACCCTCACACCTACACGTTTGCACTCCGGAACTGTCAGAGGGTGTCAGGCATGGAAGGACTTTAGGTGGCCCAGACAGGCACATGCTGCAGTCACTCCCAAGCCCCCTTTGGTGCTCTGCTCAGCGCCTGTTTGTTAGAAGTCTCTAGAAGGCAGGCACTCCTGGATTGTGGTTGTAGCCCATGGCCCGCCCTATGGGGACATGGGTTTGGAGGCTCTGGGCCACTCAGCCCAAAGAGAATGGAGGATGAAGCTCAGCCTGAATCCATCAGTCAGGTCCTCTTGTGGCCCCATGGGCTGATGTGATTCCTGTGGGTTTGGTCCCAGGTTGGGCAGCCACAGAGTGCTGGGGATTCATGGAGAGCACCTGGAAGGCTCCATGGTCCTGGGGACAAGGGCTTGTGGGGTGGGCTGGGCCTGGCTGGGGAGAAGACAGGTCTCTGTCAATTGGGTGCATCACACTGTGGCCTTTCTGTTGTGGATATCCAAGCGCAAAGATTGTACAAATCAAACTGGTGGATAATAAAGTTGCGGATGACTCACTGATCTCTCTTTTCCAGTGTGCGCTGCTTCCCTATCTCCTTTGTCCTGCAAGAAGCTCCCTGGGGTGGATGGCAGGAGTAATACCACACTTCCTCAGCAGTCATTCTCTACGATTGCCTCCTCAAGGGAGGTCTGAGCTCCTGTCACCCATTGTCCCTTTCTCAAATTGAGAGTTGGGGATTAGGGGATGGTGTGACCTATAGAATGTGACCAACATGACCTTATAGAATCAGGCAACAGGAAGGTGGCAGAAAGAGCCAGGCATGATTCTACTGTAGCCAGAGGGGAGAGAGAGAGGGAGAAGGAGAAGGAGAGAGTGAGAGAGAGGAAGAGGGAGAGAATGTGTATATGTACTTGAAGGTTAAGGATCTGCGCAGTAGAGAGGAATATGGGAGTGGTGAGCCAGGGAGGTGGGCAGCCCTCACAGGAGAAAACCTGTCTGATCAGGTACAGTCCTCAGAGTCTTCTCTGCCTTACCTATTGCTGGAAGGAGTTGGTCATTTGTGGGGTCCAGTAATCCTTTTTCTGGGTCCCAAAACTAGGTGTCTGCTTTATACTGCTTCTTTCCCTATCTCAGTTCCCCTTCCCCACCTCCCATCGGTTTGCCTATGACCCTCTATCACATACTTCAAGGACTGGTCTCCCCTCCCCCTTCCTCTGAACCACTGTGACATTCTGCAGCAGAGTGCCCAGCAAAAGCATGAAATTCCCGATGGAGCTGAGGTAAAGACCCAAGTCAGGTCCCTGTCCCCACTCTTATTCCACAGAATGATCAGGGTCATTGGCAATGATGGGAGACGTCAAATAGCCAGGATTCAAGGTCCGCTGACGGGCAGCTTCCCGGTTGGCACAGAGGGCCTGGCCAATGAGGTACTCGCTCTCCTGGGCTACATCTGATAGGCGGAGGTCAAATTCCAGGAGGGTCTTGTTGTCTGACATGCCTTCCAGGAGCTGCTTGCCACCATCCTGGGACAGTAGGAAAAGGGAAGGGTCACTTTTCATCATCACCCAGGATCACGTGCACACACATATTTTAATATGGATATGTCTAAAACAATTTCACAAAACCATACTTAACCTATCTATGCATGCTGACCCGTTCTGTCCCATTCTACTTGAAAAATGGTGGTCAAGATCCCTAAATTTATTTTTCAGTCTCAGTGGTTTGAAAAACTTGGATGTCTAGCATCTGGGTAGGTCTTGGAATGTGGGACTATTCTGTCTAGGGAGATGTGAGGGGGAATTTGGGCAGGGTGACAAAAATAAAAAAAGGAGACAGGAACAGTGTTCTCCCCTTCACTGCCTCTGGGCATGTCCCCATATGAGATGTCAAAACTTCAGCTGCCATCTTGGGAGCACCAGAGAGGCCATGGCCATGGGACTGGCACTGAATGGAGAGATTTGTCAGCTCCAGGATCCCCACTCTGGGGCTTCTGGTTATGTGAGATCCTAAATATTCCTCCTGTTTAAGTCACTTCCTGGCTCAGTTTTCTGTTACTTGCAGCCAAGAGCATATCTATGGTGCACATGGTGCATGCCTGACAGGCATAGTGGGCGAGAGTGCAAGGTTGTTCTCATGGAAGGTGTGAAAGAATGACACCTTGGAAGGTAGAATATTGCTGTTCTGTGGTTGTATCCCAATAGTGTGTTGTGAAGTCAATTTAATGGGTCACAGAAGCATTTAAAAAAATGAAATAAAACAGAATCCGAAGAAAAATAGGATAAATCACAGACAGTAAATGTAAATTTCAATGATATTATGTTTATGTGCATGTCCACTGGGTGTTCACATAACTTTGATTTCCATTTTCTTTTTGGTACTGGGGATTAAACCCAGAGATGCTGAGCTATATATATCTCTAGTCCTTTTTCAATTTTTATTTTGAGACAGAGTCTAGCTGAGTTGCTGAGACTGACCTGAAATTTGCAATCCTCCTGCCTCAGCCTCCCAAGTCACTGAAATTACAGGCATGTGCCACCAAACCTGGCTGTAACTTGTATTTTTTTAAATTATTTTTTTAGTTGTATATGACTCAATACCTTTATTTTTATGTATTTATTTTTTATGTGGTGCTGAAGATCAAACCTAGTGCCTCATATGTTCCAGGAAAGCACTCTGTCACTGAGCCACAACCCCAGCCCTGTAACTTGTATTTTTTATTCCAGGACTTGGTCAAGGAAGTTTGAGAATCACTGTCAGAAAGGACTCAGGCTGGGTTGGGAATATAGTGGTAGGCTTGAACCCCAGCTTTGTCAAAACAGAGCAAAATAAAAAAAAGAAAACAAAACAACCCCCCATTTGATTGTATAGATTTAAAGATTAAAGGAAAAATATTGGATATTATTGCATACGCATATATTATAGCATAGTATGTATGCATATTCAGTGCAGAGTGTAGTAACTCAAGCTGTGATTTCTTCTTCTTCTTCTTCTTTTTTTTTTTTTTGCAGTGCTGGGGATCAAACCAGGGCATCATTCATGCTAGGCAAATGCCCCACCACTGAGTCATACCACCCGCCCCCATCTATAACCTCTCGATACTTGTCCTGCAAGGGTCCCATGGCAGTTGGGTTTTGTTTTGTCTTTTTAGTGATAAAGGCAACCCAGGGTTGCTTTATCACTAAGTCACACCCCCAGCCCTTCATATTTTTTAGAGACAGGGTCTTGCTAAATTGCTTAGGGCCTAGCCGTGTTGCTGAGGCTGGCCTTGAACTCGTAATCCTCTTGCCTCAGCCTCCTGAGTTGCTAGGATTACAGGCCTGCACCACTGTGCCCGGTTTCCCATGGTAAGTGGATTCCACACTCACCCTCTGCCTGCCCCCAAAGAGAGGACTCACCAGCCCGATGTGGTTGCAGGACAGGTTGATGCTGGTGAGCGTAGTGTTGATGGCAAGCACCTGGGCGAGGAGCGTGGCTGTGGGCTCGGACAACTCATTGCCACCAAGGTTCAGTGTGGTAAGGCACTTGTTGGTCTGCAAGGCATGGGCAAGTGCCTGGCCGCCCTCATCTTCGAGGCAGTTGAGGCGCAGGTTGAGGGAAATGAGGTTGGTGTTGTGTGCCAGGGCGTGAGCCAACGACTGTGCGCCCGGCCCACGTACTTGGTTGTTGGCCAGGTTAAGCACGCGCAGGCGGCTGTGGCTGAGCAGCTTTGCAGCAGCACGTGCACCACGGTCCCCAATGACGTTGTGCGACAGGTCCAGCTCCCTGAGGGCTGGGTGGTCAAGCAGGCTGCGGATCAGGATGCGGGCCTTCTCATCGTCCACCTTGCTTCGAGTCAGCCTGAAGATCTGAGGGTAGGTGGAGGGTCTATAGCACCTGCCAACAGGGCAGGCTGCCCACCTACTCCCCTTTTGCAGGTAGAGAAGGTACCAAAGGTAGCTACGAGGAGGTCTGAGACTCTGTTCCACTGGTATTGGCCACCCAGCTGGTTCTTGGACAGGACAGGTCTACCCAGTGGTACAGAATTGGTGGTAGGTGGCAGAGGGACATGTTATTCCTTTTTTTTCTTTTTCCCAGTAGTGGGGATTG
Source organism: Marmota marmota marmota (assembly GCF_001458135.2). Classification (NCBI taxonomy): domain Eukaryota; kingdom Metazoa; phylum Chordata; class Mammalia; order Rodentia; family Sciuridae; genus Marmota; species Marmota marmota. The sequence continues at coordinate 11,718,672 of NW_025999982.1, forward strand.
AACCTACTGGTGCTCTACCACTGAGCTACATCCCCATCCCCCCCTTTTTAATCCCCATCCCTTTGTTAACTTTTTTTTTTTTGCGCGGGGTGGGGTGGGGGCTCTTAAGCACTGATCCACATCCCCAGCCCTTTCTTACATTTTAGTTAGAGACAGGGTCTCACTAAGTTGCTTAGGGCTTTGCTAAGTTGCTCAGGCTGGCTTTGAACTCGTGGTCCCTCCTGCCTCAGCCTTCCAAGCTGCTGGGATTACAGGTGTGCACCACGGCCTGGGCTGCTTTGTTTTGTTTTACTGCTGGGAATGGAACCTAGGGCCTGGCTCTTGCTAGACACATGCTCTACCATTGAACTACACTGCCAACCCTAAGGACAGGAACTCTTGAAAGAGGTTAGCTGGGGAGACAGGAAGTGGGGAGGGAGGATGAGAAACAGAAAACAATGGAATGAAAAAATAAAAGGTACAACCCGAGATATGAAAAATTGTTCTGTATTTGTGTAATAAGAATTGTAATGCATTCCGCTGTTGCTTTTTTTTTAATCAATAAAAAAATAAGAAAAGGAAGATGGTGGGGATAGCATTATGAATGTTGTACATAGGAGCTTGTCCCCTCTGCTTCCCACTGGCTGTTCCCTATCCTCTGACTCCCTTCAGACTTCTCTGTGGCTGGCCTCTCTCTCCCTTCCCTTTAATTCTTTCCTTCCTTTACTGCCCTCTTAGCCAGGTCAAAGCCTGGTGAAAGTCCTCTTGTATTTTTATTGCATTTACCTGATGAAGCCCAGAATCTGGATCAGCCTTGCTCTCTATTTTCTGCATGCCTTATGCCTAGTCAACGAACAGGATGGAAAACATCACCTGATGGGACTGATTGGTATCATTGGCACCACCAGCAGGCCTTCAGTGCTGTGTACCTATGCAACTTTACTTCTCTGGACAACAAACTCTTTCATAATATACAATGACTATTTTATTTTATTTTACTTATAAATATTGTTTGGTATCAGGGATTGAACTCAGAGGCTCTCTACCATTGAGCTGCATCCCCAACACTTTTTATTTTGAGACAAGATCTCAATAAGTTGCCCAGGCTGGCCTTGAATTCGTGATCCTCCTGCCTCAGCCTCTTGAGTTCTTGGGTTACAGGCATAAGTCACAATACCCAGCTTTACAACAATTATTGTTGTTGTTGTTATTATTATTATTATTATTAGGTACCAGGGGACTGAACCCAGGGGCATTTTACCACTGAGCTACAGCCCAGATGTTTTTGAGTTGCTCAGGCCTCACTAAATTGCTGAGGCTGGACTTGAACTTGCTGTCCTCCATCCTCAGCCTCCTAAATCCCTGGAATTACAGGCATGCATCATCGTGCCTGGCTACAATAACTATTTTAACCTTTTCCAACCTCAGACTCCAAGGGGCCTCCCTATAGAACTCCCTTTCAGCTTGTGGACTCTCCTGACTTCTCAGCAACTGAATGGGATCCCATTTCTGATATCAAACACACACCCACTGCTCCTCACCACATCCCCACTTCCACTGCCCAAGGCCAACTGCCTCACATCAGTGCTAGATCCCACTGTTCTTGCCTTTTCAAGAACTTTCCCTGATCCATGGACCTGGACTTCTCCTCCCCCTCCCCCTCCCCCTGAAGCTGTTTTTTTTTTTTGGGGGGGGGGTACCAGGGATTGAACTCAGGGGCACTCAACCTGAGCCATATCCTCAGGGTCTCACTGAGTTGTTTAGCACCTCGCTGTTGCCGAGGCTGGCTTTGAATTTGTGATCCTCCTGCCTCAGCCTCCCAAGCCGCTGGGATTACAGGCATTTGCCATCTTGCCTGGTCCTCCAGCTGTTTTTAAGTTGCTTAGGGCCTCACTAAATTGCTGAGGCTGGCCTCAAACTTGCTATCCTCTATCCTCAGCTTCCTAAGCTCCTCCTCTTTCCTCTCCCCCTCCTCCCCTTCTTTTTCTCCTCCTCTTCCTTATTCTTCCTCTAAAACTATCTTTTTTACTTTTTCCACATTTTTTTAATTGGTGCATTATAGTTGCACACACAATGGTGGGATTTGTAGTTACACAGTCCTACTGGTACCTTTCTTCTGCATTTGCCCCTTTTATGCAGGTGGATGGGGCCTTGCTTTCATTCTAAACATGCAAGTTTCTTAAGAAAACCCAAAGCCCTCATCTATCACCTCTCTCCTCATCTCTGCTTCCCAGATGAGTTCTCCAAGAAGCTGGTCTCAGCCGCCCCCTTTCTCACTTCCCACTCTCCCCATGAACCACGCTCACAGCTTGTGCTCCTGGAATGCCTCTGAACCTCCTCTCAGGGACGTCCAGGTTTGCAAAGGCCAGTCCTTGGCTGCACCCTACCCCATTGCTCACTCCCTCTACTTGAAACGCGTGCCTCTGTCGCTCCGTGACACAATGCCATCTCCCCCTCTGCCTGCCTGCAAGCTCTTGCCATCAACACCACATGCCAAGTCTCTCTCTTTCCCTCACACTTGGTTCTCCCTTATGAGACTCCATCCAAATGCAGGCCTTCACGGGCCATGTTGATAACACGGCACCTGTTTCCATGTTCAATTCAGACTCTTCAGCTGAGTGTCGGACCCTCTACCCAACTAACAAGATGACCCCTGCTCTAGGATGTCTCACACTGGAACTCAAAACAGGGGTCCCCCTCAAGACAGCGGTCCCGGATCCCCTGTCTCTGCCGCAGCCCCCTCCAATCATCTGGTCTCACGAGCAAGAATCCTTGATGTCTCCTGCTGCTTCCTTCTCTTCCACATCCTTCTGAGGCCAGCGAGACCTAACCCTAACCCTAATCCTAACCCTAACCCTACTGATCATACTGCCTCCGTACCTCTTGAGTCTCCCCACCTCTGCAGACACCTCCATGGTTCAAACTACCCTCATCTCATCTGTGTTTGGCAGTGGTCTCCCAGGTCACCTGCCATGTCCACTGTTGCCCTTCCCATTCTCCTTCCCAAACATGGTCATCTTTTCATCTTTTCCAATAACATGACCATCCTTTTGACTGACACCCTTGGATGGTGCTATGGTTTGTCCTCCAAAGGATCACTGTGTTGGAGACTTCATCACTAGTGTAGTGAACCTTTAAGAGGCGGAGCCTAGTGGATGGTGGTGGAGTCACCAAGGGTGCTTCCCTCAGAAGAGATTAATGTAGTTCTCCTGGGACCCCATAAGAGCAGGTTGTTATAAAGTGAGATCATCCCATGCACTTGGTTTCTTCCTTACCTGTTTCCCTTCCTGCTTCTCTACCACATTGTGGAGAGGAAAAACAACGGGTGGTGTCATGCTGTATGGACCCTTCAGCCACCAAAATTGTGAACCCAATACACTTTTTCCCCACCCCCATGCATGCCAGGCAAGCACTCAGCCACTGAGCTATATCCTCAGCCTCCACCTCTTCTCTTCATAGTATACCCAGCCTCAGATATTTTGGTATAGCAACAGAAAGCTGACTGATCCAGATGGTGCCCCAGAGCTCTTCAGGATAAAGATAGATTCCTTGACAAGGCCTCCTTCCCCCAGTGATTCCGGCTGCTGATTGGCTCTCCCTTTTTATCCCATCCCTGTTCCCCCATATTCATGGCTCCAGCCACACGGCCTTCTCTTCAGGCCCTGGAATTAGCTGTGTATTGACCATACCCAGGGGCCTGTATGTGCTGCTCCCTCTGCCCTGAGTGAGCTTGTCTCTTTCCTCAAGACTCTAACTCCCACTCTTCCTTATAATCTCTATACAAGTGACACTTTCTCAGGGTAGCCTTCCTGGGCAAGGTCAAATGTCCCTTTTATAATCTCTCATAAGAATGTCTTTTCTGTGGGCTGAGGCTGTAGCTCAGTGATAGAGCACTTGCCTAGCATGTGTGAGGCACAGGGTTCAATCCTCAGCACCACATTAAATAAATAAATAAATAAATAAATATTTTTTTTAAGAATGCCTTTTTTTTTTTTAAAGCATGCATTTCATCCCAGTTTAGGGTTACCAGAGGCAATACAAGATGGCCCGGTGCGGGTAGCTCAGTGGTAGAGCAGGTGTTTAGTGGGCAAGAGACCTTGGGTTTGATTTCTAACAGTCCAACAGTCCAACAAACAAACAAACAAACAAGGCAAACAAAAAGCACTAAAAGAGGATGCCCTGTTCAGTTTAAATTTCAGATGAACGAGTATGTCCCATGGAATATTTGGGACATAACTTCTAAAAAATTTGTTATTTTTCCGAAATTCAGATTTAACTGGACATCCTGTATTTCTAGTCGCTAAATTTGGCAACCCTTTGTCTAGTTACAATTTTACATTTATATGATTGCTCATTAGTGCCATTCATCCCTCCAGACTGTTAGCTGCAGAGGGCACAAATAGTATAATTTTGCTCTCTAGATCTTCAGCACCTGGGACAGGGCCTGGAGCACAGATGTTTGTAGGATGACTAACTGGCTGGCGAACTGAGTCTCCTTCATCTACATACCCTGAAGCTAGTCGCTTGGTGCAGGATGCATTTTAAAAAACAGTCAAGTCTGGGTCTGGGGGTCTGCGCCTGTGCTTAGTATGCCTACGTGAGGCCCTGGGTCCAATCCCCAGCACCCCAACAAAACCCCCCAAACTCCTAGGTGGATGCATGAAAAAAAAAAAAAAAAAAAACTGGAAAGAAGCAGATGGGAGTAGAGAAGGGAGAGGAGGGAATCCGGAAGACGCTGGGGAGAGAAGGTGGGGCTACGCAGGGGGCAAATGGTACCTTAAGGGTGTGGCATGCCTTGATGGTGGCCGCCAAGGAGTGACAGTCTCGGTAGGTGAAAAGGAAGAGGTTCCACTCGAAGTTCATGCCACAGTCTTTGACACCGTACACCAGGTCCAGCTCCTCCAGGTGGATCAGGCCGGCCACCAGATCGCCCAGCTGGTAGTGGTCCATGGTGGGCTCCTCCGACTCCACCTCGCTTTCCGACTCGGACGGCTCCCGGGTCAGCGGCGAGGTTGGGAGCTGCACCGGTGGAAGGAACTGATCCACACGGATCCTGCGCACGTAGTTCCTGCAGAGGGGCAGCAAGTCGAGGATGACGCTGGGGTCCGTGGTACCCGGGATGAAGTGCTTCAGCAAGTTCTCCAAGTGCCTCTCGAAGAACATGTGTTTCCAGCTGCCGCCATGCTTGGCCACGTGGCACACCGGCCAGCGCTTCGCGCAGCAGCGACGCCAGTAGTTCTCATCTTCGATCAAGTTGGCCGTCACAGCCAGCGGCAGGTCAGGGGACAGGTGGTTCAAGACCTTCTGCTGGTGCTCTGGGAGCAGCTGCTTCAGGATAGGGTTTTCTTGGGGAGAAGAGGAAGGAAAACAGGGGATAGGTCTCAGTGTTGGGGATATGACAACATGGTTCCCTGGGGTTGGCTTTCCTGGGGGCACTGAGGAAAGGAAAGACCCTTTTTGCCCTTGGGGAGCTCCACTCCGAAAGGAGAGACAGCCTTTGCTCTAGGAGGCTCAATGGGAGGGGAGATGAGAAGTCATAGCCCGAGAATATTCCCTGCCTGCAGCTCAGTATCTGGGCTCAGGGAACCCCGGTCCAGGATAAATCTCCACTCCAATCCTCCATGAAAACCTCCTCAGATGGAGGAGATAACCCCTGACTCCCAGTCTGACCCGATTCATTTATTTGAAAACAAATATATTTGCTTTAACACCTACTATGTGCCAGACACTTTCTAAGCGCTGGAAATATAAACATGTAGGAGACAGATGAAGCCCCTCCCCCTCAGAGTTGACATTCCAGCCAGCAGAGGGCCACAGTAAATGAGGTCAGGTGGCAGTAGTTGCTGGAGGCAAATGATGGTCCTGTCCTCCGAGAGCCCCCCTGCTATGGGAGGGGCTGGCAGTAGTCTTTGGAAAGTGTTAACGTTTTGGGATCAGAGGGTACAGAACAAATGAGGAGGAACCCACACAAACCAGGGAGACTCCATCTGGGAGGAGGGGTTAACCAGGGAGGGCCTTCCAGAGGAGGAGGTGAATTTGGTTCAGGTCAAGTTTTGCTGGAGAGTGTGGACAAGACTGGGAAAGGACGCAGGGGTGGGGGTTTGCTGTGTGGGGGGGTGGTTGCTGTGGAGGGGGGTTGCTGTGGGGGGGTGGGGGGTTACTGTGTGGGAGGGAGTCTGGTGGGGCCCGAAAGTGAGGCAGCACCAGACACTGTCTGGGTGCCTGGTGAAAGGGAAGTCCCCAGCAGCTAGGAGGATGCTACCAGGGGGTGCAGGCTGCCCCAGGACCTTGTTTCTGGGGTCTCCACACCAGGAAGCCTCCACTCCTGCCTCCCTCCTGGTCTGCTCCTGCCCTCCCAAGCCCAAGCTGGGCAGGCTCACTCTCGAAGTTCTTGATGATGTGCTGAATGCAGAGCTCTGTGAGGAGGGGCACAATGGCCAGTGACCACTCAGCATCCTCAGCGATGATCCGGCGCATGTGACGCACATTTGTGGGCTTGCTCTTTGCTGGGAGTGGGCCTGAGGAGGACACGGTCTTCGAAGGCTGTGGGCCTACGTTTGAAATCTGGCTTGCAGTGGGCGGCGGGCCCTGGTTGGAGACTGTGGACTGGCTGGGGACGGACACTAATGGTGGTGTTAGGGTGCCCTGCATGCTGGGGCCTGGCAAGGAAGGAACACGAAGCCCCTTGGTGACCTTGCAACAGGAAACTTCTCAGACTGGCCGGTCCTTGGTTCAGATGGGGACCTAGAGCAAAAGAATGGGGGGAGGGGTACAGGTGTTACTTTGGAGGATCTCAGCAGAGTGGTGCTTAGCTGTCAGGGTCTGGAGTGGAGTAGATCCAGGTATAAATCCCAGTGTGGCCTTGGGCCAATTACTGGACCTCTCTGAGTTTCAGAGAGGTTAAATGAAATTTTACCCTGTGAAATAAGGGTTACAGGACCAATAGGATTATTTGGAGGAGTAAATATACAAAGAGGTATTGTATATTGTCTAATACATGGAACTGTAGCAAGGAGCAGCCCAAATTTTTAGATAATAATAGTTACACAGGAATTACAGTCATTGCTATACACCCACTCTTTTATTTTATTTTATTTTTTTTGGTACAGGGGATTGAACCCAGGGGCTCTTATCCATTGAGCCAAATCCTAGCACCCCCTTTTAAAATACATTTTATTTAGAGACAGGGTCTTGCTGAGTTGCTTAGGGCTTTGCTAAGTTGCTAAGGCTGCCTTTGAATTTGTGATCCTCCTGCCTCAGCCTCCTGAGCTGCTGGGATTACAGGTGTGTGACACCGTGCCCAGCTTTAGTTTTTTTATGTATATTAACTCATCCTTACAAAAGTTTTCTAGGTATAGGTACTTGTATTTTCCCCATGATTCTAATGAGAAACTGAGGTACAGAGAAGCTAATTGATTTGTTCAATGTCACACAGTTTATAAATAATTAATTCATTTTATTAAGTTCATATTCTTTTTTTTTTAAAATATTTATTTATTTATTTATTTATTTTAGTTTTCGGCAGGCACAACATCTTTGTTTGTATGTGGTGCTGAGGATCGAACCCGGGCCGCACGCATGCCAGGCGAGCGCGTTACCGCTTGAGCCACATCCCCAGCCCTTAAGTTCATATTCTGAACCCTACATGTACTGTGCCTTCGAAGGTGAGGGGATTCAGTATGTATTGCTAAAAGACAGAGGTTTGCGAAAGAGCCATTTAGTTCAGAACAGCTCTGTGCATTAAACATTGCGCAGAAAGAACAGCAACTGCCTGACCCTGAGGACTGGGTTGAGAATAGTATGACCAACAGAAATACAAGGTGACCCCAAATGCAAGCCATGTTTGCTATTTTAAATTTTCTAATACCCCTATTCAAAAAAGTAAAGAGGGCTGGGCTGAGGTTGTGGCTCAGTGGCAGAGCGCTTGCCTCACACATGTGAGGCACTGGTTCTATCCTCAGCACTACATAAAAGATAAATAAACAAAATAAAGATATTATGTCCATGTATAACATATATATATATATATATATATATATATATATATATATATATATATATAT
>NW_025999982.1:11732835-11736075 GCF_001458135.2 Marmota marmota marmota
GTCCCTAAGCCACATGCTTGTTGTTTAAACAGAGAGGGGGAGATGTTGAGAGCCACAGCCAAAGGGGCCCCAGCAAACTTCCAGCTGCCAGCAAACTTCCAGCTGCCGGCTGATGATTGGCTCACAGCGGCCCCAGCAACATCTAGCTGATTGGCTCCTCGGCCCCAGCAACATCTAGCTGATTGGCTCCTCTGCGGTGATGCTCATTGGACTGTTTCCCTGCCCTTTCAGACCACGGAGCTGCTCATTGGGGGACTTTTTTTGGGCTCCGCCCACGTGACCCAGCCAATCGGCCTCAAGAGCAGGAGGATTGGGGGAGGTGGAGAGAGGCTTGTGTGGGAGAGAGAGGCTTGTGGAAAGCCGGTGGTGGCAGTTGAGGCTCTGAGGATTTTTCCTGAGAGGCTGTTTTGTTTGGCGTGTGTGGTTCTAAAAATAAAGTTAGTTTCTTTTGACAAGTGGCTCCTGATTGTGCCCAGCCAGACTGCGGCATAGCTCAGTGGTTGAGTGCTTGCCTAGTATCCACAGCATGGCAAAAAAAAAAAAAAGTTTAAAAAAAAGGTGAACTTAATCTTGCATTTAAATCAGTATGTCCACGATTTTGCCATTTAAATATGTAATCAACAAAACTATTAAAAATATGTTTTTAGCCCGTGCTGTGGTGCACATTTGTAATCCCAGTGGCTCGGGAGGCTGAGGCAGGAGGATCACAAGTTCAAAGCCAGCCTCAGCAACAGCAAGGGGCTAGGCAACTCAGTGAGACCCCGTCTCTAAATAAAATACAAAATAGGGCTGGGGGTGTGGCTCAGTGGTGGAGTGCCCCTGAGTTCAATCCCTGGCACCCCCCCCCCCATTTGTTTTTATACCCAGTTTTCAGAATCTGATACTCCATAGGAGCACTGAGTGTCTGAGACCGTTGAGGGCAGGGCAGGGCGGGTTGAGACAGGAGAGAGGACCCGCACACACGCCTGCCCAGGCCGCCAGGCTCTCCACCTCCTCCCTGCCAGGGGGCTCCAGCTCTGGCCCCTCCCTTCAGCCTCCGCCCAGTCTTCTGGTTCTCCAGACAGCAGTGGGCTGGCGTGGGAGGGGAGAAGGCAGCTAAATCTGGGGCTGAAGACAGAAGGCGTTCGCCCACTCCTCCAACCTTGCTGCGGGGCGCCCCTGTCCTGAGACCTGCAGGTGGAGACCAGCTGCCCCGGCGCTGGCTGCTCCTCGGGCAGTTCCCCCTCCGGTGGCGCCCTGACCCAGTGCACTGTGCAGCGTCCGGCGGGAAGGAACATTCTGATCCAACAAACGCGTCCTTGGCAGAGGGAGGAACCAGATGGTGCTCCCCAAGCCTGCCAGGCATCTCAAGGAGGAAAAGCCTGGCTGAGAGGGGGTTGGGGACAGGGCCAGTGTAGGGAAGATATTTATGCATTGTGACACCCCTTAGGGCAGATCAAATGCAAATTCCCAGATTGGGTCCATCCAGCCTTTTGGCTAATGGCTTCTCAGACAGAGGGTGGGGCTGGAAGCAGGTGTTGTGTGGATGCACGGGTCTGACTTTGCATTTCTGGCTTTGCTGATTGCTATGTAACCTTGGCCAAGTTACTTACCCTATCTGAACTTCAGTTTTCCTTATCTATAAAATGGGATACTAATATCTTCCTAAGAAGACTACTGTAGAGATTCCTCTGTGATAATATTTGCTTAATATTGATGAAAATTGAAAAGGGTGCTGGAGGGGTGTTAGAGGCACTATGGAAGGCAGGGATGCTGACCTGGCACCTTTGAATGAGTGCCCTTTTCTATTTCCAGGGAGAGGTGAAGGACAAGGGGCAGTGGTGGTATTGGGGGCTAGATGCAAGCAGGAGAGAGGTAATGGAAGGGAGTCACAGGTGACAGGTTAACAGGTCAGCCCCGCTACTGCCAGCCCTGCATCTGGACTCCTGGGCTCTTTCTAAGGTTCTAGCTTAAAACATTCTGTCATTCCCCTTGTCTGGGACAGTTCTCAGCCAAGCAGGACTGGGCTGGGCAGAGGAAGCGCTGGGGTTACTTGTAGGCATTGTCTTGGGGGAGGCGCTTCTGTCATTACTCACAATGCCACCCAGCCTCACTACTCTGGGAGGCAGGACTTGCTCCTTCCTCCTGGGGGCCACACCTCGAGGAATCCTACCTGGGCCAGGTGAGATGCCCTTGGGGACAGGACAGTCCTAGGCTTAGGGCCTGTAGCCCACTCTCTCAGGAATGGGCAGCTTTTCCTAAGGCCTGGTCCTGACAACTCTCGCTGTTGTTGGGGGGCTGTAGTCTGCCCCTGCTGTGGCATGGCGCAAGGGACCCACCATGGCTCCCCAGGGCGCTGGCCAACTCTTCAGAAGGAAGGGGCGGAGCCTGACTCTGGGAGGCTGCCACCTGCAGGGCTGGAATAGAAATAGGCCCTGCCACCTTCCGTGTTTACAGAAACAGCAAGGCCACCGGGTTCTGATGTCATTTTAAGGCAAATGTTGAAGACATTAACTGCATAATAATTTTCACTTGATCAACTCTTTTAAAAATTAGACTTTATGAAAATATTTTTGGCAGATACCTTATTATCAGACACAGAGGATTTTTCTAAGCAAGATTTTAGTTTTTAAATGTTTCCAAATATTTTTTAAAAATATATGTATACATGGGTTGGGATTGTGGCTCAGTGGTAGAGCGCTTGCCTAGCACAGGTGGGACCTGGATTCAATCCTCAGCACCACATACAAATAAAGGCATTGTGTTGTGTCATCTACACCTAAAAAATAAATATTAAAAAATATAAATGTATACACATATTTGTTACTGGAGATTGAACCCAGGGGTGCTTAATCACTGAGCCACATCCCAGTCCTTTTTTAAAAAAATATTTATTTTTTAGTTTCAGGTGGACACAATGTCTTTATTTTATTTTTATGTGGTGTTGAGGATTGAACCCAATACCCCATGCATGACAGGCAAGCACTCTACCACTGAGCCACAACATCAGCACCCCAAGTCCTTTATATGTTTTATTTAGAAAGGGTCTTACAAGTAGTTGCTTAGGGCGTGGATAAATTGCTGAAGTTGGCCTCAAACTTTCGATCCTCCTGCCTCAGCCTCCTGAGCCACTGGGATTACAGGTGCACAACACTGTGCCCAGCTTAAAAATCTTTTTAAAAAACTAATAGTAGAGCATATATATATGTGTGTGTGTGTGTGTGTGTGTGTATATATATATATATATATATATATATATAT
>NW_025999982.1:11736134-11815537 GCF_001458135.2 Marmota marmota marmota
CCCCCCCCCAGGCTGAGGGCCCTCAGGTTTCTGCCATCCTCACTCCTTTTACGGGTCCCAGCTCTCATCCCTCCTCTGAATTCCAGGCTCAGGCTGGGAAGCTTCCCAGCTCCTTTAGGTTCGACCCATCTAGATACCAGAACTGGCGCCAGCCTCCTGCAGGCCCCACATCTGGTTACTGACTCTACCCCGCCTCTGTCACCAGCATCTCTGAGCCTTTCCTGCTGCTGCCTCCGCTCAGGGACTCCTTGTCCAACACATCATAACTTCAGATGTTGGGCACCTGGCCTCTGGCACCAGGGTGGTACTCTTACATCTAGCCCTGACCCAGGTCTCTGTGCAAGGCTTCCGTGTCTCATGCTGCCCTCAGGCGGAAGTCAGCCTCCTCAGCTCCTTTCCCTGCACACTGGGTGCTCTCTGAAATAAACTGCCCCCCCCCCCCGGTTGGTACTTGGGTTCCAACCCAGGGATACTTTACCACTGAGCTACACCTGCAGCCCCTTTTGTTTTTTATTTTGAGATAAGTTGCCCAGGCTGGCCTCAAACTTTCCATCCTCCTGCCTCAGTCTCCAGTGTCGTTGGGATTACAGAAGTGCACCACCACACCTGGCAATAAACTCCTCTCAGCATCTGGGACGCTGTGGGCTACTTCATACTTCCCTGCCTTTGCTCAGGCTGTTCCCTGGGCCTAAAACACTGTTCCTGCCACCTTGACCCAGGAAGAAGACTATTCATGGTTCACGGAATCTGACCGCCAGCATCTTCCCCCCCCCCACACACTTTCTAGTCAGAGCCTTTGTCAGAGCCCCAGCCTCCCAGAACCTGTGACCCTTCAGTGACAAGCTGCCTACCCTCTCTCCCTGCACCCAGGCCAGACCCAGCTCCTCAAGGTGTGGGGCTGCTTCCTACTCCTTTGTCTGCCGTCTCTCACCCAGCCTGGCCTGCCATGGGGGTAGCTGCTATTGGCTGTCCCATTTGCTTCTAAGAATAGATTCTGACCAAGAGGAGATTCCTATTGGCTAGAGCAATTGGTTCAGGGCTGGCTGCCTGATGCCAGCCAATCAGAGCCCTTCTTAGGATTTGTCCAAGTGGAGGCAGACAGAAGGACACGTCCTTGAAGGATCTGGAGCCCCTGCTGCTGGAGCAGGAGGGAAGGAAGCCTGGGGGAGGCAGCAGAAAAGAAGGGTGGGTCCAGGGCACCAGAACTTCAGTCCCCATCCATGTCCCCAAGGCCCCCAGAACGGCCTGGTTCCTCGCAGTCCCTGCAGCTCTCAGACCTAACTTGGCAGTCTTCTCATCAGCCCTCTTTGCAGACGCTAAGAGTTGGGCTTCTGTGACCAGGGGGTCCTGTCGTTTTGCTAAGCTCACAATTTGGTGAATGAAACGATGGGAAAAAAAGTCCTAAGTCGGTAGATGAAATAGTTCAATGGGGGAGCGGAGAGGGACCAAATGTCTAACTCCTGGGACCCCTTCCTCTCCGCATCACGCATCACGCTGCACTGCCAGTGTCACATCCCAGCTGTGCCAGCCTGAGGCAGTATCAGCAACCCACAGCTGTTCAGCACCCGACAGTTACAAGGTCCCTTGGGAACTCAGATCTGAGTCTTCCACCATCCCAGGATGCAGGCGGGGTGGCACCCTCATCCTCATTTTATAGAAGACACTGATGGCAGAACAGGGAACACCCAGGAGGGCGGCACATTCTATGTAACATATACAGTAAGAGGGACATACATGTTTATATAAGAGCTACCTCTCTGATCCCTAGTACTGCCAAAAATAAATAAATAAATAAATAAATCTATATCTCAGTGTGAATGAATTTCAGATGCAAGAGAGCACCATTAGAAAAGGGGAAGGGAATGTCCCACCGAGAGGAGAACGGTGGGGGGACCACAGGAGCTGGAGGCGGGCTTGCCATAGCCACCTACTTCACAGGTGGGCCTCAGTCTGGCCTGGAATCACCAGTCTGCAGCTGAGGGTGTCAGTGAGCAGCGCTGTCTTCCCTGGGAGCCTGCAGGGATGGATAGACACCCATTAGTTGAAGGTCTAGGGGGAACCCAGAGAGTTCAAGGTCCCCAGAGGAGGGGACAGTCCCCGAAAGGGCTCAAGTTCCTCTCTGGAGCCTCATCTCCTTAGGGAGCCTGTGGGGCAGTCAGGGGATCCCAGAGTGAAGACTGGAAGCATGTTCCTGACCTGGGGCAGGAATCCTCTCTGACATTCCAGAGAGGTCAGAGCTACCAGCAGGGTGGCTCTTGGAGCACAGTTGGTGTCCCCATCTAAAGGATGCCCTTGGAGGAGGAGAGAGGAGGGTGGGGGGTGTGCTGTGGACTTTCATCTTTCTCTGGGGCCTGACTCACAGGCAAGGTGGGCTTCATGTATTGAAGTCTCCAACATCAAGCACAGCCAGCCCAGGACCATGATCCCTGGGGAAAGGCCAACCCTCCCCAGGCCCCCACTCTTTGTCCTTAGAATATGTCCTTAGTCAGGATCCTGAAATCACAAAGGGACCATGTCCACACTAGGTCATAACCTCAAGGGTCCATTCTTAACATGCACAGGAAACAAAAGTACTACCCTAGTTTTTTGATGGCTGGTTCTGGAAACCATATCCTTGACTAGATAGAACCATCATTTTTTGAACTGTAGGTACTTAATAGCATGCAGGAGCACACAACTGGCCCAAAGCTCAGATGCTGGGCCTCAAGTCACCTCCCCACTCTGTCCCTTGCATCTGTGGGACATTTAACCCCACTAAGTTTCAGTTTCTTTATCTATAAAATGGAGGTGGCAACACTTCCCTTCATGGGATTATCTAGAGGACTAAGGAATTAATGTGTGGGTGTGACATTTCAGAGTGCCAGGCCCAGAAACAGCACTGAGGGCATGTGTGGATACCATGACAAAGATGCCAGATGCCTCACCTATGTAATTTATTCACTCCTCAAATATATTATAGAGTATTGTTATTATTAAAACACCATCATCCCCATTTCACAAATGAAACTGAAGCTCAGAAAGTGGAGGGCTGATGTCTGAATTTCGGTCTGTCCAGTGCTCCCTCTCCTCCCATGAGGTGCTGGATTGATCCCAACCTGGTGATTCACAGCACTTGCCCTGTTGGCCTCCTGCCTTCTCCAGCTCATGAGCTCTCGTCACCAGCATGGAACCCAGGTTTACCCACTTAGGTGCTGACCTAGGCAGCCCAGCCCTCCTTGCCTCCATTCACTGCTGGACTCCGAAGCCTCTCCCAAGCTGGAATTCTGCCTGCCTCCTTTGGCTCTCCTGCCCCATGACTCAGGCAGGGCCCTTGTTCCTCACAGACCGGGGAGTTGATGCCTCAGTCTCTAGCACATTCCCTCTGCACAGGGGAAGTCTTCGACCTTCTCTGTTGTTTCTCAAGTCCCCAGGTAAATTCAACCACTCCAGGCAGAGGTTCTTCCCACTGTCCAAATGGGAAGTAGATGACATTGTGGGGGAGCTTCCTCACCTTGCTCCTCACACCCTGGTCCTCAACTGTCCTTGCATCCCTTCCTCTGAACTGGGAAACAGAGGTGTCCAGCCCTCTATCAGCCCCTGGAGGTGCCCCAGCTGTGATGGCCTGCCTGCCAGAGCCCCTGTGGCTCTTCCTGCCGCTGCTTCCTCTGCCTTCTTAGTCCCTACCCCACCACAACCTCACACCAGGATTCCCTGAGGATTGCCCTCTTCAGGGGCCTAGGCTTTGGCCCACACCTGCCTTGACCTCTTTCATGGCCACCATGTCTCACCTTAGTATGTCACTCCTGAATTCCCAGCTGGGAATTCCCAGTTTGTGGAGTCACAAGAAGAAGGGAAAAAGAGTTTCTGTGACAGAGCCCAGGCTTGGTCTTTGTGGTGGTGAAATAAGCTCTGGGACCCCTCCCCCAGCTTGGGCTCACTAAGGCCTATTGTCTCAGAAAGGACTCCAGAGGGAGGCTCCTCTCCCCATCCCTCATCCTCATCTTCCCTCAGACACCGCGGTAGGGAAGCTTGGCTCCAAAGGCCAGGGGGTCCGTCCCTCCTCCTACCTGGGGTGAAGAGGCTCTGGCTCTGGTAACCAAGGGAAACCAGGAGGGAGGCACGGGAAGCTTCTGGAGCTTCAGGTCTGCCGCCCTCCCGCTGGGGATGAAGGGACAGTGTTTCTAAGAGGACGGGGGCCCCAGAGTAGGAATGCTGTCCCTCGCCACCTACCTGATGTCTCACCTTCCCCCTCCTATTCCCACAGTTCCCCACTCCCCTCACGGGGACCCCAGGCCTTGGGGCCAGTTTGCAAATAGTGACGGGGTAGGGCGTAGGACAGGGAAGTGGGGCGGATCCCCGCGAGGGGACCCGGGTTGGGTGGGGACAGAGCAGTACGTGCCGACCTGGACCGGCGCTTCCCCGCTATGGAAGAGTGGGGCCGAGGCGATGGGCTGTGTGTTGGGGGGCGCTGGAGCCCCAGGGGCTTCCGGGCCCCGCTCCCGTGCGTAGCATCGATCGGGGAGCCCTGGGTGGGTGTCCCCTGTCCCAGAGGTCCCTCTCCAGCTCCGCAGGCCGGGCGCTCGCCCTCACTGGCCGCAGGGTCGTTAGGGACGCCTGCGTCGCCAGGGGGCGGGCCGTGTGGTCGTCGCAGGGCTAGGTGTGGGGAGCGCAGGGGGCGGCCCCCACGGTTGTCCTGCGGGCGGGCACGTGGCACGCTGGTCGCCCTGGGGCTTCCTGGGGAATCGGCTGCGTGGGGCCGTTGGTGGTAGCGGGAGCTTCTGACCTTGGGCGAGGCCTGGTGCTTCTGGGGGCGAGTTTGGGAATGGGTGGACTTTTTGTGTGGAGAGGTGAAGGCAGAGCTCTTGCAATGGGTGCTTTGGCCTCCGGATACCGTTGTGTGAAAAGGTTGGGGTGGGGCGGGAGATGGATCAGGAAAAGCATGGTGGAAACCGAGGATGGGAAGGCTCTTTCCGGACACCCCCAGGAGTCACTGAGCTTCCTCAAGGCTTCCTGCAGACCCACACCTTTCTCCAAGATGTAAACAGGGGGCCGAGGCAGGAAGGATCCAGGCCTTCCCAGCCCCAAGCTGAGTGCCAGCCCCCCTTCTGGCCTTGGAGTGACCGGATGTGGTTGATGTCCCTGATCTCCAAGGGGCTGGCTACTTAAAAAACAAACAAACAAACAAACAAAAAACCAAAAAGAAAAACATCTTTCTGGAGGGGAGAGGCAGCCTGGTGGGGGTGGTGTCTCATGAAGGCGTAACTCAGCTTTAACTTCAACTCTGTGGATTACTGCCACTTAGTTATCTTGGGTAAATGAATATCTCAGATGCTCCACTATCAATAGAATGGGAATACCACAATGCACTGCGGTGCCCAGGGCCTGTGGTGAGCATCATTGAACAGGAGCAGCTGGGACACTCCTAAGGTACAGCTATGCAGTCCAAAGTCAGGCACCAGGGCTGTCAGCCCCTTCAAGCCCTGCATGGGTTTACCCACAAATCATCACGACTCAATCAGAATGAGATACTGTGCAAGGAATGACACCCTGCATTCCAACACTTTTTTTTTTAACTAGACAACCCCAGAACCTGGTAGCCAGGGGACCCCTGCACTGAAGATGGGTCCATAGAGGTTCTTTTTTACCCCATCTTGCAACAGGATTTGGGAACAGGCAGTTCTAGTGCCTGGTTTGGAGCAGAGTGAACTCATTCTGGCGGGGGAGGAGGCCATCCCTCCAGCCCCTGACCTCCTCCAGCTCTGGGCAGCTGTTTGCTTCAGCTCCGGCTGGGGCAGGTGCTGTGTAACTGGTTTTAAAAAGCCTGTGGTTGGTCTGACCCCTCACCTACTGTCCTAGCTCCCTGCTCAGTGGCACTGACCTCTTCACCCCACTGCAGGGGCCTGCACTGGCTGCCCTCTGCCTGGAACACTTGTCTCAGACTTCTGTGGGGCTCACACTCTCACCTCCGGCTCCCAGCTCGGATGCCACCTGAAGGTGAGGCAGTAATGCCACCCCACCCTCCTGACCCCCAGTCTCACTTTAGTTGTCATCACTGACACCCTCTTCTTTTTTTTCTGTGCCGGGGACCGAACTTAGGGACTCACACATGCCAGGCAGGTTCTCTAACTCTGAGCTACATCCTCAGCCCTTTTTAGTTTGTTATAGGGTCTCACTAAATTGCCCAGGCTGGCCTCAAACTTGCCCTCCTCCTACCTAAATCTTCTGAGAGGCTGGAATTACAGGCCTATGTCACCGTACCTGGCTCTTGTTTCTCTTTCTTGCCTATTTCTCCCACTAAAAGCAAGTCTGAAACTTGCTTCCAAGCAGAAACTGCTGGTGCTTGCCACGGTCTCAATGATTGAGCAGTTCCTGTTGCTCAGTGTTCTCAAGTCAGCAGGGCCTGAACTAAAACAAGAAGTCACTGGACCTGTCTGAGCACTCTGAGGATGAGGATGGTCCAGACTGGGATCCTGGGTGGCCTTTCTGCTCTGTGTGAGTGGTCGGACTGGTGATGGGGCACCTATGCCATGCTGGGAAGAAAAAAAAATTTTTTTGATGGTACTAGGGATTGAAGCCAGGGCCTTGTGCATGTGAGGTAAGCACTGGACATTGTTTTAAGTAGAAGAAACTTCCAGAGCTTCCTATCCTTTGTGAAGTACTTTTTTTTTTTTTTAAAGAGAGAGAGAGAGAGAGAGAGAGAATTTTAATATTTATTTTTTAGTTTTCGGCGGACACAACATCTTTGTATGTGGTGCTGAGTATCGAACCCAGGTCGCACGCATGCCAGACGAGCGTGCTACCGCTTGAGCCACATCATCCCCAGCCCGTGAAGTACTTTTTAATAAGCAATCACAGCCACAACAGCTCTTGTCTTCACGTTGGGTGGGGATGGTGTGTCTCTGGGCCCACTTCTACTTCCCCTGGCCCATGTCTCCTCGTGTCATGCAGGGCCCAGACGAGGTGGCCCAATTCCGCTCGGCCACTTGGCCTCCAGCCTCGAATCCTCTCTGCTTCAGCTTCCTGGAGGTTCTGCTGGCCCTTTCAGGGTGCCAGCTGCGTGCCTTTAGTCCATGTGGGTGCCAGGGTGGACCTGGGTCAGAGCTGGTTAAGGGCGTAGGTTCGGGCTGTCCTGAGGGCAGCTTCCAGGTCTGTGGTGCTTCCAGTGCCCTGGGCCACCACTCGAGAGCCCCAGGCCTTGCCCCCCATGTGGCTGCACACGGCCAGCGCCCATGCCTCTGCCGTGAAGGTGGGTGTGGCACCCTGAGGACAGAATCAGAAGGGAAAGGGATGCAGAGTAGCCCTCGCTGCTAGCCTCCACTCAGCGGACCCGCAAGAGTGGCATCCTGGTGACCAGCAGCCCCTCTCTAGCTGTGGGCAGAGGCTGATGAGCATCTGTGACTTGTTGCAGGGAAGTGAGCCTGGGAGGGGTGGGGATTAGGGAGTCCCACAGTGTCTTCTGGGGCAGCAAAGGGCTACCTTTAGGGAAAAGGAAACTGCCCTATGCCTATTCTGAGATGTCCTCTAGGGCACCTCCACTCAGCCCTGGCCTTCTTGTCTGGGAGGAATAAAAGATACAGAATCAGAGAGCTGGACCTGGAGCTGCCAGGGGTGGGGTGCTCTCCCGCTTCCCTTACCTGGGCCACCTGACAGGCACACAGCACGCTGCCCACTGGCTGAGGGCTGAGAAGGAGCACGGACGTGCTGGGGGCCTGTGCGCACAGCTGTCGCACCACCTTCACCAGCACCTGGTGGGAGGACACAGGGGACTGCCTAGCTTCCTAGACTCCCAGATACCTCCCAGCCAGGACCGTGTCCTCCTCGGGCCCTGATGCAGCCCCCAGTGCCAGTACTCACTGATAGGGACTCGGCAGGGACTGTGTCCACAATCAGAGGCCCCTTCGTGTGCCTCTTGAGCAGCTCCTCGGATTTCTTTGCAGCCTGTGGGGCAGGAAGGACAGTAGAGGGGTCAAGCTGAGAGCCAGATTTCCCATCATCCCCACCTCAGAATTAAGCCCCAGTCCAGATCCCCATGTGCTTCTGTGCCCTCTCTCAGTGAAGGTCATCAGCTCTGAGTGGTGGTGGCGGCAGGGGCTCTGCCAAGGATGTCCCTGTTTTTTGTGCTCCACCCACGTCCTTCCTGCCTGCCTTGCCTCTTCCCTTTCATCATAGCTCTAGGCCCCTACAAATAAGTCACTGAAGGTGACAGGAGGAAGGCTGAGCACAGATGGACCAGGAGGGGAATGACAGTCACAGGGCAATGTGGGTTCAATGGGGTTAATCAAGTTAGGTTTCCTGGAGGAAAGGCTAGGGGAGAGACAGTTTGGCAGAGAGAAAAATGGGGACACATTTGAGATGGCTCCTGGCTGGCAGGTGAAGGAAGCAGTGGTCACCAGCCCCTTCCCTTTGTCCCTGCATAGGCTCTGACTTTGCCTCCCATCACCCCAGCCCTTTTTAGGGGAAAGCTTCTTGGGGTTCACGCGGCGTGCCACACCCCCTCTTACCTGGCTCATCTCCAGCTTGCGGATGGCTGTGTTGGCGCGACGCTGGAGCACCTTCAATGTGGCCTGAAGCTCCCGCCGCTGCCACTGGGGCATCATGGCAGTGTCCACAGCCTGTGGCCAGGGTGTGTCATTTTGCCCTTTCCCTGGGTCATGCCTCTGAGGCAAGGAGCAGCAGGGCCGGGGCGGACACCTCACCCGCCCTGCAGACAAACCCCTGGAGCCCAAACCAACTGGAGTGCTGGGTAGAGACTGGAAGGGTCCAGGGAAGCCCGGGAAGGGAACAGGACCAAGAGAAGGTGGGAAACAGCTCCATTATGGGGATGGCCCCTACCTCCGTGAGCCGTCCCATGTCCTTGGATAGCCGCTGTGCCTCCCCCAGGTCCTGGGTGCCTCGACTCAGTCGCTCTGTGGCTGCTTCCACCTCCTGGGTGAGGCTCTGGCCCACTTCTCGGGCCTGCAGAGAGGGGACAAGATGGTCAGAGCTTCCAGGCTTACTGTCACCTCCCTAGGACAGGGGCTTGCAGCTGGTCAAGGTCAAATTAGAAATATTTAACAGCAAGAGCTCATCAAGGCAATAGCACCAAATAATCTTACCAGGTGCCAGTTGCCAACAGCTGGCCTGGCCACACCAGTGTGCGTATATGGACACTGGCTCCACTGTGGGGCATCCCTGAGCCCAGCAGTATTGGCTGTGTGTGTCCCCTGCCCTCTCTGTCCACTCCTGGGAGTCTCCTGGGCCTACTGGTGCACTGACCTGCTTGGCCTGCTCCCCGGTGATGGCCAGCAGACGAGTGGTACCTTTGGTGAGCTGGTGCTCCCCGATGATAACCAAGTCCCCCACATCCCCTGTGCGTAGCAGGTGCCTATGGGAAGGAGGAGGCAGGACAAAGTCAGAAGGGATTATTGAAGAGAAGGGAGAAGCCTGAGCCCCAAGCAGAGGTGTGGTGGCTCTAAAGACCATGGAAAGGTAAAGATCTAGGGCCCCGGGTCAGGGCAGCAGAGAGAGACTCACGTCCCACAGCAGAGCTCCACGGAGGTCTGCAGTGCAGCCTGGGAGGCGGGGTCCAACGCACGGGCCACAGGTACCCCCACGGACACCACCCGCACTGGGTCTGGGTACACCTGAGGGTTAAGAGGGGACAGGCCTGTAATGCCTGTAAAGGACAAGGAGGAAGCCTTCTGGATATGACTGAAGGGAGCAGGCCATCTCCATCAACTGACCTCATCCAGAAAGCGCAGGCCAGGGATGTGGGCAGTGAGTGCCAGAGGTACCTCCTCCATGTATACAGCCTCGTCCTGCCCCACGGCTTCCTGCACAGTATCTTCTATTCTCCGGAGCTGCTCTGGGGTCAGTGGGGCCTGGGGGGTTGGGGGAAATGGACATGGAAACAGGCATTAGCCTTATCCTTGTAACTGATACATTAAGGAGCAGTTGATGTTCATTGAACTCTCCCCAGGTTCTACAACAGTGGCTGGCACATAATAGGTACTCAATAAACGTTGGTAGAGGAATAATTATCTTCCTTAGAAGGCCACCTGGGAGTTGGGCCTACTAGAAGCTGCAGCCCTTTCACTGGGCATCAGAAGTTGGTGAAAATAGCAACTTCTGTCCTTAGAAAACTTACAACAAGAGGCCCAATGGGAGAGAAATATAGCTGAGGGCACTGCAGGAGCAAAGGGTCAATGAGTACATTTTGGTGGAAGGATTAGAGCTGATGGGTAGAGAGGGGGAAGGGGAACAGAGAAGGGAAAAGGCAGCCCAGTGTGAAGAAGAATGGCTAGGGTGACAATAGGAACAAGGTAGATGGGTGGCTGGAGGTGAAGGGAGTGTCCTTAGCTGCAGGGCCTGCAGAACCCAACATCAGAGCTAGGAGAGGCCCACTGACTAGTCTGGTCACTCCTGGCAAACTGGACTGTCTCTCTCTAAGCAATTTGCTTTATGTAAAGCCTGTCTTCCTGTGCCTGGCTCACCTGGGTGGCCACATCAAAGCGCAGTCGTTCCGGATTGAGATGGGAGCCCCGCTGCTCTGTGTTGGGGCCCAAGGTTTGCCACAGAGCCCAGCTCAGGAGGTGGGTAGCCGTGTGCTTCTCCATGCAGCCCAGACGCCAGGCCTGTAACGCTTTTGTCATTCAGGGTCCTGGGTGAGGATGGGGCCTGGGGAGGTTGAAGGGGTCACAGGATATTGAGCATAACTGGGCTGGGGTCCTTACCTTATCCACATGAAGCTGCACCTGGTCCCCCACTTGCAGGCATTCAGGGGCCACTGCCTCATGCAGGACAAAGCCCCCGAAGACTTGGGCCCGGGCCACGGGGAACAGCACATCCTGAGGGAGAGCAGGGCCAAGATGTGGGAGTGTTGCTTGTGTCTTCTCCTTCCCTTTGGCCCCCATCCAGGCTTAGATCTGCCTCCACAGAAGTTAGCCTAGGGTGGGGAACACTCACCTGCTGTCCCACCCGCACCAGGTAGCCTCGGTCAGAAGCCTGACCCCCCTGTTCAGCATAGAAGTTGGTCCTGTCCAGGAGGAAGCCACAACGCTGGCCTGCCCCCACAGAAGCCACAGCTGTCCCGTCCTCTGCATACAGCCGCAATACCTGGGCCTCACACGTGCCAAACTCTGCCAGGGTACAGAAGGGTTATCTGTGGTAGGCCGCAGCTGGGGATGCGGAATGTGGGTCTGTGACTTGAGGCCAGCAGGCACCAGGCTGGGGCCGCAGCGACCCCTGGTGTCTAGCCTGGGGAATGCATAAGGGCTGGGAGCCATCATCTTTGATGTCCTCCCCAATCATGGTCAGGCAAGCTTGTGGCCACCGGCTTGGGTCCAGGCTCTCACCATAACCCCCATCAGGTTGCAGGGAGTAGCTGTACTTGGGGCTGTCATCGGTTGGGGGCACCCCTTGGCGTTGCAGCTCCCCCAGTGCATGGATATTGAGGTGCAGTCCTTGCTCTTGCTCTGGCTCAGTGTGCTGAGCCCGGTGCTGTAGGACCCGTGCATGAAAGAAACAAGTACAGAGAATGCCATGGGACTTGTGCCTTGGAAAGCCCTGTCCCCACGAACTCTGCAAAGGGGTATGGAATAAGACCTCAGGGCTTGGTTGGCTGGTGGACCCTCCCTCACGCAGGCTCCTTGGGCCTGGGCCTTCCTACACACCACCCCTGGAGCCCGCTCTCTAGGATGCTGTTCTGGCCTCCCCACTTCTTCTCTGTTCAGCTTACTGCCAGCTAGTGTTCTTCTCCACAGGCTCTGAGCAGGGGCTGAGCTTTCTGTTCCATCATTCCCATGGGTGAGGGGACAGACTATCTCAGCCTCTGGATTCTTCTCAATAGCTATAGATCTTGCCCCAGGAACTCAGGGCTGGGGAAGAGGCTGACATGTCTCAACAGAACCAGAACAGGGGTGCCCCAGCTGTACCTGGGCCTCCTCTTGGGCCAGTCGTTCCAGCCCCGCAAAGTCCAGCTTCACCCCCTTCTCCTGCAGCATCAGCTCCACCAGGTCCAGGGGGAGCCCCAGGTCCCCAGACACTGATAAGGACCAGGCCACTTCAGCTTTGAGGAAGGAGGACAGAGTATTGAGAAGGACAGGGGTACGGCAAAGGAAGGGGAGAGACATAAGAGAGAAGTAAGGGGCCAGGGCTTTTCTAAGCACATAGAGACAACCATGTGCCCAGCACAAGTGCCCCCTCCCCGTACAAGGGACTCCCCGGTGAGGGGTCACCTTCAAGCTTCATTTCCAAAGCTGGAGCTGGGATATTTAGAGGAGTGGGGAGGCTCGGCCTAAGCATGCAGCCTCCTTGGATCATAGGGACATGAGGCAGGGCTGGCTGGGCAATGCAGGGTAGGGAGATGCGGGGTGAGTTGACTGCTGTGGGGACAGGAGAGGAGGCACAGGGAGGCAGGATGTGGACAGGAGCCACAGGACTGGCCCAGAGCTCCTTCCCCTCCCTACTCACCAGGGAACAAATCAGAAGGCCCCAGGCGCCTCAGAGCTCGGTCAATGATCTGCCGGCCCCGCTGCAGGGAGGCCAGGAAAGTTGCCTCGTCCTCTGACACTAGGTTGGTTATCTGAACAGGGCAGGGCAGGAGTGGAGCTGGGTCTCGTTGTAGGGGGACCTCTCTCCATAAATCTCCCATCAGTCCCTCCCTCCCCACCCAAATCTAGTACCTGCGCTGAGTTCTTCTGCAGTTCAGGATAAGTGTTCCCCTAGGGAAGGTAAAGAGGGCTGAGGAGGCCTGATGGGCAGCCAGCCCACCTCAGGCCTCCCTGAGGACACCTGCCCTAGAGGCTCAAGCCCTCTGAGGGACAGGGGAAGGGACCCATATAGGCCACTGGTTGTCCTGTGGGTTAGGGATAGAGGCAGAAGGGAACCCTAAGGTCAAAGGCTCAGTGACCTGGGCCAGGACCCTCAGGCAGCCTCCTTGCCTCTTGTAAGCAACTCTGGCAGAGAGGATGCTGGGCTGGACACTTAGGATGAGGAACCCTGGGGACCCAGGCCAGGGGTACTAGCTGGGCTCAGTCGTAGGGTCTTTCAGGGCCTAGGGAGGCCTTACCAGTGTCTCCACCACCACTGGCACCAAGCTGCCCAGGAAGCCAGGTGGTGCTCGTAAGACCTCCGTGGAGAAGCGCACAGCTCGCCGAAGAATCTGACGAAGAACCAACCTAGGGGGGTTCAGAGCCCAGATATGAGCCCCCAGCAGCCTCTGATCACAGTAAGCCCTCTCCCCCATTTGTCTTGTGCTCTCCACCTGACCCACTGTTCTATGTCCTTCCCTCCTTGCCCTGTAGCCTCCAGCAGCTCCTGCCACTCTGTGGAGCCCTTCCAGACTCACGGGGCACCTGACATTCCTGGGGAGACGCCATCGGCAATGCAGACACTGAGTGTGCGGATGTGGTCAGCCACCACGCGATACGCTGTGTCTATGCGTCCCTCGTCTGCTGCTCCTACCCGGCCTGAGTAAGGGGGTGCCCCACAGCTCTGGAAAACAGGAGAGGAAACATGCTGTTGGCCCTGCCTGATCTGCCCAGGTGGATGTTCTTCATTGATTCCACAGCATCAGCCCTCAGCCCTACAGTCACCCACTTCCAGAATGGGCTTCTGAAGAAGCTACCCAGGTGAATGAGAGCTAGTCCTGTCTACATGGGGCTTACATCAGCATTAACAATGATCATGACTGTGATTACTTACTGAATTTCTACTCTCAGAACTGGGTGCCTCCTTGAAAAATTATGTCATCCTACAAATAGCCCTGATCAAGAGGTATTATTATCTTTAAAGAGAGGAAACTGAGGCTCAGAGGAGCTAAGGGACACAGGCCACAGAACTCATCAGGTGCAGATCTGACCTCTGAAGCAGGCCTGACAATCAACACAGGGGAGTGCTCGCTGGATTCCACCCCTTCCCCAGGCTTCCTCAAAACAGTAAACAGCCCTGTCACTCACTGCTGGCAAGTCATTAACCCTGCCCCTCCCCATCTGATCCCTCAGTGGGTCCTTTTCTTCTACCTACGTGAGAACTCCCCAATCAATCTGCTTTTTCTATTTCCGCTGCTGCCACTTTTGTAGTGCCCCATGGTGTCTTGACTGGCCTGCTAATGGCCTCCTAACTATTTCTTGGCCGTTACTCTTATCATCCTTTAGTCCGTGTTCCACACAGCAACAAGAGTGGCCCTTCAGAAGCGTTATCTGGGACCTGTCACCCCACACCCCAGTCCTTTTCACCACAGGTGGAATAAAAGCCTCACTTTGGACTTCAAGGCCTCACAGGATTTGACTCCTGCTTTTTTCTCTGTGATGGGTTGTTTGCTAAAACAGTCCTTTCCCGAGCACACAGCACTTTGTGATGAAACTACAGCTGCTTCCCATGGAAGGACAGAATCAATTTCTCCATTGCATCTGAGGCTGGCCTTGTGACTTGCTCTGGTCAATGGAATGTAGTGAAAAGGACACCATCCCAAGCCTACACTTCTGCTTTCCTTCCCGGAACCTTGCTGAACTGTGATGTGAACAAGCCTGAGCTAGCCAGCTGGATGATGATGGACATACAGCCCACTCACTCTAACTGGAAGTCAGCCAAACCCCAAAACAGAGCTGCCTCATAGTTGAGCACAGATGTATGGTGACCTCACACAAGACCAAAAGAATGACCCAGCTAACCAACAAACAGCCTGCTTCAGACTCATGAGCTCAATGGCGGTTATAAGTCATGGAACATTTGGGTAGTTTATTATATAGCAAAAGCTAACTGACATGTGGCCAGTTATATATCCTGTGATTCTACTTTAGCAGGCTGGCTGTCTTTGATCCCTGGTACATGTCAAGACTTTTCCTGCCTCAGGGATTTGGTACCAATTGTACCCTCAGCCTGAAATAAACTTCCTGTTGCTGACTCCTCTTTTAGGTTTCAGATCAAAGGTCATCTCTGGTGAGCCTTCTCCACATACCCCGTGTAGTATTCCTTGGTACTCCCCTCAGTTACTCTCAGCCATGTTTATCACTTGTTTACAATTTGTAACCTATAATCTTATTTGTTCATATACTCATTTATTGTGTTTCATACTAGCGAGTAATCTCTGTGATCTCCTGCCTGTTTACGGCTATTTCCTCTGTACCAAGCACAAAGGACTGAACACAAAGTAGGCCTCAACTCACAGTTTTTGAAGGAAGGAAGGAGTTAGAAGCAACATCAAGGAACAGTGAATCCCAGCCTCATGTTTGAAACTCTGGGATTCTTGGCTGGTCACTGTCCCCACGTATTGGAAATACTCTGAATTCTCGACAAAGATGACAAGCCACTGAGGCTGAGTGCCAAAGACAAGCAGGTTAGAGAGCTTCTGGAAGGACAGAGGTAGGCTCACCTGGTGAATGGCATTGAGAAGCGGGGAGAAGAGGTCAGTGTCATAGGTGGAGCACCTGCCTTGCAGCACGGCCACCAGCCTTTCTAGGCCCATTCCTGTGTCCACGTGTCGATGGGGCAGGGGCTGTAGGCTTCCGTCGGCCTCTCTAACCAGGGAAGGTATACAAGATGAGGTTAATCAGGATACAGGTGCAAGGCACATGCCCAAGTGGAGTAAGGAGAAGTCCAAGAGGGCCCAACACTGGGAGGAACAGGATGGTTCCACCACCCATCCCCACCCAGTGGGACATGACAATGGCCTTGAGTCCTGTCCTTTCTTATACAGTACTAACTCTACCCTCACCCTTGTCTGGGCCTTTGCCTAGATCCATACATCACCCAGTAGGAAAGAATTTTTTGCCCTTAGAAAGACATGTCAAGGCTAGAAGAAAATCCTGAAGAGCATTAAGTTCAACTCCATTGCATCCTAATAGAAAAGAGACTAATTTAAATTGGCATGGACAAAGACTAGGATTGAATTAGTCATTATCTGAAAAGTATTTTAAAATATGTCTGATACATATTAAGTGCCTTTTAAGTATGTGTTTTTATAAAAAGTGGATGAGTCTTCAGACTGCCACCTTTATTTAAAAATATTTTTTTTAGATGTTGATGAGCCTTTGTTTTATTCATTTATTTATATGTGGCGATGAGAATCGAACCTAGTGCCTTACACATGCTAGGCAAGCACTCTATCGCTGAGCCACAACCCCAGCCCCTGACTGCCACCTTTTTAACCCCTAGCCAA
Organism: Marmota marmota marmota; assembly: GCF_001458135.2. Taxonomy (NCBI): domain Eukaryota; kingdom Metazoa; phylum Chordata; class Mammalia; order Rodentia; family Sciuridae; genus Marmota; species Marmota marmota. The sequence goes on from NW_025999982.1 coordinate 11,752,252, forward strand.
GAATTCTCCAGCTTCAGCGCCCCATTACCTGTTGTGCTGCATGAATACCAGATTCCAAAGTTCCACCAGCTGAGGGGCTCCCACCCCACCAGCCAGGTCATAGTGGATCTCAGTACAGGGCCCACAAGGGCCAGTGTCCCCCATCCCCCAGAAGTTCTCCTGTGGTCCAAAGGAAAGTACACGGTTGGCAGGCACCCTGGGGAGAAAGCCAAGTAAGTGGTGGGAGATACATTCAGAAGCTAGGACACTTTTGTCATGAGATTCCCTCCTCCAAGTCCCAGTTCAGCAAGAAGAGGAACAGGGCTGACCCTGAGACTAAGGACCTATGCTGGCAGTCTGTTTTCCAGTTTACCTTCCCTCCATGAATGAATACAAAGAGGGGACTGACTTACCCTAAGCTGAGCCAGATGTCCCTGCTCTCCAGGTCTGGGTCCAGTCCTATTTTGGGATCTCCACCAAAGTAGGAGACCCAAAGCCTATCCTCAGGAATCCCGTAGACTTGAGTCAGAAGTTCCCAGGCCATGCTGCAAGCCTCTTCCTGCAGCAGAAACCAGGAAGGGGGGGAAAGGGGGAAGGTGGGTGAGAGGAGGCCCTAAGTACGTGCCAACCAAGCCACATGAGTTCAGATCTTAGGTGAAGACAAAACCATTTCCGTTGCCTATCTTGTTTCTGGAATAAACCAAGACCATTTCTGACTCTGAAGTTTATTTTTTTTTCCTGTCCAGAAAGCTTCCCTGTTCATCTGCCTACCTTCTTTCAAGTTCTAGAATGAATCCCACTTTTTCATGAAATCCTCTACCCACCCTAGTCTGGGGTGACTTTTAATTCCAGTTAGCACCTTAGCATTGCTGTCTGGCCACTTATTCATAAGATAATGTAAACACATCCACTAGATGAGAGGTACAGTCCCTGGAGGGCAGGGAAACAATCCAATTAGGGAAATGAAGTGTAGTCCCATTATACCTGTTCATCCAGCACTTTTCCTCTACATCTAGTATGAGGCCCTGCCTAAGAAGACAGGGAGGGAAGGTAGAGTTCACCTTGGCCTCTTTCTGGATCAGGTCTGATCTTTTCTTAACTCTGATCCTTTCTTAACTCCAGAACTTCCTAGAGACTCACCTTAAAATATTCACCCCTGAAGGCCCAATTGCCAAGCATCTCAAAGAAGGTATGATGGGAAAGGTCTCGACCCACATCTGCCAGATCATTATGGCGTCCTCCAGCTCGCACACATTTCTGGCTGTTGGCCACACGCCGGTAGCCTGCCATCTCACTTCGAGGATCCACAGTGCCCAGGAAGATGGGCTTGAACTAGAAGCATGTGAAGGGAGAAGGCAGATATCTCCTTAGAAGGGAAAAGTGGGGAGTGGACATAGCAAAAGCTTTTCAGACTGAAGGCCAATTGTGACCTTGAGAGTGCAGTTTGGTCTTGGCCTAGGAAGACAACCTGGGAGCCTGTGACAGCCATCTCTGGTGTGTGTGAAGCACAGCTAGGGACTCTCTACTAGTAAAATAATTAAGAACGATAAATGTACCGGTGGCTGGAGACAATGCACTGAAAGGTGACACCTTTATCTCAGCGTCTTCAAACAGACTCAGTAACTTAAGGGAACAAAACTGATCACAGGCCAGGTGCTGTGGCACATGCCTGTAACCCCAGCAACTTGGAAGCTGGAGGCAGGAGGATCACAGGTTCAAGACCAGCCTCAGAAATTTAGTAAGGCCCTAAGCAACTTAAGGATGCCCTGTCTCAAAATTAAAAAAAAAAAAAGGTGGGGGGGGGAGTTGGGGATGTGGCTTAGGGATAAAGCACCCCTGGGTTCAATCCTCAATACNATGTTTTGAACAACCCACAATAAAAAAAAAAAAAAAAAAAAAAAAAACTATCAGCATTTAGTAGGCTTTTAAAGTAAACCTCCCATCCGATCTTCAAATTATAGATGAGAACAACGAAGTCTAGAGAGAGTAAGTGTTGCTCAAAATCAAAGCGTAGAAAACAGTACCTAGAACACAGCTGGTGCTCAATAAACATTAACGGTCAAGTTATCTTTATTCATAACTCCGCTGGACTTCACACCTGCCATTCTGAGACTAAAAACCCCGTCCCTGACCAGTCAAGTCCTCCCCAATCTCTATCTAGGCGTAAGCTCCGCCTCCAACGCGTCATCCAACTTCGCCCCGCCCCCTCTCTCACAAAGCCGTGCGCCCCACCCCCCACTTCTTTTGCCCAATCCCGCGGCGCCTTTCTCCGGGAAAACTCACGAACTCCGCCCCTGATGAGTACGGCCCCGCCCCCACCTGGTTCATGCCCGCGTTGACGAACAGCAGACTCGGGTCGCCGCGGGGCCGCACGGAGGCAGAGGGTACCAAGCGGTGGCCGTGGCGATCCCGGAAGAAGCTCAGGAAGGCGTCCCTCACGGCGGAGCTCTGGGCTGGAGGCGGCTTGGTGGAGGCTGGCCGACGGCTGGGGCCTTGCCAGGCGGGCGACCTTCGAATGGGCCGCCGCAGCCGGCGGGCTACAGCTGCCACCGGCGCCGCCATCGTAGCTCTGGGCAGCGGCCTCATGGGATCAAAGAGTGACTTGAAAGGAATCCGTGCGTTTTCAGCAGCGGCCTCTGGCGACAGGAGGACTCAGGGCAGCCTCTGCCGAGGTGGAAGTGGTTGGGAAGGAAGGGGGACGCTGGCAGAAGTTGGAATAGCACAGCGCCTGGCACATAGTGGGCCCTCGATTCACTTAGCATAAAACAAATATTTATCAAGAACGCGCCTCCTATGTGTTAGTCATTGATTTAGGCGCTTAGGTATTTTAGTAACAAAATTAATAAAATGTCCAGCCCTCTGAAATCTATATTCTAGCAGTATTTGTTGTTATGCTTTTAGATTTTGCAAGGTTATAAATGGGGCTACAGTGAAGAGGTGTAGATTCAGTTTTGTGTGTGTGTGCTATGTATTTTTCCAGGCCTAGGGAAGAAGGTACAGAATGCCAAGGGAATATCAACATTCATTCAAGGGGCATTGAATATCACTATGTGCCAGGCACAGATCTAGGCACTTGCCAATTCCCTTTGCCCTTGGCATTGGAGATAGTCATTTTCTCCTTAGAGACTGAAGTAAGGCTTTTGGAGCAGGTTTCTGTCAGAGACACAGAAGGCAAACAGCATCTGCTTCATTATTAATTGCTTAATAACATTTGGTCTTTTAATTTGCCTGGGGATAAGAGAGAATCCAGGTCACCAGGTCAGAACAAAGCTGTTGGCTGAAAGCTGCAGAGATTGATCTCCATAGGCTCCCAGATGCCCTGGAGTTTTGTATATTTTGCTTCAGGGCAAGAGACATCTTTCCCAACTCCCCTTGTGTCTTTCTCTCCATGGTAACAGCTGTGACTGTAAGGCCAACACAGATCCTTGTGGGTGCAGCCAGACTCCTCACAAGGCTTCTCATGATGACCTCTGCCCTAGGTTTGGGAAATTAAACAGAGACTGGGTCAAGGTTAAGGCCCATTAGGGTCAGCAGAGCTGACAAAGAAGGCCTTGGCTATAGAGGAAGGGGTTCTTTTGGCCACCATTCTTTGTGAGTTGTTTTTTGGGGCCTTTTGAAACCATTTCCTGTGTAGTCTATTTTGGACTTGAGTTTCTATAGCAATAGAGAATCCTCAACTTTGTTTTCTGACAGAGCCCATCATGTCTAGACCATGATTCTGTTTCTCATGTAGCCCACGTAGGTTAAAGGTGCTGTTTTGTTAAGTGCTTTGCCTGTTTTGGTTTTTCCAGCATTTCTGGAACAGGAACCTAAAACCAGCTGGGGATTTCTTTGAGACTGATGACCTTGAAAAAACTGTGAAATTCTTTCCCAAACTGAGATGGGAGTGTTTCCCTGGATAAATATAGCAGGGCCTCTACTTTTTTCCAGATCGTGCTCGGAGAGTCTTTGTGTTATAGTAGGAACTCCATGTTTTAGACTTGCCTGTATCTTGTGTGGTACCATGAATTAAAAAAAAAAAGCAGCTTTATTGAAATATACACACCATACAATTCACCCATTTAAAGTACACAAATAACTTTTAGTATGTTCACAGAATTGTGCAACATTACTGCAAATCACTTTTAGAACATTTTCATTACTTCCAAAACAAAGCTGGCATTCTTTGGCCATTAACCACCAATCTCCATATATATATATAGGATTTTCAAATTCTGGACATTTTATATAAGTGGAATCATATATGTGCTCTTTTGTAACTAACTGTTTTCACTTAGCATGATGTTTTTAAGGTTCAACTATGTTATAATATGTATCATGTATTTAAAAAATTATTTTTAGGGGCTGAGGTTATGGCTCAGTGGTAGAGTGCTCGCCTTGTATGTTCGAGGCCCTGGGTTCAATCCTCAGCACCTCATAAAAGTAAATAAATAAAACAAATGATGTCCAACTGCAACTAAAAAAAATAAATATTTAAAAGGAATAAAATAAAAATTATTTTTAAATTGCTTTCTGTTTAATTGTTTCTTTTAATTTTGTCCTGGCCTTTAAAAAAATATGATAATTTTCTTTTCTATAAATGTGGTGTTCTTTGGTGAATCACTTCTGTTTAGGATTTCTTGGTGAAACAAAGTGATTCTGTTAGCACTGGAATGTGTCTATTCTGACTTGCCACCATCATCTGATGAGGAAGTAAAACTCAAGGTCTGCAGCTTCCCAAGACAGATGGAGGGGGAGAGAACTCATCAGACAGGAAGTTAGCAATGTGGGAACATTTCTTGGGAGTACAGAGCCACTGTCTTAGTGTTTGCAGGAATTTCATTTTTGCAGTTTCAAATGAGGTCTGTTTTCTGAGGGCTCTTCAGCTGCATTTTGTGAGCACCATGTTGGGTGCTGCCTCTATTATTGTTAAAGACAGTGTGCTGTGTCTTCCCTCAGTCTTGAGATTTCTCTTATGTTGCCATTTGACCTACTTATCTTGCCAGGTGCAAAGCACTCATATTTTGAGCCCCCCCCCCCCATTTTCACCTGTTTAAAGAAGCGGTACATTCATTCTGGGAGTAGAAACTGTCCTTTGGCTTTGAAAGCAGAAATTAGAGTTCAGTGGTATATTCTGTCCTGGACTGATGGACAGAGGATACTTTTCACCCATGCTGAGTATAGGGAACCCAGCTTCGGAACCTTCTTTTTTATAAATCATAAAGGCGGTCCTTTAGTGTCTAGGTTAAAAGTTTAACCTATAAAAGGTGTTCCTGGTTTGATGCGTTTATTATAGCATTGCCTTATGTTGGACTGTGAAACAACACCTGTCAAACGTTAAGACACATGCGGATCTCCTAGGATCTTGTTAAAAATGCAGACACTGAGGTCTGGGGTGGGGTTCTGATCTGGGAGGTAAGAAAGGTTCCTGTCTGATTCTAGCAGGTTCTTGTATTTCTCGAATGTTCCCAGGTCTGCTGCTGTTGGTCTACTAGATCATACCTTGAGTGACAAGGATGTAGTAGAGGGCTTAAGGGGAGAATCTGGATTTCGGCTTTAGGAAGGGTACCTTTGCCAGTTCTGGATTTCTAAGGCTCAGGGACCCCTAGGTTCTCTCCTTTTGGGAGTGGCGCTCTCTTTGAGCGGGTGGTGGAGGCTGGAGCTCCTGCGCGTGCGTGCTCGCTCCTCTCCGCCAGTTGCTTAGAAACGCAGACGATGTTGCTGTCTAGCAGGGGAGCAGAGGGTCACTCTCCCCAGACAACTTAGTGCTGGGAGCTCTTGACTGGCGGGTGCTAGACAGCAGAGATCCTGCATTCAAGGCTTTTGGATCTTCGAGGGTCGGAATGCTTTGAGTTTATCCTTACGCATTTAAAAATAATTTAAAACTATTTAAAAACAATTGTATTTTAAATAGTTATATAAGTACTTACATAGTATCCACTCTTTTGCTTCTTTTGACTTGCAAAACCTAAAATATTTAAAAATGTTTGCTGATCTCTCCATTAGAGATGGGTTTTAAAAACTCATTTATAAGTCATAATAAAACATGTAGAAAACCAACTGAAACAAATGTATAACTTAATTGTTAGAAAAGCATACATCTTGGCTGTGAATGTAGCTCAGGGCTTGCTTATCGTGCTCTAGGTTGTGGGTTTTTTTTTTATAGTTTTTTTTTTAATTTTATTTTTTATTCTAATTTGTTATGCATGACAGCAGAATGCATTTCAATTTATAGTACACATATAGAGCATGATTTCTCATGTCTCTGCTTGTTCACAAAGTATATTCACACTATTCGTGTTTTCATACATGTACTTAGGGTAATGATGTCCATCTCATTCCACCATCTTTTTTACACCCCTTGTCCCCTCCCTTCCCCTCTCTCCCCTTTGCCCCCCCAAAACCAAATGCTGAATGTTTTCTCTGATATAAGGAGGCTGATTCGTAGTGGGTTTGGGAGGGGAGCATGGGAAGATTAGACGAACTCTAGATGTGGGTTTGATCCTTAGCACGCAATGGTACTCCTTCCCCGCCCCCAACAATTTTGTATCCACCACCCAGGTCATGAACTAGAACTTGGCAGCTATCCAAGGGGCCCTCCATTGCTTCTGCCCCAACCCCAATCACCTTCCTCCTCCCAAAGGTGACTTTCATAGTAACCACCGCTTTGCATTTCTTTATAATTTTGTCACCCAAGTGCATATCCTTAGGTGTTATGATCTTGCCCATTTATTCTTCCCCCAAAAAAGTTGATATGTGTTTTAAGTCTTTTATGCTGTAGATTCCTACTGCATCTTCTTCTTTTCTTTAAAGGGAGGCTCGATCTGTACAGTTTCCCAGTCTGAGCTTTTGTTGTCTGTTTATTCAACATTCAGCTCACATTCTACATGTTCTTTGTTTTCGCTATTTCATGCAAATTAGCACCTGGATCTAGAGATTTGTAGGACACAAGTTTGGGCCTTTTTAGAAAACTTTAGATGCTCTTTCTCCAGAAGGTACTTTAATGTTTGGTTGTCTGCCTTTCTGTAGGCTTATCAGCCACTGATAGCATAATGCCTGTATCTTTGAATTCACTAGAGGTTTCAATATGGTGGTAGTCTATTTCTTTCATATTTTTTTTATTAGTTGGAATATTTTATGAAGAGATGCTTTCCCTGAGCTATTATTTGTTAACTAGGGGAACAGTTAATGTAGAAAAGACTGAATGTTTGATTTTCCCCCTTTACTTACTAGTGTTCGAGATAATAAATTTGTTTCCTATTACCTTTCAAAAGTGAGCTATTATATTTCCAACATCATTTAGAACATGTGGGTTTCAATATGTTTGATGGTTTTAATCCATTGCAATTACTAGCTCTGTTAAGCTTAAATTGTCCCATTATTGGTCAGTGGAGACTTCTTTGATTTGGCTGCTGAGTCTTTTTGATATGATTCTAATAGTCTGGTAGATTTCCTTGCTTTTTGTCATGGCAAGATATTTCTTGCTTATTTTGTGTATTCCTAGGCTTGGAATAGTATTTCAAAATATACTCTAATAGTATTTCAAAACTATAATCTAGGTATCTGGGATGCTTTTTGCTATATGTTAATCATTGTTCCTAGATTTTTGTAGAGAATATATACAGTATTTAACTTTACTATTAGTTTCACTTTCTGTGGTTTTATTAATTGTGGTTAACCATGGTCCAAAAATATTAAATGGAAAATTCCAGAAATAAACACTTTGTATGTTTTAACTTGCATGCCTTCCTGAGTAGCATGATGCAATCTCTTGCTAAACTATTCCATCCTGTGCAGGACATGACTCATCCCTTTGTCCAGTGTATCCACACTCTATATTCTACCTTCCCATTAACCACTTAGAAACCATCTTGGTGGTTAGATTGATTGTTGTGATTGCAGTGTTTGTGTTTGAATAACCTTTTTTTTTTTCAGTGCTGGGAATTGAACCCAGGGTCTCATACATGCTAAGCAAACACTCTACCACTGAGTTACATCCCCATCCCTTTTTATTTTATTTAATAATGGCACCAAATTGCAAGACTAGTGATGCTGACAATGCTGATATGCCAATGAGAAACCACAAAATGTTTCCTTTAAGTGAAAACGTGAAAGTTTGTCATAGGTAGGAATGTACTGTATAGGAAAACATATAGTGTATATAGGGTTCAGTATGATCTATGGTCTTGGGCATTCACTGGGGATCTTGGAACAAATCCCCTATTGATAAGGGGAAACTAATGTATTTCTAGATAAATTGCTTCCTTAGAGGATTTTAAATAGGGGAACAATATGATCTTATTTATGCCATTGAAAGATCACTCCACTGAGGGAGAATGACTGTGGGGGTGGGGGAAAACAGGAAGCCCATTAGGATGTTGCTGATGTCCAGGAGAGAGGTGATAGACAGAGCAGACATGAGAAATGGGAGGTAGTACTGTAGTGGATGCAGGGAAAGAGGAAAAGACTAAGTTCCTGGCTTGGGTCATTGCTGACCCAAGTTTCTACTCCCAGATGCTGTTCAACACCAGATGCTGTTCACGGAGACTGGAAAGCCTGGGGAAGGAGCAGGACTATGGAAGGGAAACTGAGTTGGCTTTGACCATGTTAAGTTTGAAACTATACATCTAGGGGAAGATGCCACCTGATGTTGGATATAAAAACCCAGAACAGATAGAGGCAAGATCAGGCTGCAGCTATAGATTCCAGAGTTATGAGCATATCCATGGCCCTGGAGGAGGTAAGGTCTCCTAGAGAAAGTAAGATGAAGGAGAAGGGAGGAGGGTCAGGTTCTGATCTATTTCTTGGGGACCTGGAAGAGGAGACTCCTGTAGGAGTGCCTGAGAAAACAGGCTACTATTTTTTTTTAAGGTGGAAAGAAGAGATAAGAGACTGTTACCCTATAACATTTAAAAATTATGGGCTGGGTATAGGGTTCACTGGTAGAGTGCTTTTATAGCATGCACAAGGCCCTAGGTTCAATTTCCAACACTGCCGGAAAAAATTATGTTAAAGAGATAATTGCTATTTTAGCAATAGGAAGAATTCATCTTTAAGTGAGCTAGACATCAGGAACATTAGAGATCAGAAGACAGTAAAAAGGTTTCTTTAAAGGGGTGAAAGAAAATAACCTGTCAACACTGAATCTATAACCAGCAGATACCTCTTTCATGGATGACTAGATTTAAAAACTCAGATAAAAATTAAGAGTTAAAAAAACAAACAAACAAAAGTGAACAGGAAAAATAAAAAAAAATTAAAAGAGTTATAGCCAAGAGACAATACCATAAGGGAGTTCTTCCTACTGATAGGAAATACTGTCAGATAAACTGAGTGTGGTGGCACACACCAATAATCCTATCGACTCACGAGGCTGAGGCAGGAGGATCACAAGTTTGAGGCCGGCCTCAGCAACTTAGCAAGGCTCTGAGCAATTTAGTGAGACTCTGTCTCAAAATGAAAAAGGGCTGGGGATTGTGGCTCAGTGATTAAGTGTTCCTGGGTTAAACCCCCGGAATCAAAAAACAGAACTCAAACCCCAAACCATCAACCAAATCCCTATCAAATAGCAAGCTGAATCTTTAGGAAGGAATGAAAAACACCAGAAAGGAGAAAATGTGAATAAATAGAAAGGCTATCCTTTATCCATCAACTTATTTAAAATATACTTAACTGTGTGAATCATAAAAATCTTACACTTGTTCTGTTTCTCCTTCTTCCCCTTTATGTTATGTAATATGTATAGTGACAACAGGAAGAATGGGGGTGGTGAATGAAACTATGATGTTTGCAAAGTTCTTACATTTTATGTGAAGTGGTGTATTAACTTGAGGTAGATTCCAAAGACTTAAGGGGATATAGTCACATGTTGCTTAATGAGGATACATTTGACAAATGCATTGTTAGGAGATTTTGTCATTGTTTAAAATGTCCTTACACAAACCTAGACTGTAGGGTTGGTTCCTTGATGTGGCCTCAGGATACAGCCAAGGGAGATGATAGCAAGGTAAAGTAGTGCACATCTGTAATCCCTGACTCAAGAAGGCTGAGTCAGAAGGATGGAAAGTTCTAGGCCAACCTAAACAATTTAGCAAGACCCTGTTTCAAAATTAAGATAAAATAAACAGGGCTGGAAATGTAGCTCAGTGGTAGAGTACCCCTGGGTTCAGTTCCCAGTGCTGAGGGAAAAAAAAGTGAAATGCATATTCTCTGAGCCAGCAATTACACTTTTAGGAATGTCTCCTTCAGATATACTTGAATATATGCAAGATGACATATGTAGCTGTTCACTATAAAAAATGCAAAGCGGGTCGGGGATTTATGAGACTGCTGCTAATATAACATGGCATACTGTTTTATAGTAAATGTAAAATAAAATAAGTAACAGGAGTACATTCTAATGATCAAAGTATAGTATAGTAAAATATATAAGCCAGTAGTATTACTGTTCATAATACAAGTATATATGACAGGCAACCCAGTAGATTTGTTGACATCAACATCACTACTAACTTCGACATCACTATACAATGGGAATTTCTTGACTCCATTAGAATTTTATGGGGCCACTCTCTATCTGTGGTCTACAGACCAAATCCCCACAGTGCACTTCTGTACAAGTGTCAATGTTAAGCAGAAGCTCTTAGAGTATGGTACAAGGACTTTGTGGGGGCAGTCCTTGAAACCCATTCAGGAGGTCTGCAAAGTCCTCCCTTTTCCAACTGCATATCTGTGTGAGGCTGAATTTTCTTCACATATGTCAACCAAAAAACATATGGCAACAGATTGCACAAGCAGATATGAGAATCCATGTGTCTTTTATTAAGCTAGACATTAAAAAGATTTGCAAAAATGCAAAAGAGCTAATTTTTTGGGGGGAAAATCTAGTTATTTTTTATAAAAACGCATTATTTTGGTTAACATGAAATGGCTTTATCATTTTATTTTAGTTAATTAAAAAGAAATAGTTTAAGCTTTTCAGCTTAATTTCTAGTAGATATAACCCACATAGAAGCTCATGGGAGTCTTCAGTACTTTTTAGGAGTATGACCTGAAACTAAACACTTGAAAATTATTGCTCTGGACAACTGCTCAAAAATAATGCAGTGAACCGGGTGCGGTGGCACATACCCGTAATCCTAGTGGCTTGGCGGGGCTGAGGCAGGAGGATTGCGAGTTCAAAGCCAGCCTCAGCAAAAGCGAGGTGCTAAGCAACTCAGTGAGACATTGTCACCAAATAAAATACAAAATAGGGCTGGGGATGTGTGAGTGCCCCTGAGTTCAATCCCTAATATCCCCCAAAAATAATAATAATGATGCAGAAAATGACACTCTTCATTGTAAAGCTGCCCACATGCCCAGGAGTGGATAATGGATAAACAAGGTATGTATATACATTCAACAGAATTTGTGAATCTTAAAAACAAATGCAGCACTGATATGTGCTGTCATATGGATGAACCTTGGAAACATGAAAAAAAAACAGACAGAAAAAGGCACATATTCATGATTCCATTTATATGAAGTGTTTAGAATAGGCAAACGCACAGAGGCAGCAGATTGGTGGTTGCCAGGTGCTGAGGGAGAGAATGGGGAGTGCTGCCTGATGGATATGGAGTTTTATTTTGGAATCTTGCTACATTGCCCAGGCTGACCTTGAATTCTTGGGCTCAGGCAATGAAAAGGTTTTAAGACTAGATAGAGGTGGTGGTTGCAGAACATTGTGAGTAAAAAATATTACTGAATGTACACTTTATTATTTAGTTTTATTTATTTATGTATTATTATTATTATTTGTGTGTGTGTGTGTGTATGTGGCACTGGAGATTAAACTCAGGGGCACTCGACCACTGAGCTGCATCTCCTTTTTATTTTATTTTGAGACAGGATCTTGCTAAATTGCTCAGGCTGGCCTCAAACTTGTGATCCTCCTGTTTTGGCTTCCTGAGTCCCTGGAATTACAGGCATGCACTACCATGCCTGGCTGAAATGTATACTTTAAGATGGTTAATTTTGTGTTATATAAATCTAACCTTGATGAAAAATATGACAAAATATCGTTAAAAAGACAGCAGACAGGGGCTGTGGCTGTGGCTCTGTGGCAGAGCACTTGCCTAGCATGCATGAGGCGCTGGGTTCAATCCTTAGCACCACATAAAAATAAACAAATGAAATAAAGGCATGCTGTCCAACTACAGCTACAAAAGCAAAATTTATATAAAAAAAGAGTAGAGAATTTAAACTATAAAAGCTATTTAGTAAATTTTTAAAAAGACAGGAAAGGAGAAACAGGAACAAAACCATGTAAGATAAACAGAAAACAAAGAGCAAAACGGTAGAACTAAACCAAATCCTATGTAGAATTACGTTGTTCTGCCACCCAGCCATTTCTCTTCTAGGCATTTAACCAAAATAAATGAAAATATTTGTTTTCAAAAGGACTTATATGTGGATGTTCATAGCAACTTTACTTGTAATAGTCAAGAACTCGAAACAGGACAGGTGTCCATCAATAGGAGAATGGATAAATGAGGTGTGAGATATTCCTACAATGAACTACAACTCAATGATGTAGAACAAACTACTGGTATATATACCATTTTACTGGTATATTTACCATTTTAAGTGTACAGTTGAGTGGTAGAAAGCACATTCATACTGCAGGGCAATCATTACCAACATTCACCTTCAGAACTTTTTCATCAGCTAAACTGAAGCTCTGCATTCATCAGTTACTCCCCTTTCTTCCCGCCTCCAGCTCCTGGCAACCACTGTTCTACTTTCTGTCTCTATGATTTTGACTCAATGCCTTGTGTAAGTGGAATTATACAGTATTTGTCTTTTTGTGACTGGTTATTACACTTAGTCCTCAAGGTTCATCCCTGTTGTAGCACAGTGGTGAGAGAGCCGCCTTCCATGTTGTAGACCATGTTGAAGTTTCCTTCTTATTTTTTTCAATATATATATTTTTAGTTGTAGGTGGACCTTTATTTTATTCATTTACTTATATGTGGTGCTGAGAATCTAACCCAGTGCCTCACACATGCAAGGCAAGCGCTCTACCAATGAGCCAAGTCCCAGTCCAGATTCCTTTTTCCTTAAGGCTAAATAATATTCCATTTTGCTGTGTTTTGCTTACTATTTATCCATCAGTGAGTTTGAGGGTTGCATCCATGTTTTAGCTATTGCAAACGATGCTGCTGTGATCATGGAAATACAGCTATCTCTTCAACACCCTTTAAAAATTCTTTGGGGTATATATCCTAAAATATAATGGATGATCCTCTGGTACTCCTATTTTTAATTTTTTTCTTTTTCTTTTTGGTGGTGCTGGGGATTGAACCCAGGACATTGAGCATGCTAGGCAAGCACTCTACCAACTGAATTATATCCCCAGCCCCACTAGTTTTAATTTTTTGAGGAACTGCCATGCTGTACTCCACAGTGGTTCTACCATTTTGCATTCCCACTGACAGTGCACAAGGGTTCCAATTTCTGATGCTATCAGTTGTTATTGCCTATTTTTGCCCTTGATATTAGCTATCCTAATAAATGTGAAGTGGTTTTTGCAGTATGTAAATTTTAGAACAACCATCACCATAACACCCCAAACAAATGTCGTATCTAGTTGATGAAAGGATTGCTGAAGTGTTTAGGGGTAAAGTGTTTTTATTCGCAGTTTACTCTAAAATGCAACAGAATAGGTCAGACTGATGATGGGTGGATGGATATGTGACAAGGCAGCAAGACAAATATAAAAATACGTGGATAATTGTAGTGTCTAGGTTGTGTGTCTATGCATACTTACTGTAGGATTCTTCCAATTTCTTTTTATGTCTGAACATATTCATAATAAATAATTTTGGAAGGATTTTCTTTGTCTTAAAGCTTAGCTATGAAAGACAGATTCTTTTAGTGACTGGGGGACCCAAAGGGCTGAGAAGACCCCTCCAGCAATGTAGAAGCCATTGGGGAAATTGTTGAGAGCCACAGCCAAAGGGGCCCCAGCAAACTTCCAGCTGCCAGCAAACTTCACAGCGGCCCCAGCAACATCTAGCTGATTGGCTCCTCGGCCCCAGCAACATCTAGCTGATTGGCTCCTCTGCGGTGATGCTCATTGGGCTGTTTCCCTGCCCTTTCAGACCACGGAGCTGCTCACTGGGGGACTTTTTTGGCTCCGCCCACGTGACCCAGCCAATCGGCCTCAAGAGCAGGAGGATTGGGGGAGGTGGGGAGAAGCTTGTGTGGGAGAGAGAGGCTTGTGGAAAGCCGGTGGTGGCAGTTGAGGCTCTGAGGGTTTTTCCTGAGAGGCTGTTTTGTTTGGCGTGTGTGGTTCTAAAAATAAAGTTAGTTTCTTTTGACAAGTGGCTCCTGATTGTGCCCAGCCAGACTGCGGCAGGAAATGGTGTAGAAACAACTGATTTGGAATTAGGACCCTGGAGATAGGTGTGTTGGGGTGGGGAGGGGGAAAGAACAAAAGGACCTAGGGACCCCTGAAAGCACAGTGAGGAAGTGGGATGACAGCTAGAGGGAATCTACCCTTGAATGTCCACCTGGCACAGACAGGAGAGGGGATTTCATACACCACTGTTTTAAGCACTTGAAACTGTAGTCAAGATAGAGAGGTAAACTAGGAAAGGTCAGTGGGCCACCTGGGCAGGATCTCCAAATGCCATGATAGTACTACATCTTAGAGTTTGGTTCCCAGGATTGTAAATTCAGAAACTTAACTGTCTAAGTGGCCCTGTTGATAGACCCAACCTGATCTTTTCTTAAAATTGGGAGCCATCTTGCCACAAAGCCATGAAAAGATAATTTTGGCTTTACTATAAATTACTGCAAATTCTGAACCTGCTTGGAATGCCTGCCTGTGCCTTGAACTCACCCATGCCTGGCTCTCTGACCAGATAGCAGCCCTCTCTAAAACTTTAGTGAGGCCTCACAAATCTTGGCCTTCCCTGGCCAGATAATGACCCTCTCTGAGGCTCTAATGACCTTCATAAATTCTGATGTCGGGGCCAGCAAAAATGTAAACTACCATTTGTGTTATGCTTGTCAGAGTTCTGTTATCTGTAACCCCCCTTTGTGTAACTTTCTGGGCTATAAAGCTGGGCTGCAGGAAAGCTGCGGCTGCTGTCTTGTTCCCATGGTTTTGGGTGGGAGAGGCAGCCCGGCCTGTCGAAATAATAAGCTTGCTCTAATTTGATTTTAATTGGAGTCAGTGGTCTTTTCTTATGTCCTGTTCTAACACCGGTGTATGCCCAAATCCTGCTAGCCCAAGTCACAGGAAATCACTGCACAAACCACAGCAATGTGACATGGAACTGCCAATTGGCTCAGATGCTTGGGGCATGCCCATCTCCATCACTTAGACTCTGCAAGTGTTTATATTTTCCTCTATTTGCCTGGTCACCTTGCCGTACACCTGTCTACCTATCAATCCATCCTGTTCGGATGCATTTCAAAGTAAATTGCCATGAGATGGCCATTGCCTTCTCTCTCCTGTGGGCATGGGAAGCAAGTATTTTCAGTTTGGTGAGCAGAGCATCACAGCACAGGGAGTGAGTGGGAGGATGTCTCAGTGGCCAACATCATTGAATGTGGCCAGATTGGTGCCTGATAGTTCCACTGGAATGTCCCTCTTAGATGAATCATTGGTACACTCTCTCCGGATGGGGCTGGAGACACAGTTTCACATTCTTGACCCTTGGTCCCCTTTCTGAACTCCAGTCCTCCAGATGCCATGCTGCTTGTGCCATACTAAATCTAGTTAGTGAATTATTTCTCCATGTGACACAATGGGTTAGGTTGAGACTTCTTAAGTCAATTATCTCATGAGTATTTTTTTTAATATTTACTTTTTTAGGTGTAGATGAACACAACACAATGCCTTTATTTTTATGTGGTGCTGAGGATCAAACCTGGGTCCCGCCCATGCTAGGCGAGTGCTATACCATTGAGCCACAATCCCAGCCCCTCATGAGTATTTTTAAAAAAATGTTTTTAGTTGTAAGTAGACACAATACTTTCATTTTAGTTATTTAGTTTCATGCAGTGCTGAGGATCGAACCCAGTGCCTCACATGTGCTAGGCAAGCGCTCTACCACTGAACCACAGCCCCAGCCCTCATGAGTATTTTTCATGATTTCTTAATCACACCTTTGTAAGCCACCTGTAACAGGAATAAAGGGGAGATAAATAGCTCATGGTTGGGAGAGCTCAGAAAATGGAAGAGGTGACTATGGTGGCAGACAGCCAGGTGCTCACACTATCTATGGGTTCAGTTTGGATCTTTTCCTATGAGTTTTTCCTGCCTTCCACTTACCCATCTCAGCTGGTATATGAAACCATTTTTGATACCTTGAAAAGTGTTTTTATTTCCTGTATAATTTATTCTTCAATACCTTTTTGGTTTGAGCTAAAACTAATCTCCAACATCACTAGTGTTGAATCTGATGGGATTTTCTCTCATCTCAGATATAACCCCTAAGCATTATTTATCTGATGGGCAGATAGAAAACTTTAAAACATGCCTACCTTGACTAATGGAGGTATTGGGTGCATTTGTCAAATTTCATGTCAAAATATTTCATGGAAAAAATCCTACATGAATACTAAATCTAGTTGGCGAAATACAAGCTGAAGTGGTATTCTGATATCCGCAATCTACTTTGAAGTTCATAAAAATAGGATGAATTTAGAGGTATTCATTTTAGACAGTAGAGAAAAGGATCCAAACTTCTAGGCTGCATGTGTTGGGGGAAACAGGGAGATGTTAGTCAAAAGGTATAACATTTATTTAGACAGGAAGAATACGTTTTTGAGGATTGGGAATGTCACTCAGTAGTAGAGTTCTTCTTTTTTTAAATGGATAGTAGGGTTTTTAAAAAATATAATATTTATTTTTTTAATTTGTTGCTGGATCTTTATTTCATTTATTATTTTTATGTGGTGCTGAGGTTGGAACCCAGTGCCTCACATGTGCTAGGCAAGTGTTCTACCGCTGAGCCATAACCCCAACTCTAGGTATATGGATTTTCTGTTCAAAATTAGATAAGATTATGAACAGAAAGAATATAGAGCAATATGAAACAGTATTTGTTTATTCTATGAAGAAGTTTATTATCAAATCCTTCTCCTTTCACAAAGATAGTCAGGCAGACCCCTTCCTAAATGGGTTGTTTTGGGGTGCAGAGAGCACTGTCTTTCAGAGCACACTCTGCAAAGGTGGTCGCCATGGGACGGCTGTGGGAGTCAGATGGGCTTCCTTACCAGAGTGTCTTACTTCCCTGCGGTTTCCTTCCTTCTCGTTATTGAGTTGTTAGGAGTGGAGAGAGGTGCTCTGGCTTTGATCTAGAAAGCCCTTCCGCAAAAAGTACTTAATAAATGAGAACACAGTTCCATTATCCCTTTTGAAATGGGGCCTCTGTCTGTCTGTAAGGATGTCTGGAGAATGAAAATGTAAACACAGAATTAGGAATCCGAACATGAGTGCAATTTTCATCTGCCATCAGTTTACTGCTCTGTCTTTTGAGATGCTATTAAAAATGCATGCAGGATGTGAGTGAGATAAAACGCATCAAGATTCAAGTTGACTCTAATTTACAACAGCACTCCAATTCCCTGGCCCTTCAGCTTCCAGGGGCTTTAAGCCACCTGGGGCATAGCCCAGAACATGAGTGCGAGAGAAAAAAGCCTCTGAGCAGTGGAAAGAGCCATCATAAAGCCCAAGGGGCTCTGTTCAAAGAGGTTCTCTCCCAAACTCATTCAGAACCTGTAGAAGGAACAACTTACTTTATTTAATAATAATTGCTATCCTTTATTGGGCATTATTGTTTTAGATAGCATACTTTTTTTTTTTTAAATTCAGTGCTGGGGATAAAATCCAGGGCCTCACACATGCTAGGCAGGTGCTCTGCCATTGAGTTATGCCCCCCAGCCCCAAATAACATGCTCCATATATGATAAAGTATTTAGTTCTCACAACAACCCAATGACATAGGTTATTATTATTCTCATTTTACAGATGAAGAAACCAGGAGAGGTTGAGCTACTTGCTTAATATCATGTAAATACTAAGTGGCAGAACAGACATTTGAACCCAGGCAGCCTGGCTCCAGAGCCTTTGCTATCAACCCCCAATTGATGGTGTGTGTGTGTGTGTGTGTGTGTGTGTGTATGTGTGAATAAGTGTGTGTTTTATACACATAATTCATTTTTAAATTGTTTTATAGGTTTGAAATAAAGACTGCAACTGTACTACAAAACTAAAAATAACATAAAACCTAGAAATCTAGACTTGATAGAAGGATTTCTATTTACCCAAGGTCAAAGTTATTACTCAAAGTTTGAGAATGTCCTTGGTTTTTATGAAACTTACATCAAACTTTGAGTATTACCAAACTGGCTAGGGATAGTGCATGTCATAGTTAACATCGCAACTGGTAATTGTGTGCATAGTAGATACCTAAGAATTTTCCCACTCGCAAAATAAATCAGAAAAGCAATAAAGCAGTTGTGTGTGTAGTGTATACTTACTGCAATAGTTTGAACAGAGAATCTTTAGAAAGTCTCCTTAAGGCCCATATGTTAAAGGCTGAATCCATAGGTTGATGCTACTGGAAGGGGAGAAGGCTTTAAGAGGTGAGATCTAGAGGGAGATCTTCGGGTCACTGGGGGTTATGTCTTTGAAAGGAATAGTGGGACCCAAGCCTTCTTCTTGTCCCTTTCATTTCCTGCTCATGAAGGGTACAGTTTTTCTCTACATGATGAGCTGCCTTACCACAGGCCCAGTAGCATCCTTTGCTAAAACCCTTGACCTCAATAAATCTTTCTCTTGATAGATTGATTATATTGAGTATTTGTGACAATAATGAAGAGCTGGCTAACAGACTGTTTTAGTCAGCTTTTTTACTGCTATGACCTAAGACACATAATTCTAAAAACCTTGGGCCTTTGTTTTCCAGCTCTTGGCAGGGTAGGAAATAGGATCACTAGAAATAAGCCCATCCAGCACATCAAGAGAATTTGATGTACACAATGGCTATTGAGTCTCTTGCCGTTAGGCATGGCCAGGTGTTTAAGTGCTGTCCCTGGACTAGGAACCAGAAGTGAAGTGTGGCAGGTCACACAGGTTCTGCTCTCCTGTCCATCCTTCTTTATAGCTGTGACATGGCCTAGGGGTCAGGTGATGAGAAGGGTCATACCTGGCGATGGCAGAGTAAGAGGATGAAATGAATTTGAATTCCTGATCCTGTGGAGTCACCACGTAAGCCATGGGCTACCTTCTCCTGCATTGCTACGTGGGTGTGGGGAGCCACTCCAAATGCACGCACCTGTAAGCCCTGATGCACCACGGGGATCTGAAAGATCACTGTAGCCAAGACTTGTGACTTGGGCTTTTCCCTCTCTCAGATAATAAGGCGTGGCCCTAGGAGTAGATGGCACCCAGAGGGGTTGAGCTACAATCACTTGTTCCTTTGTAATCCTACCCCTTACCTCATTTGAATGGCTTCTCCCCTAAAAAAGGGTTTAGCATGTGTTCCTGTGTCTCTTTTCATGGACCTCTAAGGTCACAGAAGCCATCGCAGGACCCAAAGAAAAAGGTATTTCTCTGTCTCTGTGTGATTATTTCACGCAGCCCAGTTCACCTGGAGTGACCCTGAGTGTTTTAGTTGTGGAATGTGACACATGGGAGAGAAAAAGACTCTTGTTTAAATCATTTTAAGTCTCTATAAGAGCAGCCAAACTCACAAGCCAGTGAATATACTCCAGGTCATGAGAGAAAAGTTACATTATGTTTGCTGAATTTTGTTAAGAAGTCTAGGAAATATTCAAAGTGTTTTAGAACAAATTCAATAACATATTCAGCTTTGAGGCTTAATAGAAGAAACATTGGTTATTTAGAAAATTATTTAATGATGGTACAAAGAGGAGTATATTTTATTTGGTTGGTGTAATAAGCAAAGAATGTAAATTCAATTCATTTCCACAAATGTTTATGGAATGGTTACTGAGTGCCCAGCAAGGCCAATAGAGGCCTGACCTTTAGGGAACTCTCGGTCAGTGGGTATTTAGGAAAATTTGGTGTAAAAAAACAGAATTCATAGAATTCGGGATACAGTTATATCCCTGCAATTTGGGTTAGAGGGAGGCTCTGATAAAGTGGTCAAAAAAAGTGACTTTCATCCAAGGTGGAATGTCCTTGGTTTCTATGAAACTTACATCAAAGTAAGGCACATTCCTGGCATTGACGCCATCAGGGTCCAGTCATAAAGTTCCGTGTAGCACTCTAATGGCTTTGATGACCTGTGGTGTGCTGGAAACAATAGTGTAGGGAAACAGGCCAGGGGGACTCAGGGGGAAGCAAATGGCCGTAAAGCAGGTCAAGCTGGATCCCTGTGTATTGTGGAGGACACAGACAAGCAGGGGCACATCAAAGAGGACCAGTGGGGTCTGGGTGTGCAGTTCAGTGGTAGAGCACTGGCCTAGCATGTGCAACGCCCTGGAATTGATCCCCATCACCACAAAACAACAACAACAGCAGCAAGCAATGGAGGTGGAACACATAGTGTGGCCCCAACCTGGGGCTTCCAGCAAGACTGTTGAGAAAGACACCCAAGCAGAGTGGTAAGCCCAGGAGGGTGAGAATTGGAACTGAAAGGCCCAGTTAGGCTTCTTTGCCTGGAGAAATGTGACCACTGAACCTGACGTCCTCGGTTTCCCCTTTGCCCTTTCCTTCTTCTTTGAAGCCCTTCCCACTGTGGGACAGGTTCCAGCAGACTTTAGGATGGCTGATGTGCTGTCTTGAATGTGGATCAGCAGATGTTACCTCAATCTGCTGCCCAGGAATCGGAAGGGTCTTCATTTGTAAGAAGTGCCCAGAGCTGCGGGCCACACTCCCGCATGGTGTCAGAAAGCTTGAGCAGATTAAAGACCCTAGCCATCAGCTCGGTGAATGACAATGCCACCCTTCCCTGAGCAGGGGACCATAGGGAACGACAAATCGAAGGCATTAGATGGCACTTGGGAGGCTAAGAAAAAAGTCAGTAATTAATTACTTTGGAGCAGTCTGGCAGAAATATTGATGCCTGGAAGACACTTGAAGTTTTCTTTCTCTTCAGACAGCAGTGACACAGGAAGGGTCCAGAGGATGGCAATTGGGTAGAGGGGAGAGAATGCAGGGGAGAAGCAAGAAAAGGTAGAGTAGGGTCAGCCGTGAGAATGCTTTCCCTGAAATGTGGTTTGAGATTGGATTTCTGGGGGTCTCACCCCAAACTTTTCCATACCTCTCCAGTTTCCAGTAATAAGACCTGGGTTTGATTTTGGTTGAGTCCTAAGTCAAAAGCCCAAATCCAGCAGCATACAGTCATGGGATTTTTTTTTTTCAGTTTTATTCAGTATCTACTCTGTGCTGTGCATTTTGCTGGATCATTTAAATAGTGTTATTTTTGTTTATTTATTTTTATGTGATGCTGAGGATTGAACCCACTGCCTCACACATCCTAGGCAAGCAGTCTACCACTGAGCTATAACCCCAGCCTGGTAATGGGCTTTTAAAAATAATTGCCCATAATTTATAGGGAAAATTGCTCTCTTTCATATAAAGAAATATATATGCACACATACACACATATGTATATATATATATGTGTACGGGTATGTGTATAGTAAACATCTATGTATATATACATATATATGGACATATTCATTTGACTTTTTAAAAAATATTTATTTTTTAGTTATAGGTGGGCACAATATCTTTATTTATTATTATGTGTGTACTAAGGATCGAACCCAGTGCCTCACACATGCTAGGCGAGCGCTCTACCACTGAGCCATGGCTCCAGCCCTTCATTTGACTTTTAACCAAGGTTTATTTATAATGCTTGTTTTCATACAAAACTTTGTGACTGATATTAAAAAGATACTAAAATAGACTAAATAAAATACCAAAATGAAAGCCCTTGAAAAAAATTTTTTTTTGTTTTTAGTAATGGGGATTGAACTTGACCACTGAGCCACATCCCCAGCCCTATTTTGTATTGTATTTAGAGACAGGGTCTCTCTGAGTTGCTTAGCATTTTGCTGTTGCTGAGGCTGGCTTTGAACTCACACTTCTCCTATCTCAGCCTCCCAAGACACTGTGATTACAGGCATGCACTACTGTGCCCAGCAAAGACCTCGAATTTTGCTGAAATGAAATTTTAATGATAAATGAGAAGTCCTCTATTTACCTTGAATGAGTTAACATTGTCCTCTTTGGCATAATAGATAAATATATTGAGCTGCAAATGTTTGATAGACTGTACTAAGCACCTGAGTTTTTTTAATATTTATTTTTTTTAGTTTTAGGTGGACACAGCATCTTATTTTATTTTTATGTGGTGCTGAGAATGGAACCCAGTGCCTTACATATGCTAGGCGAGCACCACTTGAGCCACATCCCTAGCCTCGGTACCTGAATTTTAATCTAATTTTTCCCTGCACAAAAAGGTGGGAGAGGGGCTGAGGTTGTGGCTCAGTGGTAGAGCACTTGCTTAGCATGTGTGAGGCACTGGGTTTGATCCTCAGCACCACATATAAATAAATGAATAAAATAAAGGTATATATATATATATATATATATATATATATAAAGGTGGGAGGTCCAAAACTGATGTTCTTAGGAGAGAGAATTCAACCTGGAACGTAGTCTATGGAGCACTGTATCCTGAGCCCCGTGTCTCCCTCCATCCTCCATCTCCTTACCCTGTTTAATTTTCTTCACAGCACTTATTTCTAGTTCTTATTTTTCTGCCACTTTAACGCTTGTCATTAAAGTATAACACAGATGTAGGAAAGTGCAAGTAGGTGAACAGCTGGATGGATTTCCCAGTGGTCAGGAATTTGAAAAAAGAACATTGTTTATTTAATTGTAAAATATATACAACACAATAGTTACTGTTTTAACCGTTTTTAACTGTACATTCAGCCATCTCCACTGTTAATTTCTAGATGGAAGCTCTGCACCCTTTCAACACTAATCTCCCATTCCCCAACCCCCAGCCCCTGGCAGTCACCATCGTCCATCAAATTCACAGACTTTCTATGTCGCTGATGTTTCAGTGTCAGACCAGGATCTCCAGTGTGGGCAGTAGGAGCTGCTAACTTCACAGTTAATTCCCTTTGCTGGTCACAGGAATAAGTGGATTCCTTCCACTTAAGTGGATTGAGCTTTATGAATTTGACCATTTCGGGTACCTCACATCTGGTCTTAAACTTTTTTTTTTTTTTTAATATTGTGGATGGAACTCAAGGGTGCTTAACCACTGAGCAACATACCCAACCCTTTGTTTGTTTGTTTTAAGACAGGGTGCAACTCAGGTTCAACTCTGTGAGTTAATACGAACTTATGTCCTCATTAAGTTGCTGGGGCTGGCCTCAAACTTAGGATCCTCTTGACTCAGCCTCCCAAGTCTCTGGGATTACAGGTGTGTACCACCACCCCCAGTTGGTCATAGACTTTTTTTTTTAGTTATTTCTTTATTTGTTGGTCATAAACTTTTGATATGAAGTGGACTGATTGGCTGACCCTAAGCACTGTACATCATGTGCTTCCTGTTTCTTTATATATGCTATAAGTTGGTTAGTGTTCAGCTGTGTGACGACCATGCTTAGCTAGCTATGATGCCGTAAAGACTGTTCCTACGGATGTTTCGCTCATTTCCTGTCATTGCTGGGAGAAACTACCATGCAGCTAATATTTCAGTGTCAGACCACAGTCTCTGGTGCGGGCAATAGAAGCTACCAACTTAATAGTTAACTTCTTTTGCAGGTCACAGTAATAAGTGGATTCCTTCCACTTAAGTGGATTTGGCTTATGATCAGTGGCGGTATGAACACCATTGCTCAGAAATCAAAGCTGTGTTTGAAGGATGCGGCCTCTGCTAGTGATGAGTTCTGAATTTTTTTTCTTCATCTACTTTCAGAGACTTCTTAATTATGTAAATTTTATACCCCAAAGAGTGCCTGTTTTTTTTTAAGTGTCAAGTATGCAGTTATCCTTTTTTTCTGTTCTTATTCTTTCCCTCAATCTGAATCCTGTTTAGCTGAGCAAGAAACATCTGGAACATCCATTGGGAGAAAGGCACATCTGGTTTAGAGTCTTTCTGGATCATGAAAAAGAGAATAAACATTGGAAAAGATTGAAGTGTGTTGGGAGAACATGTCCAAACCTGATTCCAGAGCATGAGAATCCGAAGACATTGCTCTGGAGGCAAAGGGCAGTCCTGAAGCCGGGGCCTTTCTCTCTCCAAAGCCCCATAACAGCAAGCAGGCTGGTGGTCATGAACACGGCCACAAGTTCATCTCCAGAGCTGGAGAAGACTGAAGAGGAAGAGGCCTCCTCTCCGGTTGTGAAATAACAAGGACTAACCACTTCATGGATATCTTGGAGGAACTGTTGAGGACATGAAATTCATGAGATGAAATCATTGCTCTCAACTTCCCTATTAGAACTGTGCCAGGCACTCCATACCCTGTAAGTTTGTATTTTTTCCCACTTGTGTGGATGGGTGTGAATATGTTCTCGCCTCACTGACTTGAGATCTTCCCTTGTGACTTGCTTTGGACAATAGTATGTGGGTGGAAGTGACCATGACATGCCTTGCAAGAGGCCTGGTGTGTTTTTCTTGACCCTCTGGTGCATGTGCCATTTGACACTGTGCCTCCTGGAGCTGCTGGTCCCAGGAGAATTAGACAAATTCCAGGGAGTAAACCGGAACCAGAGCTGCACCAGGAGTCAGGTTAGCGGATCTTCAGCCTGAAGTTGATTGAGGACAGCTGACCTCCAGACCCAAGAGCGAGAAGAAAAGACATGCTTCTTGTTGGAGGCTGCTAAGATTTGGGGTGGTTTGTTACATGATGTTATTGTGCCAATAGCCAAGAAGCACACACAAAATGGCAGAAACCAGGGGGTAAAGGGTAAACGAAGCAGATGGCTGACATGTGAGGCAAGAAGGAAGTGGGGACGACATCTGAGCAGAGAGCAGGTAGAGAAGGGCCTCCAAGAAAAAGATGGAGGTAATGGGAAAGTATTACGACAGCAGCAGCTCCACCAGGGGCTGGATGGGCAGTGGGAAGAGGAACACCACCTCACACATGTGCACACGTGCGCGCGCGCACACACACACACACACACACACACCCTCTGTGCCATTAGTGAGCACACAGCCTTTCTGGTCTTTGTTCTGTGTTGACAATGTCCAGGAGGTCTCCAGAGAGTAAAAGTTTGATTCTTATTAGGGTCCAGACTTCCAGTTATGGGGGCTACCTGGGCTCATGGTCACAGTGTGGGAGTGGAACAATAGGAAGGTGAAGCATGTGAGATCTCAGGATCAGACTCTGTTGAGTGGGTATTAGCACCACCTTCTGGGATGTTCTCTAACTTTAAATAGTCCTTAGTCCCCGGAGCTAGTCCTCCAAGACAGAGTTTTTGGGCTATCTAGCACAAGCTGGGCTCTGTAAGGTCCTGTGGGCCTTGGGGGAAGTTAATTTAGCCCCTTGGAATTGAGGTTTAGAGGCAAAGGGGTAATAACAGGACCTACCCCAAAGGACTACTAGAAGGAGTAAATGAGTGGAGACCTAGGTGTGTGGCCCAGAGGGAAACCCTCCATGAGTTAATATGAACAGCTATGCTGCCATTTTGTAATGAGAATTGCTACCTAGTAATGTTTTACCGAGCCTAGACATTTATCAAAAGTAGGAGTCTCATCAAATGGACTGGAACGCCACGTCTGGACTCTCGTTGGCAAGATCCTGAGAAGCACCCATTCTTCCCACCTTTTTCCCTCAGCCCACATCAGCCATCACGCTGGCTTTGGCTTTCCCTTTCCTCTTTTTCTTGGGAAAATCTGCCTATTCTTATGCTTGCTGAGGAGAAAAGGGCAGAGGTGGACCTGAAGGAGCAGATGGCAGAGCTCAGCAGGATGTCCCATCCTACCACCAGCCAGGGCTGTGGACGTATTTTATAGTTGGCTCTTCCACTGTGGCTTGGTGACCTTCTGCTTTACCTGTGGTTGTGACCTTTATTCATGACACTAATCAGTGGGCATTTTTAGCCAGATCAGTCCTGTCACACTAACTTGCATTTATTTTCCCACTGGAGACATTTGCTCTGGTTCTGTCTCATACTTTCCCAGCCATGAGCTTCCTGCCTAGCCATTTTGGCATTTTTCTTTTCTTTTTTTTTTTTTTTTTAAATATTTATTTATTTTTTTAGTTATCGGCAGACACAACATCTTTGTTGGTATGTGGTGCTGAGGATCGAACCCGGGCCGCACGCATGCCAGACGAGCGCGCTACCACTTGAGCCACATCCCCAGCCCGATTTTGGCATTTTTCTTAGGGTTTGTGTGGAAAAGCCCCTCTGTCCCAGGAGGGAATCTTCCTTGTCTTCTCCCTAAAGGCAGCCCTTCCGGAGGCTCTTAGTCTGTTCCTGGTCTTGATCAAAGCCTGAGTGGGGACTTACGGGGGGATCTCGCAGCCCTCTTTCTGGAGCAGCAGGTGAGCAAGGCTAGGGAATGGACTGCCTTCTTCCTTCCTTCAGAGGCCTGCTGCTCTTCAGCAACTGGCACAAAGGAAACTGGCATCTATCATTTTCTCTCCTGAACCTTCTTCAAGAGCATAGGCTAAAGGCTCTTCTGTTCCTCTTGCATCAAATTTGTATGTACTTCATTATTATAGCAACCACAGAAGGAAATGATTTTACCGACAGAAATTTCTTACCATGCACATGTCTTTTAAGTGATTGACATATATTTATTCATGAATCCTCTCCACAACCTTGTGAGGTAGGTGCTACACTTTTCCCTCTTTGCACATGAGGCACCTGAGGGTCAGAGAAGTTGAGAAACTTGCCTGAGGCACACAGCTTACACATAGGCGGGGCAAGATCAGCACCCAGGGAGTCAGGTTCTAATTCTGCACTTGTCCCTAATATGTCTTAATGCTGATTGTCACAGTGTTGGCTTGTTTGAAGGCCTTAATAACATTTAATTACTCATTTTTTTTCCTGGAAAAGTAACAAACATTCTATAATGTTTAGCAATTTGGCAACTTTTTAATAAGCCCTGGGAGAGTCTGCCCTGAATTTGTAATTGTTCTCTTTAGAATATGGATCACTCCCTGAGCACAGTAGTGTACACCTTTAATCCCAACCACTCAGGAAGCTGAGGCAGGAGGGTCATAAGTTTGAGGCCAGCCTGGACAACTTAGTGAGACTCTGTTGCAAAATGAAAAATAAAAAGGGCTGGGAATGTATCTCAGTAATAGATCTTCCTTGGGTTTAATCCCAGTGGGGCGCTCACACACACACACACACAAATGGATTACTTAATTTTCTTTGTCCCCGACTTGGAGCCTCAGGTACCAATTCCAGGCTACAGGAAAAAGTCCATTCAACTTCCTTTAGTATCCAACCTCTCCCTCTCTCAGCCTGCCTGAAACCAACTTCACCATCTCCCTCACTGCCCCTCTTTCCTCTTCCCAGCTCACCCAGAAACTCCTGTACCATTACCCTGGTGACCTCAGGCTACAAGGCTTAGTGTTGTCCTTGCCTCCTCTCTGTGGTTGACTTCTCATATCCAATGCCAGGCTCAGCCTCGTCAGACAGCAGCCTTCCCCTCCCAGACCAGACTCCTGAGAGCTCTAGGGTTCCAGTCAGAAGGAGATGGAGGTTGCCGAGTGCAGTAAAAGACCAGCCATAAAGGTGTGGGTGGGGTTTAAAAGCAGCAAGGGATGCAGCAGGACCCCAGGGTTGGGACAGCAAGGACTCACTGCTACCTCTAGGCCTGCAGGGCCCACTTATCTGACTCCAGAGAAGATTGCCTCCTGCCTCCCATGGGAACTGGGGGATGCAGTCTTTACAGGTCAGCCTCTCAGGCAGAGAGCAGGGGTGGGATGGGAGACAGTGGGGAGTGGACCTGGAAGATCTCAGGGAGGACGTGAGGACAGGCAGCCCACACCACTTTTGTCATTCGTAGATGAGGGATTGGCTGTGACTTCCCATTCTCTGTTGGGATAAACCTGACATTCAAGGAATTGCCCATCAGCCCCTTCTTCTCCTTTCCTATTCCATACAGCACAGGTGTTCCACTCACCTAAGCTGGGATCCTGACTCTACAAGTCTGTTTTATATATTGCAAATGTTAAATAATTTTAAAAAATCTTAATTTTTAAAAAATCTTATGCTACTTTGAAATCCAATTCTAAAGGGATGTTTATGCTTCTGGGGACAGGCACCCTTGCAGGGCTCTCCTGACTGACTGGTACTGAGATAACAATGGACCCTCTCCTTGCTGAGAACTCTGGAACAGCAGCAAGACTCCCAGCTTGGAAGCTGGAGAGGCTGTGTTTAAGGTCTAGCTCTGCCAGTTACTAACTGGACTAGTTACTCCGTCCCATGCCTTCCCGTATTTCTCATTTGTTAATGGGGAGGATTGTGATAGTGCTTCACAATGCTCAGGATTAAGTGAATGATGAAGGCCAGGAGTGGTGGCTCAGGAGGCTGGGGGTAGGGTGGGGCACTGAGGCAGGAGGATCGTAAGTTCAAAGCCAGCTTTAGCAACTACTCAATTCAGCGAGACCCTGTCTCTAAATAAAATACAAAAAAGGGCTGAGGATGTGGCTCAGTAGTTAAGCGCCCCTGGGTTCAACACCTGTACCCCGCCCCCCCCAAAAAAGAATGCTTAGAAATTGGCATATCTATCAGCTGGGGGAAGGGACAGTGTTTTACTCACTTTGAGTCCCCTGCACTTGGCACTATGACTGGAACAAAGATGGTGTCTGATAGTTTCCTAACCTGAATTGAGGGTGATGCTTTAAAGATCAAGGAGCTGGCCGTGTTAGGCGGCTCATGCCCCCACCCCATCTTTGCCAGACTTCCTGTGCCTGAAGGTTTTGTAGACTGTGCCAGTAATCCATCCAACACGGAGGTCTCCAGCACCGCCTTAACATAAGGGCTGCGGAGGAGTCTCAGATGGCAACTTCCTCCTCATGTCTGGGTTTGCACTGCCATCTGGCGTGTGCTGGTGGGACAGCTAAGTACTGAGGTTTGTGGTTGGGTGACCTTTTCTGACATTGGGGAAAAGGGGCATCCCTGCATGGGCTTTTGCAGTGGTTAGACCCTCCCACTCCCAATTTGGCTTGAGCTTTTGGAACTCTCCAAACACAGAATTTTTTTTTTTAAACAATATCTCTGATTCCTCAGTCAAGAAATAACACCATCCTCTGCAAGCTCAAGTTTCTACTGTAGGCATTTCTTGTTCTGCCAAGACCCAAAAGGAATAGGGTCAAGTTTATGTGATATCTTGCCCCCTCTGCTGCCTGGCTTCTCATCCCTGGACATTTAATTCTCTTCTCAAGAGTCGGGATTGTAGGAGCAGAGGAGGTGGGGAGAACTGAACAGGCCTCTCTATCTAGTGCAAGCAGCTCACCGCCCTCCCTGCCTGCCCTCCTCCCGCTCCCAGCCTTGCTGTCTGTCTCCCTTCTCAGATCCAAGCTCCAAGTCACTGAACCCAAAGTGGGAGTCTTCTAGGGCACAGATGGGGAGTGGAGGCTAACGTCCATCTTCTGCTGACCTCGCTATGGAACCTGCTACAAACGTCCACCTTTTACCCTCAAATTGAACCACATGAAATTGCGGAAATGGAACTATGTTCCTGAACAGCAATTTCTTTGGGTTCAACGTGATACGTCCTATTTAAACCCTAGTGCTAGTTGATGGTCTAGAGTCCCAAGTTTCCTGGGCTCATTTAGACCCAGGAGAACCAGGCTGGTGACACACCAGGTTCCTGGACTATGGAGCTGGAAGGAGAGCCTAAAGCCAGAGAGAAGATAGAGTTCACCTCAAGACCCTGACTCTGCTCCCTACATCAGAACTCCCTCTCTGCATACAGGTTCTGCAGTGAGCTCCAGGCTGGGTTTTGTTTGGGGCACACAGTCAGGGATTAGCAAGGGAACCCTGGGGAAGACCCTCTTCTAGCGAGATGGTGATTGCCCTCCTGGCTATTTGGGGGTTTTCTGGGGTTCCTCAGGGAGCTTCAGGTTTCTGAACACACCCAACATCTCCTACCCCTATATCTGCTGCTGAATCCTGGTGGTGCGGAATGAACAGGAGGCCAAGCTAAGCAGAGGCAGACCCATGACCTAAAGGACTCCTTTAATGGCTTCTGTCCTCTGCCAAACTTTGTGGGGTGGCCACCCGAGCAGGCCCAGGCAGTAAGCATCTAAAACTTATCCAAGGGATGAAGGCAAATCAGCCTAGGAGATTTAAGTTGCAGAGTAACAGAAGGTTTATGAGTCATGGTTTATAGGACTCACTGGGGACAAGAGAGCTTCTCCTCTGAAATTTACCTGTCTTACAATCAAAGGACCAACAGATAGGTATTGATGTCTAGGAACCTGGTGGTGTAGGTTAGGGACCTGGTCTCTTTCCTTCCAGGAGCATGCAAACAGGAGACAGAGGGGCTCAGCTCAGACCATTTTACTCATCCATCCATCGATCCAACCATTAAGCAAATGGTTATAGAGGGCCTCTATATGCCAGGCACTGTACTATGTGCTTAGCATAGAACAGTGAACAAAATAGACAAAAATCTGTTTTCCTATTATTGCAGCATCTTGGATAAGGCCATTAATAACTATGCTGTTGCCCAGCTCACATTTCTATTAAAAAGTTGCTAACTCTTCTACCATGGGATAATTAAACAAAATGTGTTTTTAAACTTTAATAAAGGCAAGTGCCCCAGATATGTTAGATTTTTAGGAAGCTTTATACACAATTGGATATATCATTTCAGCCTACGTATGTTAATTACATATGCACTGGAAAAGGACAAGGAAGAAATAGCCCTTAAACATATGTGATGGTGTGTTGGATTGCATTTTCTAATATGGCCACAAGATCCCCCATCCGTTAGGCTGTTCATATAATGTAACCTTGATTCCTCCAGGGAGGGGTGAGGTCTACCTGACTCTGTGATGGAGGCAATACAGCTTCTGCCTGGTCTTCTTGAGAAGACCCATACCAGGAGGAAGCACATGCAAAACTCATACCTAGGTGATCTGGCAAAAGACCCAGATGAAGCCCCAGCTAACAGCCACCATCAGCAGACATAGGAATGAGGAAGTTCCAGTCATCCTGTAACTGCAACAGCAGAGACCCCAACTCTGAACAGCATAGTCTAGTCGACTCCCAGAATCCACAGATAATAATGATCATTGTTGTTAAAGTGACAGAACTTGGTGGAAATTTGTTATCCAGCAATAGACATCCAGAAAAAGTGGTTGAGGGACTGGGGTTGTGGCTCAGCGGGGTAGAGCACTTGCCTAGCGTGTTCGAGGCCCTGGGTTTGATCCACAGCACCACATAAAAATAAATAAATAAATAAATAAAACAAAGGTTAAAAAAAAAGTGGTCTATCTCTGGATTGTGGGATTATGAGTGTCAACAATACCTTTCTGCATTTTCTAAGATTTCTACAATGACCAATTATTTCCTTTATAACCAGTAAAAATAAAGAAAAAAATCATGAAAAATAAAACACAGTCTGAAATTTCCCCCCACTTCACCAAGGGAGAAACTAGTTCTAAATATAAATTTAGGGACTAAACTCAATTTGAAAAGAGCTTTCTATGCAAGATTTATTAGATACTGGAAAGGAAGGATTTGGAAGATAAATTTCAGCTGACAGGAGAGAAAGAGGGGAGTAGATCTGGGATGAAGAAACTTGGAAATGAATCTCAGTTTTCTGAGTGACCTTGAGCAAGCCTTTGCTCAAAGTCAGTTTTCTATTTTGAAAAATGCAGCTGGCTGCCTAAGGAAGATAACATCCACCAGGGCGCCTGGCCCAGAAAAGGCGCTCTAAGTGGTCGGTGAATCCTGTTAAATCAATGCCAATTATCAGGGGGCATCTGCAAGCCTTGTGGAGGGCCATCCTTCACTGCCACCAGAGGCTACAGTTCTAATTATGAAAATTGCCTGGAAAAGAACCACGACCCTTAAAAAAAATATTAAAAACAACTAAGCAGCTTTTTGGGGTTCTTTGACTCGGTCGCCCCACCATGCGTGGGACCTCGTGCTGCACCTCTCAGAAGACCCCATCCGGGGCCGAGGCCAGAAAGCCAGAATGCAAGCGGGAGAGGAGCCCCGGCAGCCGGTCTGCAGGAAGCGGCGCGGTGTCCGGGCAACCCAGGGAACGCGCCTGTGCCGGCGGCAGGTGCAGGCGGCGGCGGCGGAAGCGGCGGCGGCGGCGGCGTCCCTCTTGCCCTCGCCTCTAGTCCCGGCATTCGGCAGTTCGGCCGCCAGTTGGTGCGTTGATCTCGGCCGCATTCTCCATGGAGGCCTCCGAGGGTAGACCTGGGGCTCTCCTAGAAAATGGAGTACCAAGACCCACAGGTGCAGAGGGAGCCCCTCGGTGGGCGGGACAGCGATCCCTGCGGGGCTGGGGGGCGAGATCTTTCTGGAGCCCTGGGGCGTCCGAACCCAGAAACGCCCCTGGGCTGCAAGGAGGGAGGTTCTGATTTAGAGCCCAACCCTGTGCTCTTGAATTTCAGTGGCTTGTGGAGTACGTTTGTTTTGGCTGATAACCTTTCATATGAAAGTCTTGTCTTTGTCTCTGGGTCACTGTTAATATTTAAAATAACCACGTGTATAGATGAGCCCATGCACACTGGAAATGGTCTGCAGAGCTGCCATCTTCCCTCCATCTCAAGATCGACCTACAGCAGAGAGCTAGAGAAGGTTCCAGAGAAAGCTGACTCCTGCTTGACCAAGGTGGAGAGGAAATACAGTTGAGTTCTAAGAAATCAGGAGGGCTGGGTGTGGATTTGTTGCCATATCCAGCAGGCACTATTAGAAGGCTAGTGTGTTAGTCAGCTTTCTGTTACTGTAACAAATACCTGAGATGATCAAATTATGAAGAGAAAAGGTTTATTTTGGCCTACAGATTTGCAGGTTTTAGTCCATGTTTCTTTGGACCTGTGGTGACACATCATAATGGGAGCATATGGTAGAGAAAAACTACTCACCACCTCTCCAGGATGTGAAAAAAAAGAGAGAAAGGGGGCTGGAGTACCATTGTCTTCTTCAAGGATATGCCCTAATGACCTAAGACCTCCCACAGGGCACCATCTGTTTAAAGGTCCACCACTTTCCAATAGTGCCATGTTCTGGGGACCAGGCCTTTAGAACATGGGCCTTTGGGGTACATTCAAGATCCAAACTATAACATCTAGCTTGGAGGCATTTAAAAAAGAGTTGCTCGACTAGTAGTTTAAGTCTGTGTTAATCCAAGATCTGATTAGGCAGAGTGCACCATTCTCCTAAATTACCTTGTTGGATCTTATTACAGCTCAGGAAGTAGATCACAAATGAGCAGAGGAAGTGCTTTGGTTGATAAATGGGATTTGGGATTTGACCCGAGTCTGCCAGTCTCCAGAGTCTGTGCCCTTCCATTTTTTTTTTTCCTTTGCTGGATATTAGAAGATTTGTGGAACTGTTTATTGGTTTAGACAGATCAGATAGAAATTATGAACACTCTAAGGAGGGGTTTAAATTAAATAATGGCTGGTCCCTCCATAATAGGTTCTTCAGGCTGAGGAGCATGCGTGGAGGCACATTTGCTTGTACAGTACAGCGTCATGGAGCAGAGAAGCGACAGTCCCTCAGAAAACTCAGGGTGAGCCCTTGCTCAGGTTGTCATTCACCTGACAGAGTAAGTGCCCTGTGTGTTGCCAAAAGGGGCTAGAGAATGGACCACCTTTGCCCCATCAGACTTTAGATTGGTCTTTGTTCTCCTGGATCCCAGGTGTGATCTTTGGATTCTCCTTTGTAGTAAGGAGAGAGGAGGGAGGTATGGTGACCCATCCCCAGCTATAAACTGAGCCTGGTGGCAGGGACAGCAAGGAGAAAAGGGTTCTGGGATTTGAACTTCAAGCTCCAGAGCTTCCTCAGTTTCCAAATTTAGTTTGGGGTAAAGGAAGAAGGTGCTGTTTATAAAGGGTGGAGCGAGGGAGGCACCATGCTTCGGAGTTAGGGGTACCAGAAGGACACTAGGCCCAAGTATCAGCAGACCACATTATCCAAAGAACCATAGTTTCTTTTTCCCTTGCTTAGGAGACCACATTGGACCTCAGCTTAACACGAGAGTTCATGGGTTGGAGGAAAGGAGGAGACCCACAAATCAGTCACAGATACACTGAGCTATGTGCATCTTTCCAGCAGAGAGTGCGTGGGAGGGTGTCCTGGCATCATAAAAGGGTTACAAGCCACTGCCCCAGACCCTTAGCTTGCTTGTTGAGCAGAGAAGCAGGAGTGGGAAGCTGAGTGTTTGCTTAAAAGGGTGTCCATGTTAAACTAACAGGGCTTGATGTATTATTTGTTTCCCGGCCTGACAGAGGTATTGTGAAAGTTGTCTGAGCTGACAAGTGTGTGAAAGTGCTCTGGTTATGGAAGGTGATGGATATAACACTAAACTACATTTTATAAATTGTGCTCCTTATTATTGAAACTTTGAAAGAGTTATTTGATGCTTATGGGACTCAAATTTTTTTATCTGTTCATTTTATTTGTAATTATGGGCTCCTTTTCATTTCTGATACTGTTTACTTGTGTTTTAAATTTTGTCCTTGAACTCTGTTTGTCCACCTCATTCATTTTTTCATGTTCTAGTTCTGATAATCTTACTAATTTTATTAATTTCTGTTCTTATTTTATGATTTCCTTCCTTATCACTTGTAGGGGTTACTCTTTCTTTCTTTCTTTTTTTATACTAGGGATTGAAGCCAGGGGTGCTTAACCATTGAGCCACATCCCCAGCCCCTTTTTAAATTTAGAAACATGGTCTTGCTAAGTTTCTGAGGCTGGCTTTGAACTTGCGATCCTCCTGCCTCAACCTTCTGAGTTGCTGGGATCAGCTGCCACCGTGCCCAGCTTCCTTATTTCTTAAGTTGAAAGTTTATCTCATTAGTTTTGGAAACTTTGTTTTTGAACATTATAATCTCCCTGTACTGTCTAAAGACAGACATTTTTCACAGTTTGCATCTCTGAAGTTGGGACTGATCTTACCAGCACTGCGGGCCTAGCAGCAGGTGCAGAGCAGTTGTGTAGTCTTTGCTATATGAGCATTGAAGCATGAAGAAGGCTTGTCCATAGCTGGGAGAAAATCCCAGCTCTCATTTAAGAAGGGTTGTGCTGAGGTCAAAATTAGGTGGGAAATGTGAATTGAGTTGATGTAGGAGTCAGACTTTTGATGTGAATGAGGGATAAGAATGCCTTTGCCAATTTATTTTCTTTTATTTTCTCTCTTATACATATGAATCATAAGATTTAAATTTGTATCTAAGTCTAAAGGAATGCTTTAATAAGGGTAAAATAAAACTTCAAAGCGATAAAAGTACTGTGTTTTTAATTGACAGCTTTTATTCCTTGTGGTTCATAAAATAAAAATGTTGTTCAAACTGATGGTATCTTAGATCCAGTGAAATGTAGTATATGCACTTAAGGCTCCAATTTGTAATTACTGTTTTTGTTGAATTCCACAAGTTTTGATAGATAGTATTTATGTCCATTGATGATTAAGCATCCCATGATTTCCATTATGATTTGTTCTTTTGTATGAATTATTTAGAGTTGCGGTTTGAGTTTCCAGACTTATGGATGGTTTTTGGCTGTCTTTTTATTATTGATTTCCAGTTGCATTGCATTGTGGTCAGAGCATGGTCTAGATTGTATTTGTTGACACTTTTTTTGTGGCTTTTTATTGTCTGGGTAGTTCCTCCTTTGACAGCTGGGGACCGTCCCTTCCTCCTTACAGTGCTGCTCTTTTCCTGTCCCCTCCACTGGGCTTGATTTTATCCCAGCAATTCACACGGCTTGACTTCAGTGTACCTGGGGCTGCTCTAGGCTCTGGGGCACATTCCAGAACAGCATTTCCCTCAGTCGGCTGGTCCTACAAATCGTCTGAGGTGGTTCTTAAAAACACTCATTCCCAGGTGGTCTCTTGTAGGTCTGGAATCTGCATGTTGAACGAGTGTCCGGCGTTGATTCTTTTTTTTTTTTTAAAAATATTTATTTATTTATTTTAGTTTTCGGCGGACACAACATCTTTGTTTGTATGTGGTGCTGAGGATCGAACCCGAACCCGGGCCGCACGCATGCCAGGCCAGCGTGCTACCGCTTGAGCCACATCCCCAGCCCCTGCGTTGATTCTTATGAACCAGCAAATTTGGGAAATTCTGTGTGTTTGGGAATTGGGAAAGGGGGCTGGATGGAGTATAGTGTAGTAATGGAGTCAAACTTGAGAAGAGGAAGATCATTGCCAAAGAGCTCTTGTGGGAGGGGAACTTGTCCCAAATACAGATTTGCTTAGAAAGATTCTAATTTTATAGGTCTAAAATTCTAACTTAATAGGATTTGGGAATCTGTTTTTTTTTCTTTTTTGGGGGTACCAGGGGTTGGACCCAGGGGTGCTTAACCACTGAACCACATCCCCAGCCCGTATGCATGTGAAGCATGATCCCATGTAGGCAAAATAGCAGTTAATTTAAAAATGTACTTCTCTGAGAAGTCTCGTATTTCTTTTAACCAGAGGTTATAGTGTGTCTATAGACCTTTTGTGCTCTATGAAGTTATGCACAAAGAAATGCAATATCTTTTTCATGATTGATCTAGCTTTGACTATGGTATCACAAATACTTTGATCAAATCTGTGCCTAGATGTTTGTATTCTATGTGATCATAGACAAGTTGTTAACTTTCTGAGCCTATTTTATCATTGTAAAACGTGGAGGGGAGGGAGAAAAGTAACACCTACATCTATGAGCTTTTTTTTTTTTTTAACATTTTCAGTTGTAGATGGACATAATACCTTTATTTTATTTATTTTTATGTCATGCTGAGGATTGAACCCAGTGCCTCACACATGCTAGGCAAGCATTCTATCACTAGCTACAATCCCAGCCTATGAACTGTTGTGGGAGATAAATGGGAAAAAGTGTGTTAGGTGTTAACATAATTCCCTATACGTAGTAAATGCTCAATAATGTTAGCTGTTTAAAAAGAAAACTATTTATAATCTAGGGAATCAGATAGAGTGGCAGGCATTTCAATGAAATAGATGAATGGCAGTAAGTGATTAAATGGCAATATCTCTTTTGCAGGTACTAAATGCAATAATTTCTTAGAACCTAACACCACATCTTCTGGCAGAAGGGTCACCCCCTCATCCACTGTTGAAACAGGACTGTGTGTCAGTGAGCCTCCGTGCCTCGCCAGAGTGAGTGCTCACCTGGAGTAAGTAAGGGCCTCATGGAGAGATGCCACTGTTGGGATTAAACTCTGATCAAGAAGCTGATGATCTGACAGGTAGTGCTTGGCACAGGTGTGGATTCTGGAGCTAAATGGTCTGGGTTCAAGTCCCAGCTCTGCAACTTAGTATCTAAGTGAACTTGAGTAAAATACTTTACCTCTCTAAGCTTCATTTGTAAATGGGGATAATACTTCCTAGGATTGTTTTGAGGATTAAATGAGATTATACATGAAAAGTGATTGGGAGACTCCCTGGCACACAGTAAGTGCTGTGTAAGTGCTTGTTATTATAAAATTCAAAAAGTAGGTGAAATTAAAGTGTATTTTTTAAAATATTTTTTTAGTTGTTGGTAGGCCTTTATTTATTTGCTTGTTTATATGTGGTGCTGGGAATCGAACCCAGTGCCTCACATGTACGATGCAAATGCTCTACCTCTGAGCTACTACTCCAGCCCCTAAAGTGTATTTTTTGGAGAATACATAGGTGGTAAAACCTGAAAAAAAGAAAAAAGAAAAAAAAAAAAAAAAAAGGAAAGAAATTACTATCCTAAGAGTGACAGTCAGGGTGTAGTCACCTCTCCTGGGAAGGAATGTGGTTGGGGGGAGGGAGCTGGCAGTGTTCCATCTGTTCTTTGAGATGTTGGTTTTATAAATGTAAGACTGTATTTATGTTTTAGATACTTTTTTGAGGGGGGTTAGTGGGGATTAAACTCAGGGACACTCGACCACTGAGCACATCCCCAGCCCTATTTTGTGTTTCATTTAGAGACAGGGTCTCAGTGAGTTGCTTAGAGTCTTTCTTTTGCTGAGGTTGGCTTTGAACTCATGATTTTCCTGCCTCCGCCTGTGGAGCAGTTGGAATTACAGGCATTTGTCACTGTGCCCAGCTTTAGATGCTCTTCTCTGTATTTTTTTTTTTTTTACAGTAATACATTTTGAAAACTCTTTTCTAAGATGTTTGTTATAATGAAAGTTTATTATAGAAATTTTAAAAGTATAAAACACTATTAAAAATGGACATTACAATAATTACACACCTGAGAGAATAAATTTGAACATTTTGATACTAGTTTTTTTTTTGTATGTGTGTGTGTAGGATTGAACCTTAAATATGCTAGCTAAGTTCTCTACTACTGAGCTACACCCCCTCTCCTGATATTAGTTTTTTATATGTGTAAGAGAATTTTTTTCTTATGCATGCAAATATATATTTATTTTATACAATTAAGAGCATATACTACCCTTTCGTAAAACCTGCTTTTAAAAAAGATTCATTTGGGCTGGGGTTGTGGCTCAATGGTAGAGCGCTCACCTAGCATATGCAAGGCCCAGGTTTGATCCTCAGCACCACATAAAAATAAATAAATAAAATAAAGGTATTGTGTCCAACTACAACTAAAGAAAAAAAATCCATTTAAAATTTTACTCCAATTGGAGGACTTTTAAGTTCACAGGGAAATTGAAGGGAGAAGGTAGAGAGAGTTCCCACGTACCCTTGCTCCCTCACCCCTTGCTTCACCCCCTGCCCCCATGATCAGCATCCTGCTCCAGGAGTACAAATGTTACTAGTGATGAACCTCCATGGACACATCAGAAGCACCCCAAGTCCATGGTTTATATTAAGCTCACTCTTGATGTCGTGAATCCTATGGAGCTGGACAAATATGCAGTGACTTGTATCCACCTTTGTAATTCCATACAGAGTGTTTTTTCTTTTCTTTTTTTGCCCCACAATTAAAAAAAATTCTTTAGTTGTAGATAGACACAATACCTTTATTTTGTTTATTTATTTTTATGTGGTGCTGAGGATCAAACCCAGCGCCTCCCACCCACTAGGGGAGTGCTCTACTGCTGAGCCACAACCCCAGTCCTTTTCCCACAATTTTTTTTATTGGTGCATTATAGTTGTACATATTGATGGGATTTGTTCAGAGTGTTTCTCACTTTCCTAAAAATCCTATGGCCTCTGTGTATTCATCCCTCTTCACTCCCCTAATTCTTGTCTCCGTGATTTTTCCTTTTCCAGAATATCATATCATTGGAATCACATGGTCTTTTCAGAGTGACTTCGTTT
Organism: Marmota marmota marmota; assembly: GCF_001458135.2. Lineage (NCBI taxonomy): Eukaryota > Metazoa > Chordata > Mammalia > Rodentia > Sciuridae > Marmota > Marmota marmota. The sequence goes on from NW_025999982.1 coordinate 11,791,632, forward strand.
GCTCAGTGATCTGCATTTAAAGTTTCTCCATGTCTTTTCTTGATGGTTCATTTCTTTTTTGTGCTGAGTGATATTCCATTGTTTGAATGTACCATGGCTTGTGTGTCCATTCTCCCACTGAAGGACATCTTGTGGAACCTGCTTCTTAATTGAACAATATATGGAGAAAAATATCTTACATCTTTGAGTGTTTTTCAAAAACATGGTTTTCAGTGACACATGCTGAATTGTCAGATGGATAGACCACAGTTCAATCAGTGCCTTGTAGTTTTTGTTTTGTTTTGTTTTTGCAGAGCTGGGGATTGAACCTAGGGCCTTGCACATGCTAGACAGGTGCTATACCCCTAAACTACATCCCCAGCCTTGCCCTGCAGTTTAAAAGGGGTTGTTTATTGTGAATAAAGCTATCATGTGTATGTATCCCTGTATGTCCTTTTGCCCCTCTCTGGTTATGTTTTAAAGGTAAACTCCTAGAAGTGCAATAAAGTCACTCAGTGATTCTTTCCATAATAAAATCTACTCAAAGGGCCTTGCTGCCCCCATCACAGACATGGGAGAGACTTGCATGATTCTTGAGCTTTCCCTCTTTAGGTTCTCGTAATAGGCGAGCGTCACTACCAGCAGCAGCGAGTCCATCTATTTGGAAGGAAAGAAACCTTAGATTGTCAGGTTTAAATCCCACAGAGTGGAACTGGGTGATTGGTGCTGCTTCTCTCATGATGCCTGGGTTAAACAGAATCTAATTCAGTCAAAGTATGTATGCTTGGCTCTACAACTCTAGCCTAGATCTAGCCCCCAGCTTCAGATTGATACATTCAACTACTTGTTAGATATGTCCACATAGCTGTTCCACAGACTTCTTAAACTCTTTGTACCTTGACATCACCTTCCCTAAACCAGGTCCTCTCCTGTGTACCCTCAGATGGCTGTCTCAGTGTTGCTCTAGTCCCAAAGGTATAGTTAGACCCAAGGGTCACAGTGGTCTCCTGCCATTCATACAAGTGGGATATAGCCTTGAACTATCTTGGAATCCATCTCTTTTGCTCCATCTGTATTACCCAGCCTCTGATCATCTCTTGTCTGGACCATGGTGATACCCTCCATACTAGTTATCTATTGCTGCACAATGAATCTCCCAAAACTTAGTGCCATAAAACAACCATTTGTAACCTCACATCTCCTGTGGGTCAGGAATCAGAGTGGGATTTGGATGGAGTCTCTTGCTCAAGAGACTCTGAGCTCAAGGTCTCTTGCATGAGATTTGCAGTCAATCTGGGGTGCTGACTGGGGCTGTGAGCTCATCCGAAGGCTTGACGTAGGCAGGACCCACTACAAGTTAACTCACATGGTTGGTGGCAGTGTTCAGTTCCTGGCAGGCCTTTGGGTCTGAGAGCTTTGGTTCCTCACTGGAGCTTTTGCAGAGACTTCCCTTAGTTGCTTGCTTCTACTTGCTTCTCCCTAGGGCATCTCACAACATGGAAGCTGTCTCTCTTCAGCCAGCAAACTAAACACAAACAAGGCTAGTCTTTTGTAACCTAAAAGTGACATCTTATCCCTTTTGTTAGTTGCGAGTTACAAGGATGAAGAAGACTTGAAGACAGAAACAAAGATTGGAGCCAAGGAACACTAAGGATTGCTTGTAGCCACCAGAAGCTAGGAGAGAGAGAAGCATGGAATAGATTCTCCCTTGAAGTCTTCCGAAGCTTCCCTGTTAATATCTTGATTTTAGACCTCTGGACTCCAGGACTATGAGACAAGAAATCTCTGTTTTTTTTTTTTTTAATTCAAAAAGATCTAGACATGATGACACATGCTTATAATCTCAGCTTTTCTGGAGGCCGAGGCAGGAGGATTGCAAGTTTGAGGCCAGCCTGGGCAACTTAGTGAGAGCCTGTCTCAAAATAAAAACTGAAAAAAAGGTGGGGGTATAGCTCAGTGGTAGAGCACCATTGAGTTCAAGGTTCAATCACCAGTTCCAAAAAAGAAAGAAAGAAAAAAAGATGGAGCCATAAAGAAATATCTAAGTTCCCTCACATAGAACGCAGATTCTCCAGATTTACCTTCCTTCTCTTATCCAGGCTTATCTCCAACAGTCCTGATAAATCCACTTCAAACTTCTTCATTTCCCTGCTGTTCCTTCCCTTTGCTAATATTGTGTCCTTTGCCTGCAGTGGTTTCTCCCAATACGCTTTGCTTGTGTTCACATATTGTAGGTGCTGCTCAGTTTCCACTACTTCCTTCCCTATGGCCTCCTCTGTGCTGTTTCCCCTCCCTCCCTCCCTAGTTTTAATGAGTATTCTAGATAGAACCTGCCGTCTTGTGAGACTTAACTCATTGGTTGTGATTGAACTAAGGGAGGGCACATGACTCATGCGGGACCAATCAGAGTCCTTCCCTGAGTTTTTTTATTTTTTTCACACTGGACATGGGGATAAAACTTGGTTGGAAGACTGAGAATTTGAATTGGAGAGTGTTGACTGCTTTTTTGTCCTTGTGAAAAAGTTTATCTGAAGTTGGTGAGAATGAAGCCAAAATGTCACAATAATCAGGAGTTCAGGAGATATTGATCCCTGATTCCAGCTCTATCCTTTTCAGGGAAACCTGTACACCCCCAGAATTGCTTAAATTACCATGGTTTGAGTTGGATTTCAATCGGTCCCAGCTATGAGTCTTGACTGATATATGTGGCAAACTTATACCCATCTTTTGAGTCTCAGCTCATCCCTTTCCAGATGTCTGCTCTGACCCCTCAAATCTAACTGGATTAGGTGTGGGCTCCCTTAATTTCCTGGAGAGTCTCTACCACTTCATTTGCCCACTCTTCCATGGTCACCTGTGTTTTGTGTCCATCTCTTCTCCCCAGCCCTAAGCTCCTTACATGCAGGACCTGTGTTGAATCATCTTTGATCTCCAATGTCTAGAATAGCACCTGTCATAGAATTGACTCAGGTAAATGTTTGTTGGATAAATAGATACATACTTCCAAAGTTCTTTGGGAAAGTTTCCTTTATCCTTGCAACATTTTCTATGTAGTTCATTCACAAAACTTTTTCTTTCCACCCTTATATTCAGGTATTTTACAGCAAGGTAAAAATTGTCATATATTTGGGATTGGGGAGTACGCTGAGTTATTGAACTAGGGTTATTTAGTATATTTAGGCAGCATAGTCTGGAATCAGGAGATCTGGGCTGCAGATCTTGTTGAGAGCCACAGACAAGTCAAGATGGCGCCTGGCACTTTGCCAAGAGGAGTGGTTTGAGAAGTAACGCCATCGAGCCGTTAAGATGATAGAGATTCCTTAATGACTGCTGTGTCTAGATTATGCCAATTAAGTTAAGCTGTGTGTAATCATTAAGATGATGATTCCTTATTGGTTGACTGCTATATCTAGTTTATGTTAATTAAGATAAGCTGTGTGTAATTAGTTAAGTATATATACCTCTGCTGTCCTGCAATAAAGCGGCTCCTGCAATAAAGCGGCTCCCGCTGTATCAACCTTCACAAGTTCCTTGTCACTCGCCCCCAGGTTATTTTGCCCAGCCAGACTGCGGCAAGATCTAGCTCTGACCCAATCTAGGGGTGTTTATCATAGAAAGTCAACTGATAGTCCATTTCCTTTGTAAATAGAAAAGATTATATTGATCCTTCTCAGACCACAGGATTATTAGGAGGGAGCAAATGAGACAAACCATATGAAGTTTCTTTGAAACTATTCAAATGTGAGTGATGCAATTTTATGAAAAAAAATCCTATGAATTGATAACTGATAATATATCTGAAAACATTGTCTAAGATCATCTACCAAATGCTAAACCACTTAATCCAGAAATAGTGGCCTTTTCTGCTGACACTCATGATAGTTTGTTGTGGTATTTTTAACTGCTAGAAGGTTTAGTGCTAAACATATTGCTATTACTATAACCATTTCAGCCTAGATGTATTTTGATTATTTCTTCCTCTTCTCTATATACTTATTGATTTTTTTTGCTTACATTTAATGGTTTTATTGTACAAACTTTTTCTGGGGGGTAATAGACTTACTGAAATAAAATGTATATACTATCAATTAGGTTTCTCCAAAAGGATGGAACCAATAGACTGCGTGTGTGTTTGTGTGCATGCGCGCATGCGTGCGTATGATGTGTGTTCTTTCATATACATATACATTCCTTCATATACATTAGAGAAGTTGGCTCACATAATTATGGAGGCTACTAAGTCTTCTGACAGGCGATCTGCAAGCTAGAGACCCTTGGATGACAGTAGCATAGCTCAGTTCAAGTCTGAAGCCTTCAGAATCAGGGAACTGAGGCTGAAGACCATCAGCCTGAGGCTGAGGACCTGAGAACCTGAGGAGGTGGGGGAAGGGGTGGACACTTGTCTTGGAGTCCCCAAAGGCCAACCAGCCTGGATTTCTATTTTTAGAGGTGTGTGTGTGTGTGTGTGTGAATGGTATTAGGGATTGAGCCCAAGGCTTTGTGAATGCTTGGCAAACTTTCTACCAATGAGCTACATCCCCAACCTGAGCCTGAAGTTCCAATATCAAGGGTCAGGAGAAGAGCACCCTAGTTCCAGGAAAGAGAAAGAGGGAATCCTCTCTCCTGTGCCCTTTTATTTTTGTTCTGTAAGGACCTCAGCAGACTGGATGATGCCCACTCATATTGAGGGTGGATTCTCCCCTTTCATTCCACTGACTTATTGCCAATTTTCTCTGGAAACATCCTCATAAACAGTTCTCTAGATGTTCTTTAAGTTAGTCAAATTGACATCTAAAATTAACCATCACACCATACAATTCACTCATTTGAAGTATACAACCCCAAGGTTTTGATATATTTGCTGAGTTGCACAATAATCACTACAATTGATTTTAGGACATTTTTATTATCCCCAAAGGAAGGTTGTACCTGTTAGTGATAACTACCCAACTAACTCTTTTATCACCCCAGCCCTAGACAATCACTAATCTACATTTTTGTCTTTGTAGATTTTTTTATTCTGTACATCTCACATAAATGAAATAGTTGACATATGGTCTTTGGTGTCGGTCTGTCTTCTTTCACTTAACCTAATGCCTTCAAGTTTCATCTATGTTGTAACGTATATTTTTTTAATTGGTAAAATAAATATAGCAAATACTGCTTTATCCAGTTTTAAGTGTACAGTAGGTAGCATTAATTATACTTTTAATTTTTTAATTAAAAAAATTTTTTTAGTTGTAGATGGACATAATACCTTTATTTTATTTATTTATTTTTATGTGGTGCTGAGGATCAAACCCAGTGCCTCACACGTGATAGGCAAGTGCTCTACCACTGAGCTACAACTCCAGCCCTACACTTGTAATGTTGTATAACCATCACAACTGTTGGTTTTCAAACATTTTCATCATCCCAAACAGAAACTTGGTACCCATTAAGCAATAACTTACCATTCTCCCCTCTCTCCAGTCTCCCTGGCAATCTCTAATCTACTTTCTGTCTTCATACAAGTAGAATCACACAATATTTTACTTAATATAATGTTTTCAATGTTTCCATATTGTAGCATTTAACAGAACTTCATTCTCTTTTATGGTCCAATAACATATATATATATATTACATATGTATATGTGTATATATATTACATATGTATATGTATATATATTACATATGTATATGTATATGTATATACATACCAACTTTTATTTATCCATTCATCTATGGATGGACTTTTGGGTTGTTTTCAATTTGGGGATACTATGAATAATTCTGTAATGGACATGCATATGTAAATATCTGAGTTTCTGTTTTCAATTCTTTTGGATGTATACCTAGGAGTGGAATTGCTGGGTAACATAGTGATTCTGTTTAACTTTTTGAGAAACCATGAAATTGTTTTAAAGCAGCCATCTTTTGAATATGTTTCAGCTCCTTTGAATTGTGAATAAATCAATAATATACTCAGGGACTTTTATAGATGAGTGGGCCCAATTCTACAAGTGAGAACTAGTGTCATTCTAGTGTGAGACTTGTGAGATCAGATTCTGACTACCAGTTTAAGCACACAGAGTACTCTGATTCCTCGATTTCTTTCCAGCATTGCTACAGATTTGGGTCAAAAATCTTCCTCCTCATATTTGGATCAGTCCTCTGAAAAATCATTGCCTGAAGTCCAAAAGAATAAACACCCCGAGGAATTCAGCCTGCTTAAGTTACAGACAAGTGAGTAGATCCTAGACCTTCCTCCACGTGCCTCTGTGCCCATGGTTATTCAGGAGTCTGCCATACTGTTGGCCACAGGCACAGAGGGCCCACTTTCTAATTCTCACAACAGCTCTGCTGGGGAGCTATGGTCATATGTTTTTCAAAACTGAAATGCCTTTATGTAAAAATCATAAAGGACTGCTGCAAAATATTAAAATAATATAAAAGTATATAGCATGTAAAAAAGAACCCTTCCCCAATATTCTCCAACAATATCCCAATTCTTCCCCATAGCTCTGAAGATCTATACATATTTTTCTAGAATTTTGTAATGCATATGTATGTCTATGTATTTAGTATACATAGTATTTAGTACACATATACATAAACAGTCATGCACTGCATATATTTAGTATGTATACCACACTATAGTTTTACCATTATGTTAGAATGTGCTCATTCTACTGCTAAAAAAGCCTAGTATATCTCATATTTACCATGTCTCTTTTTTTTCTCATTCATTGTTAAATTTTATTATTTGTTCTTTTTAGGTATACATGACAGTAGCATGTATTTTAATATATTATACATACATGGAGTATAACTTGTTCTAATTAGGATCCCATTCTTGTGGGATCCTTGTACATGATATGGAGTTTCACTGGTCAGGTATTCATACACGAACATATGTCAGATTCATTCTACTGTCCTTCCATTCCCATCACCCTCCCGTCCCTTCTTTCCCCTTTGTCTAATCCAATGAACTTCTATTCTTCCCTCCCCCTCTACCATGTCTTTTGAATGCATCAAGAGCCCTCATTGAGCCAGTGACCTGTACCATCCAGTTTTGTGTAAGCATATGCTATGGTGTTCTACAATTACACTTTTTTTTTTTTTTTTTGGAATCAGGGGTTGAACTCAGGACACTCTGCCACTGAGCCACATCCCCAGCTCTATTTTTTTTTTGTATTTTATTTAGAGACAGGGTCTCACTGAGTTGCTTAGCAACTTGCTTTCACTGATGCTGGCTTTGAACTCTCAATCCTCCTGCCTTAGCTTTCTGAGCCAGTGGGATTACAACCGCACCTGGCTTACAATGAAACATTTAATGACACATCTAATGACACGTTTCTCAAATCATAAGTGATGCATGCATGCACACATATAAAATAAATGAGTTGCAGTATACAGACTATTTTCACTCTATAGTGAATAAATCATGCATGTCTTTTGTGCTGGTACATTTAGATCTTTGTGGCTATTATAGACCTACTCATTTTACAGAGAAGGGAATTGTAGCATGGGGAGATTTGATCACCCATATAAGTACACATAGTCAGGAAGTAGAGCAATGGGATTAGAACCCAAACTTGGCCTGTGCCCTTTCATGATCATCCCAGAGCCTAAGGGTTTTCAAGCAACCCTAGAGCTTCTCGGGAATCTTTTATTGTTTAAAATAACTGTTTGCAATGTTACAAGGAAAGTGCCAAATTAGGCACTGAGAGATGAAGTAACTAGCCTGAGGTCTTACAGCAGCTTTTGTATTTGATGCTACCACATGCAGACATTAGGGGAGTCACTGTGGTGACTTCATTGGCCATTGTTGCTGTCAATATCAAGTTCCACCCAGCTAGCATGCCATGCCATGGTTGGCCTAGTCTTTTCCTGGTCAATGGGCTTTCTGGTTTTATTCTACACAGTTATCAGAGTAAAGGTTTAAAACTGCCTCTTAACTTTCGAACCCATACATGATTTCCCTGCATAAATTTGGCTTTATTTTTGAAGGAGAGGTCAAAAAGGAAATAATTATTAGGCCTTTTAGGTAGCTTTCTCTCCCTTTTGTGCCTCATCCCACAAAAAGTTGACACTGTCCCTGATGGGGAACAAGGAATTATACATACTGGTCAAGGTTGTACAGCTGGAAAGTGTCCAGGGAGTTGTCACCACTTTTTGTCATCTAGTTGCATTCCGAGGCTGGGAGCAGTGTTAATGGAAGGATTTCTGATATCTTGCAGAAGATGGGCAGCGTCCTGAGTGGACCTTTTATCCGAGGTTTAGCAGCAATATCCACACCTACCATGTTGGAAAGCAGTGCTTCTTCAATGGGATCTTCCTTCGCAATAAGAGGTCTGTGTCAGAGAGGATGGTGGATCAGTGCCTCGGGAGAAAGAAATATGGTAATGTTTTCCTTCTGGACCTTGACTCTGCAATGCCTGAGAAAGCTCTTGGCTCATGGTTTTGCAGGCCTGCCTTTGGCAGGCTGGGGCAGCCCTGCAGGGTCACTATGTCACCCTAGTACACAGGAAGGTAGAAAAACAGAGAGGACAGTTGGCAGGTGACATGTTTTGGCAATGAACTCATGACATATGCTGATCCACATTTTTGTTTTGCTCTGAATTTCATAAAATGCTAATGTGACATTTAAGTCATCAGATAAGTTCTCTCAGATAGTTATTAATAGAAACCTCATTGAAGTCCGATTCCATTAGATGCTGCCTGTCACATGCGTTCAAAATGTTTTATGTTTTCCACAAGGAAAATATCCCATAAACCTTAGCCTGAAGTACATGTTGTAGTCTTGTAACTATTTAATTAAAATAAATTAATATGAAAAAAGTTATGCACGCGTACACACACACACACACACACACACCCCACACACACAATCTCCTTGGCTTGTAATTTGGTGAGTTCTCTGTCCCTGCCTTACTCTTTGGTTTTTTGGGGGGAGGAACTAGGAATTGAACTCAGGAGCACTTGGCCACTAAGCGACAGCCATGGCCCTATTTTGTATTTTATTTAGAGACAGGGTCTCACTGAGTTACTTAGTGCCTCGCTTTTGCTGAAATCAGGATCTTCCTGCCTCAGCCTCCCAAGCCACTGGGTTTACAGGCATGTGCCACTGTGCCGGGTTCCAGCTTACTCTTTTTTTAAAAAAATATTTTTTAGTTGTAGTTGGGCACAGAATATTTATTTTATTTATTTATTTTTATGTGGTGCTGAGGATCGAACCCAGGGCCTCTCATGTGCTAGGTGAGTGCTCTACCGCTAAGCCACAACCCCAGCCCCCCCATACTCTTAATGGACTTACTGAAAGGCCCTAAGAGTTTGCAAAGGACCAATGGGCCACTTGTGGCCTCTCTTTTTAATAGAAATACCTGCGTAGGAGGAGGCAGCCAAAGTTTGGGGGATGAATAAGTTTATTGTAGCAGGAGTACAAACAGAAAGAAGTCAAACGTTTTCATTTTTGAAATTTAAAATAGATTTTAAAGCTCATAGCAGAGACAAATAGTTTTGGAAATCAAGGCTTTTATTTATTTGGTCAGAGAACACATGAAAATCCATGCTAGATGAGCTAGAAGAGTGGTCACAGATATAGGAGTTGTGGAGGAGCCTGGAACCCTGCTCAACTCCTGCTATGCATGTATATATCAAAAAGGAAATGGGATTATCAATATGATCCAAATCTTAACCCTAACACATCACTTCCCAACTACCTCCAAAGTGGGCACTATCCTTGGATATGCTTGGATATGTGCATATCCTTAATACCTGTACTTCCCACACCATTAAAGAAATAGAATATTGTTTTTATATTTGAAGCCTCTGATATGCCTCTTCTAGAATATTGCACATCTCTCTCCCACTCCAGAGGTAATGCCAATTTCACATTTATTAAAAAGAAAAAAATATTCTATAAATATTCAAATATGCTAAAGTAGAGAAATATCATGTTGAAACCTGATGCCCTCACCCCCTTAATGTCAATTATTGTCAATACGAGGCTAATTTTTTCATCTTTACCCTCCTCTTAGGGATTATTTTATTTAATTAATTTTTTACAGGTGTAATTTTTATTGGTACATTATGATTATACATAATAGTGCAATTCATTATGACATATTTGTATAGGCACATAACATAATTTGATCAATCTCATTCTCTAGTACCTTCCTTTTCCCACTCCTCTTCCCTCCCCAATCTACTTGCTTTACTCTTTAGTGATTATTTTAAAGCAAATTACAGACAATATAATTTCATCTGTAAATATATCATATAGAAAAAGATTGTTTCTATTAATATAACCACAATACCATAACGTGATATCATATCTTTAAGAAATTAACAGTCATTTCCTAACTTCATCAAATATTCAGTGTGGAAATATCCAATTGTCTCGTAAATCTCATAATTTAAAAAAATTAATTTGTTTGAATCAGGATTCAAATGAGGCCCACACATTGAAATTAGTTGGATGTCTTTAAAATCTCTTTTAATATATAGATTCTTTTCCACTTTTTATGTGCAGTTTATTTGGTGAAGAAACAAACTTGTCCATAATTAGGAGTTTGCTGATTATTTTATTAAACAGTACTGTTTAATATTTTCCTTAGTACTAATTAATATTTCCCCCTTAGTACTGTTTAATATTTTCTGCGTCTCTGTGTATTTTTCTATACACTGGTTATTGGAGCTACAGGCTTGATTTGTTTTAATATGATACTTAGGTGATTTGTATAATGACTTCTTTTTTTTTTATTTTTATTTTTTGGTACTGGGGATTGAACCCAGCACCTCATGTATGTTACTAGGTAAGCACTCCTTAACTAAGCTACATCCCCAGTGCTTTTAGTTTATTTTGAGACAGGTTCTCAGAGTAAACTTGAACTTGTGGTCCTCCTGCTTCAGCCTCCAGAGTAGCTCGGATTACATGCCTGTACCACCACACCTGGCTGCACAATGACTTCTCTTCATATTAAATTCAATGATCTTTTCCCATTTCTTCTCTTCTTGATCTCCTTGCAGCATTTGATACTGTTAAGCTTGACACTGGTCACTACTTCCTTTGTAGAATTCTCTCTACCCTTATTATTTCTCAGACAAGCAAGAAATGAAGGAGCATGATGGAACTGCCAGCCAGTTTCCATTTTGAACTGCAGTGCATCACATTTATTATAGAGAAAAATAAGTCAAAATATATTTAAATAATGGTTGTCTCTAGTTCATCAGTTATGATCAGACTAGTGGTGGAGTTCCCTAAAGGCCTAATTGTTGCCACAGAAAAAAGAACAAAATGGTTATAGATATACATTGTAGGGAAATAGGCCTGAAAGTAAATGTTTTTTTTTTCTATTGGATAGCTCTTCCTACAGGAAAGTATATTATACAAGTCAGAGTAGGATGTTTTCTGCTGCAGTAACAGTCAATCCCTGAAATCTCTGAAATCCTGAAATCTTAGAAGCTTAATCATTAAAATGGCTTTATTTTCTTGTAAAGTTTGCTATGAATCCAGTAGCCTTTCCTTTTTCCACTTGCTAATATTATCCTGTGATATCTTTTACAATAGTTCATTTCTACATGTTGTCTTCAGACCACTTGCACCATAATCAGCTAGAGAGTTTGCAAAATAAATAGACAATATTAAAAATAAAATAAAATACATTTAAAAATCCTAGTTTTGGAAACCTCTCCAGATCTTCTGAAACACAGTTTCTTGTGTTGGAATCAGTAATCTGCATTTTTTAAATTTTTTAGTTGTAGTTCACTTATACCTTTATTTCACTTATGTATTTTTATGTGGTGCTGAGGATCGAACCCAGGGTCTTGCACTTTCAAGGCGAGTGCTCTACTGCTGAGCTGCAACCCCAGCCCAGTAATTTGTGTTTTTAATAAGCTCTCTGGGTCATTCTTAGGTGTGCTAAGATTTTAGAGGCTCTGTTCTGTAGTATATGGCACTTACTGCTTTCTAGAGTTATCTCCTATTTGTATGTCTTGTCTCCCACCTAGAAAAGATTTCCTAGGGTGAGGTTTCTTCTTGGCTATGTGGCTATTGTAGTTCCCAGTTAAAAATTAGTTGAGATGGGAAAGTATGAGTCTAGTTCTGACTTCAAATAATAAATAATTGCTACCATTTCTTGAACACCAGTTATGTGCTCTGAGCATTTTCATCTGTTACATGATAACACTGTAAAGTACCCTTTTGAAATAAACAGTTTGCAAAGGAGGCTTAGGGAGATTAAATGCCTCAAGGGCACAGAACTAGAAATGGCGAATTGAATTTGCTCTCAGGAGTGACTGATTCTGAAGTCCAAACTCGTTTCAGGACCTCTCACCTGACTCTCATCTGTCACTGCCCTAGTTAGGGATTCAAAAGATACAGTCCCTCTACTCTCCCTGCTTTGAATCCTCAGTGGACATTCAAGGCATGGGTAGAGCTGGTGCATGGGTACAGTCTAGACACATTCTTGGCTATTGAAAAGTCTTTTGAAAGAGACAGGCAAAAATTCAAATTCCTCATTAACTCTAGAACTCCCACCTATTGTGCAGATAACTTTCTGAATTAGCTAGAGACAGTGTAGTCTGCAAACAGCTTATCAAAAATCTGTCCCAGCTGTCCCTCTGGCTTGCATTTTGTAGATACAGTTGAATTAAGTAGTATCAAAACAAACCTTTCAAGAGAGAAAGAGAGAAGAAAGGAGGCCTGATCATTGTAAATGTGGCAAAGAGGGTCATTGTCATGCCTCCAGCCAGGCATTGCTGCTCTGAGCCCAGGGCTGGCTGGTTTCCTCTGTCCAGCCTTGTTCTCTTAGGAGATACACATAGTGTGGGGCATGTGGGTTTAGTGACCTTCTGGCACTGCTCTGCCTGCTCTCCTGTGCATGTGGTTGCTTTCTTGTTCTTGGGCACTAAAAGAAGCTGAGCTGGATGTCAGGGTATCATGGGCCCAGAGAACAGGGCACACCCAACAGCAGCAGACCTCTTCTTCACAGCTCTTCACCAGGAAGGCACCTCCTGATGCAGAGCCACCCTAACTTGATCAGGACACTCATGAGCTGAGTTTTCCTCCTGAGACCCAGTCAGAGGGCAGAACCCCAAGGACAACTGCTTCTTGGACTTTCTAAGACTCAGGGATTCAAAGTGCAGTAAGGCTCAGGTGCACTAATGAAAAGATGTTAACGTTAGACACCTTTTGAATCGTCGCAAAGATACCTCTCATTTACTGTATATTTTGAACCAAAACATTGCATCTGAACCCAAGCTTGTTCTTTTTTCCCAAGGTGAGGAAATCTTAACAACACCATTTAGAAAATGTTCCAAACCTAGGCTCACACTTTTATCTTCATCTCCTCAAGGCAAGATAATCACAAATAGGACTTCAGGAAGCCTCTATGTAACTCATAATAAAACACGAAGACAGTCTGTTTCCATTGTCATGTTGCTACTTAGAGAGCTAACTTGGGGGTCATCTCTACTCCTTTGTGTGATGTTGTTTTCAAATGTTCTCTGCAGGTATTGATTCTAGGAATGGAATTCCAGAGTTCACTCCAGGGGACAATCCGTATATGTTCCCAGAACAGAGTAAAGGCTTCCACAAAGTAGGATCCACTCTGCCACCAGTGAACTTTTCATTGTGAGTGCGTGTTAATTCCAGAGTTACTTTGTTGACTTTAAAGGATTTATGTCTATCTTCTACATATAAATTATATTTTTAAAGGGGTGTATCTCAGCAAGACATAATCTGGTGAAATTTTTATCTTTAGTTAATTAGTGTATATGCACAATGTGAAATTACAAAATACACAAGATGAAAAGAATTTAAAAATTCAACTTACACATAGTAATTGCACATGTTTATGGAGTACAGTGTGATACTTCAAGATGTGTCTACAATTGTATGCAAGGTCTTGACTGAAAAAAAGTGGTTGTCATTTTTTTTCCCTATTTCTAGGTTTTTGAATTTTTATACGAAATTAGATTGTTGGTTACTGACTACTTGGTTGATTTAAACTTGGAAGTAAACTTAGGCCCTAGTGATTTAGAAGAACAAGAGAATCACTACATTAAAACAGTTGCAGCATCGCATTTAAAATAAAAGTTAAAAATTAACCATGTGAGATATAATAATTTTGATTAGAGATAATAAAAATATAAAAGTTATAACCTTTAGAGTTTTTGAAGGTTGTATTTGAAAATTAAAACAGGAAAACAAGACATTTTTGAACATAATAATTTATTAATCTCTATGCTGTTGAAAGCCATATCAATTTTATGGTTGCTTTTTCTGTTTTTCAGAGTGCCTTATGAAAAGAAATTTGATACATTTATTCCACTTGAGCCTCTTCCACAAGTTCCCAAGTGAGTTTCTCACCAAATTTTATGTTATCTCATCTTTATGAAAACATTAGTTATTTATTATTTCCTCCTATTGAGGAGTCTGTAACAATCAACACCTAGGGACCTTTTGAATTCGGCAGTAGGGTGGGGTAATTTGTGAGGAGGGCATTTGAAGGGACACATAGAGGTCAAGTGTTTGTGGCATCTGGCCACTGGGATGGGCATATATTCAAGAGATGTGATTAGCAAATGATCACATCCGTTTGCTGTGTTAGGTGTGCATGATAGGAGAGTTTACATGGAGCAAATAGACAGGCTCTTTGCTTCCAGAACAGAGAGAAAGTAGCAGAGCACTCCTGTATCTGAGGGGACCATCATTCCTCTGCCTTTATACATTTATTCAGCTCCCCTCTGAACCTCATTTATTTACCTAAGTAGGTTTCTGACTGAGGAGGAGTATTGAAAAAGAGAGAAAGATCTATCTTTTTTTCATTCTTTTGCTAACACAAACATATAAGTATGGATAAAGTAAGCAAATATCCAAGAGTCTGACCTACCAGAGTTCAGGGTGGTTGAAACAAACCCGGAGCTCAGTGGGAGAATATATGCCCTTTATTTCAAACTTGGGAGCTTTTTTTTAAAAAATATTTTTTTAGTTTTAGATGGACACAATACCTTTATTTTATTTATTTTTATGTAGTGCTGAGGATCGAACCCAGGGCCACACATGTGCTAGGTGAGCACTCTACCATTGAGCCACAACCCCAGCCCACAAACTTGGGAGCCTTAATACCTTCCTTATGTTGCATTATTACTTACAGCACATACTTAGGGTTTATGCTCGTACTCTACATTTTAAAAAATACTATTCTAGAATATTCAAAATAATAATTGCCTAAATCTCATCATCCTACCCAACTATTTTAGCTTTTTTTAATATTTATTTTTTTTTAGTTGTAGTTGGACACAATACCTTTATTTATTTTATTTATTAACATGTGGTGCTGAGGATTGAACCCAGGCCTCGCATGTGCTAATAAGCAAGCACTCTACCGCTGAGCCACAACCCCAGTCCCTGTTTTAATTTTTGTATGTTGCTTTTCGTATTTTCATATCCATGCATAATTCATATTGCATGGATAAATAGAATAGCAATGTGCTTGGTTTTCTTAAAACAAAGGTAAGTATTTTTTATTTTTGAGAAGGACAAAACACTGTAGACCAACATATTCTTTTGAGCTGTGGTCAGTAAGAGAATTGGGAAACTTGGGCCCTTTCCCTGGACAGTTACCCTGAATGAAATATCTGCCAATCTGTTAGTCATGGCAGGAGATAGGAAAGCCTTTGGTTTCAAATTCTGTTGATGGATTTACCATTTGTTGTTTTCTCAGTTCATTATTTTCTTTGGCACTCTAATTTCCTGCTATTCCCATTTAATGACTATTGCATTTTTAATCTCTAGAAATTTCATTTGATTTTTAAATATCTTTTATTTCCTTCCTCACTATTTTCATATTTTCCCTAAAAAATTGAATATAGTTTTAATAGCTATTGTAACATTTTTGTCTGAACTCAATGATTGCTTGTCATTTCTCAGTCTGTTTCTACTGAATGATTTTTCCCCTAGTTATGATTATGTTTTCTTTCTTCTTGGCATGTCTAGTGATTTTTGTTGGGATACTGGACATCGTAATTTCACATTGTTGAATGACTGGATTTAATCTAGCAGGAAATTAAATCGCTTGCAGTTTTATGATCTTTTTACTTTTATTTTTTATTATTATTTGTATTGTATGATCCATGGGTTTTTCCTTTTTGTTCTTCCTGTTTTGTTTTTTTTTTTTTTGTGGGAGGGCAGGAATTAAACCTAGATCCTTGTATGTTCTATGCAAACACTACAATGAGAGCTCCAGCTCCGGCCTTAGTTTTATTTTTAAATTTGTTAGGGTATGTCTAAAGTAGAATTTAGTCTAAAGATACTGTAACACCGCTACTGAGGTATAGCCCTATTAGGGTCTTTGCTGAATGCCTTCACTGATTAGCGAGTCTTCACTTTTGTGGTAGGAACTTCCATGACTTTGACCCCTTTGTGAGCCATGAGAATAATTCAGTTCACAATCACTCTATGTTTTGTGAAGTTCTATCCTAAACATTAATATTCAGCAAAGACTCAGAGGGACTGACATGTAAATTTCCAAAGCTCATTTTCTATACAGTGTCTTCTTTTCCAGGACTCTGCTCTGTAGCTTCCAACTCTGATCTCTGATCTCTGGTCCTTTGAACTTAGACAGAATATCATGGTGTGCTTGGGATTGCCCATCTCTGCTCTGTGGTATGGAATGCATGTCTCCTTGAAAAAGCTGGGTGATCATAGGACTCTCATTTGTTTTCCTTTTCTCTAAGACCACAATCTTGTGTTGTTTCATGTCTGATGGCAATTGTTTCACACATTTTGTTCAGTTTTCTAGTTAAAGCCACCTTATTACCTATGAATAAAATTTATAGGTGTTTTTTCCCTTTCCCAAATTATTTGGTAAATCAGTTTTGTGCAATTGCATTGCTCTCATTAAAATTATTCACATCAGCTGGGCTTTGTGGTGGGTGCCTATAACCTCAGCTATTCAGGAGGCTGAAGCAGGAGGATTGCTTGATCTCAGGAGTTCAAGGCCAGTCTGAGCAAAATAGTGAGACTTTGTCTTAAAAAAAAGTGCTAGAGGTGTAGTTCAGTGGTAGGATACCCTTGGGTTCAAACCCCATCATAAGGGAAAGAAGTTATTCACATCTTTAAATATCATGCTGGCTAGAGTCTAGTATGGTGGCACATGCTGAGACAGAAAGACTCCAAGTTTGAGGTCAGCCTGGGCAACTTAGTGAGAACCTGTCTGAAAGGACAACCTAAGAAGGGCTGGGGATGTAGTTCAGTGGTAGAGCGCCCCTAGGTTCAATACCCAGGGCCAAAAAATAAACAAACAAAACCCCCACAAACAAACAAACAATCCCTCACTGTGCTTAGAAATTAAAAATGTTAAATCTGTAAATGCAACAATCTAACTTCAAGATGAGGACAAATCCTGATAACTGAATATCTTCTATGACTTTCCCCAGTCTTCCTTGCTTTGTCTCTAGCTAGTTAGAGACAAATCCAGAATTAGAATACAAATTAGGGAGGTGAGATTAGTTATTGAATAGTACTTTAATTTGCAATATGTCTATGGGAATTATTTAATCAGCTCAACAGATATCAATAGAGTGCCATTTGTGCCCTTGGGTTACAAGAGGAATGGAAAAGTGGTGAGGTGATGGAGGGAGAGGTCAGAGTGAGGAGTAAGATATAATGCATGTTTCATGTATAATTGTCCAATGGGGGAAGAGACCTGTAAATAAGTAATCATAAAACAGTTCATATGGTACAATGTGTAGAGTAGAGGGCATATGTATGGGGGAAAATTGGGTATATGTTGTAGAGGAGGCAATATTTAATCTGGGTCCTAGATGGTAAGTGAAGTTTATCAGCAAAGAATAGAAGGAAGGCCGGTCCCGTTACTGTAGACCCAAGGAAAAAATATTATGATGTGTGTTATATTTGGACACTTTAACAACTTTGAAATCAGGATGCACCTTACAATCAACGTAGGGCAGGTATCATTAGTAAATGTGACAGTTTCCACATGAACTATGCTTGAAAAAAATCTATATTTTATTTAATCAGATGCAAAGTTAGATACACGTGTTGTGTTGTTTAGTCTTATTGGTTGTGTTGTTTAGTCCCTATACTTCCTTATTTCATTTTGTTCCACTTGACCTAGCTTAGAATGAGAGTTGGTGTGGTAAAATGTTTGTATATTCATGTGTTTCTAGCTTGGTGTTAATTTTTTTTTTTTTTGTGGTACTGGGGATTGAACCCAGGTCCTTGTGCATGCAAGGCAAGTACTCTACGAACTGAGCTATATCCCCAGAAATTGTGTTTTTTAACATCATAAAAAATCTGTATTTTTTATTTAATGCTTTCTGCCTTAAGTATACTTTAAGCTATAACCAGATATAGTCAGATATTATAACTAAACTCCTGTCAGGCAAAGTCTATAATCCTAGCTACATGGGAGACTGAGGCAGGAGGATCAATAAGTTCAAGGCCAACCTGGGCAACTTTTTAAAAATATTATTTAATTTATTTGTTCTAATTAGTTATACATGACAGCAGAATACATTTCAATTTATAGTACACAAATGGATCACACTTTTTTCATTTCTCTGGTTGTACACAAAGTAGAGTCACACCATTTTTGTCAACAAACATGTACCTAGGGTGATGATGTCTGTCTCATTCCACCATCTTTCCTAACTCCATGCCTCCTTCCTACTCCTCCCTCCCCTTTGTCCTATACAGAGTTCCTCCATTCCTCCCATGCCCGCCTCCTGCCCTGTTATGGATCAGCATCCACTTATCAGAGAAAATATTTAGCCTTTAGGGTTTTGAGATTGGCTTACTTCACTTAGCATGATATTCTCCAACTCCATCTGTTTATCTGAAAATGCAATGATTTTATTCTCTTTTAATGCTGAGTAATATTTCATTGTGTATATATATCACAGTTTCTTTATCCATTCATCTATTAAAGGGCATTCAGGTTGGTTCCAAAGTTTAGCTATTGTGAATTGTGCTGCTATGAACGTTGATGTGGCTGTGTCACTGTAGTATGCTGTTTTTAATTCCTTTGAGTATAGACCAAGGAGTTGGATAGCTGGGTCAAATGGTGGTTCCATTCCAGGTTTTCTAAGGAATCTCCATACTGCTTTCCAGATAGGTTGTACCATTTTGTAGTCCCACCAGCAATATATGAGTGTGCCTTTTCCCCTACATCCTTGCCAACATTTACTGTTGTCTATATTCTTGATAACTTCCATTCTGACTGGTTTGAGATGAAATCTTAAGAGCAGTTTTGATTTTCATTTCTCTAATTACTAGAGATCTTGAACATTTTTTCATGCATTTATTGATTGAATGTATGTCTTCTGAGAAGTGTCTGTTCAGTTAGCCCATTTTTTATATATAGATTTTAGTTATTTATTTTTTATGTGGTGNGTGCACCACTACCCTGGGCCCTGTTAGTTTTATAAGGGAACACAACATTTAACTTTGTGCTTCTATCCACAGGTACTTTGGACTTACCAAGACAATCCTGAGCAGAAACAGGCCCACAAAACATGTACTGACTATAGTCTGGCGAGTTTCTTCATTGCTGTTTTTGACAATGTTCTAAATCAATCAAATGTTTGACTCTATTGACTCTGATGTGTTTTGTTTGTATTTTAAAAACTTTCAAACTTATAGAAAAGTTGCAAGAATCATATAATGAACACTACATATCCTTTACCTGGATCCTACAATTATTAGCATTTGTCCAAATTTTTTCTCTTTCTCGCTCATTACTCTTATTATTTTGCTGAACTTATATTTAAAAGTGATAGGGGGTGGGATTGTGGATCAGTGATAGAGTGTGTGCCCTGCACATGTAAGGTACTGGGTTTGATCCTCAGTACTGCATAAAAAATAAATAAAGGTATATGTCCATCCATAACTAAAAAATTTTAAAAAAGAGTGAGTGACAGTTATCATAACCTTTTACACTTATAGACCTGCATACTTCAACATGTTTTTCTTAAGATCAAGGTTGTTCTCTAATAACTATATACAGATATCAGATTCAAGGAATTAAACACAGATACAATACTACTAATATTTAGGCTCCACTTAGTTATATTAAGTTTTTCTAAGGATGCCCTCAAATCAGTGGTAAAATGCAGATATTTTTGAGTGTTTTAGTCTCTTCAGACTTTTATAATAGAATAATAATAAACTGGGTGGCTTATAAACAACAGGATTTTGATTGGTTATGGAAGCTGGGAAGTCCAGGCTCAAGGCACTGCAATTTGGTGTCTGGTGAGGGCCTGCCTTCTGGTTTATAGACAGTATCTACTTGCTGTGTCCATATGCTGGAAGGGGCAAGTTAGCTTTCTGGGTTTTTTCTTTCTTTTTTTCTTTTGATACTGGGTGCTTAATCGCTGAGCTACATCTCCAGCTTCCCCACCCTTTATAATTTTTTTAATATTTTTTTTTAGTTGCTGATGGACCTTTATTTTTTATTTGTTTATATGTGGTGCTAAGAATCAAACCCAGTGCCTCACACATGCTAGGCAAGTGCTCTACCACTGAGTCACAACCCCAGTCCCTATTTTTTTTTTTAATTTTTTATTGTTGGTTGTTCAAAACATTACAAATTTCTTGATATATCATATTTCACACTTTGATTCAAGTGGGTTATGAACTCCCATTTTTACCCCATATACAGATTGCAGAATTACATCAGTCCCAGTCTCTATTTTTGTTTTAGGGTCTCAATACGTTTTTAAGGCTGGCCTCAAATGTAGGATCCTTCTGCCTCAGGCTCTCAAGTCCTTGGGATTATAGGTCTGCACCACCATACCCAGCCTCTGGGGTCTCATTTATAAAGGCATTGATTGCATTCCTTCCCAATGGCCTCACTTCCTTATAGCATCATGTTGGGGGTTAGATTTCAACATATAAGTTTCAGGGGAAACATAAACATTCAGACCACAGCATTATTTTTTGGTAAAACTATTCTCATTTTATTTATTTATTTTTCTCTCACTCTTTTTTTTTTTTGCCAAAACTTATTCTCATTTTATTAATACTTTGGTATTTTTCCAAATATTCACTTGGTATATGCCCAAGAAATGTCAAGGCTGGATGTACACCAGGTCATTAATAATATTGCCCTGGAGCTCCATTCCTGTTCTAGTATTGTCTGCCTACACAGCCAAGCAGGGTGAGAGCTCTGTGACCACTGTTATGGGTCTTAGGACCTCCCATCAATTGTACGAGAAGCTACCACAGTGGGAACAAAAGTCTACCATGAACAGTCACACTATGACAAAGCCACACTACTGCTTCTTGGCATGCTCATGGCCAATCTCCTTTTCCACTAGGAAGACCCCATTGGTTTGTCAGTGAGCACTACAGATCTGGTCTCATTATCCCCTTAGTGTGTCAAAGTGTTCACTATTTATTGTCTCTAGAATACAGAATGCTGAAGCTGGGCTAAGTACAAAGAGTGATGGAAACAGGTTCAGAACCCAGCACATTCATGCTACCTTCACAGGTACCATTAGACTAGTTAGCAAAGAATACGGGGCCTACCGCCTGTGACTGTGCTGACTGCTCCTTGGGATGAGATTAGCACACATCTGCGCTAATTCTCTGGCCCCTGGGTCTCTCCCCACAACAAAGTCCAGAAAAGAAAATATAACCATAACTTAGGAAACAAAAAAGGGGGTTGCCAACATGTTAACTAGAACATAAAAAAGAATATATAAAAAAGTCAACTTTAACATCCGGTGTGGGCAGATAACAGAGGACACAGTATGGAGCAACACAAAAGATTCTGCAGGAACATCCTGATGGGATTTTCTAGGTGGCACGGAAGTTGCTCTCAGATAGTACTCTGCTCTTTTGGAAGGAAGGAGTCCTACAGAGTAAAGGTGTTAAGGAATATGACCGCAATATAGTTTTGTAATGCCAGATTTGTGGGACCCAAATAGACCTCCAGGAGCCAAATCCGGTGCAATCACACAAGAGTTGTTATTGCAAGCTTGAGCCTGGACTCACAACCATTTCCGATGCAGTGGTCCCAAGGAGTAAGTCCTGGTCCTTTGTTCAGTGAGGATTTATAGGTTTTTTTGGGATACTCTATGCATCACAACATTACACAGCAAATCATTTCACACTTCGGGAAAGTCAAACAACAACTCTTAACATTGATTATTAGCACATTCACTAGCGGGAACAAGTTGGATGGGGTGATTGGTTAGTACAAGAGGGAAATTCGTTTGAACGGATTGGTTTAATCCGCCAGGAGTGTTTTAATCCGTGAGGAGTGTACGTGCTAAACAACATGGTTTCCCAACATGTTATCTACCACCATAAACTACTGGGGGGTCATCTGGCATCCAGGTATTTTCCCTGTCTCATTCTGATTGGTGGTTGCTGGGGGTTGCTATGGGTCCTCACCTAGCCTAACTGAGTCAGGGATGCCTGGCGCCTGAGATTTCTCCTGTTCTTTGCAGACAAACAACTCAGCAGGGTGGGTAGTGTTTAGGAGTGCTCTGTGGGTTTTTCCAAGGACAAGGGTCACGCCCCCTTCCTTGGACAGGCTTTGCTCTAAGGTAGGCAGGTTTCTCAAAAATGGAGTCACAACAGTTTCTCAGTTTCAGAAGGTTTGTAGTAGGCTCTAGTTTTCAGAGGTCTCTAAGTTCGTAGGTATTATTCTAAACTTGAGAAACTATGATAACACACACAGACTGCTGCAGTCCGGCTGCAGCAAAATAACCGGGAGGTGACGAGTAACTTGTGTACATTGATACAGCAGGAGTGGGAGCCATTTATTGTAGGACAGGAGGGGTATATATACATTACACACAGCTTATCTTAATTAACATAAACTAGATACAGCAGTCAACCAATAGGGAATCTCCACACTTAATGGCTCTCTGGCGTTACTTCACAAACCACTCCCTCTGGCAAAATGCCAGGCGCCATCTTGACTTGTTTACAGACCCTAACAACAGACACACACACACACACACACCTCAAACTATTAAATGACTGGAGGCCTAGAGCTCAGGACTAAAAGTCACCCCTAGAAATTGACCATTTCCATTGGGTTTGATGTTGTCTCTGGGGCACATCTCAGTTGCCAGGCCTTATTCCATGGCACCCCAATAGCTGGCATGCCGCAGTCTGGCTGGGCACAAATCACGAGCCACTCAAGCAGGAACAAACTTTATTTCTTAACTCCCCCAAACGCCATCCATGCGACCCTACCAGGGACACCACACACCAACTGGAACTCCCTCCACCAGAACTTCACCAACCAACGCGAACTCCCCAGGAATCCCTGCGAGAACTCCAAAGTAGTGGGCACCTGAGGCGGACAGCAGGGGTCTATATACAATTGACTACACAGCCTGTTTCAATCCAGCATCATCCAGTCACAGCAATTATAGACAGCTTAACTTAATTATCATCATCTTAATGGCTCGCCTCTCAAGCATTACTTCTGGCAAAATGCCAGGGGCCATTCCAACTCGGCTCTGGCTCTCAGCATCTCCCCCCTTCTGTTTAATTAAATACCAAGCATATGGCTTAGGGACTGTGCCTGTCTTAGGTTGTCCAATACTACATATGGTCCTTACCTGTCATCAGATGAGCTGACCTCAAGGCGTCAGCCTCCTGTCTTAGGTTGGTACCATTGCAATTGGATCTTACCTGTCATTGACTACCAGTCCAGCATACAGCCATACTTGTGGATAGGCCTTTGCACCAGTTGGGGGGTGAGGTTCTTTGCCTCACCTCTGTTGGCCCCCAAATTTGGCCTTTCTGATTTCCAAGTAATTTTTATTGTCTCAGTGACCCCTCCTGAAAACCCAATCCATGTCTGTCTGTTCCTTGATCTATTTGTATTGGTGCTGCTATACCTTGTTCTTGTTCTCCTAATCTTTTTCCTTTCCTAAAACCTTGTCTAG
>NW_025999982.1:11815547-11861578 GCF_001458135.2 Marmota marmota marmota
ATATTTGTGGTCGTGGGCCCCGGAGCATTGGGCCCCCCTGTCCGTTTTTTGGCAATGGAGCCCGATGCTTTTCTCCACGATATTGTGGGTAAACACTGGTCCTTGTCCATTTTCTGATAACCGAGTACCCTCTATGGTGGTTTGAGAATGGCATTCATTAGCCCAATGTCTCCCTCTACGGCATCATGGGCAAATACCCAGTATTTTACCCCTTTGATACCTAGTTTTGTTAAGCCCTCCTCCTATGGGGCAACTCCTTTTAAAATGCCCTGTTTGTTCACAATTGTAGCATGTTTTTGGCCTGGCATCTAAAGCCTGTTGTACTGCAGCTGCCAAGACTTGCCCTTGTTCATTAATGTCTCTACACAATTTAATATATGTGTTTAAATCTTCATGTTTCCATGGTCTAATGACCTCCTTGAACCATTTGTTTGCTTGCTCATAGGCTAGCTGTTTAATTAATGGCATTGCTTGCTCTGTATCCCCAAAAACTCTGGTAGCTGTTTGAATAAGCCTATCTACAAATTCAGCGTAAGGTTCATTAGCTCCTTGTATTACCTTAGATAATTGACCTTGTAAATCTCCGTGTCCTTGTAAAGTCTTCCATGCCCTAACCGCATCTTCAGCAATTTGTGAGTATATGGCAGGATCATATGCAATTTGTTGCTGCTGACCCTCATAAGGTCCTTTTCCTAACAACATATCTAGATTTCTCTGAGGATAACCAGCTGCTGCATTTCGCCTAGCCGTCTCCGTGCAAAATTCCTCATTGGCAACCTTCCATAACAAGTATTGTCCTCCATTTAGCACAGCTTTGCACATACTAGTCCAATCTGCTGGCGTCATGTCCAAGTTGGTAATGGATTCGACCATGCTTACAGTGAAGGGTGCTTGGGGACCATAGGTTGTTACAACCTCTTTTAATTGCTTCACTGTTTTGAAATCTAAAGCACGTTGAATTCGTTGCCCTCCTGTTTGCTCAAGTACAGGGCATGCTAATCTTTGAGGTCCTGTCTCAGGATCCCATCTATCAACTATGGGGGTTGGGGGCACCCCAGCATATGTTGTCTCCATAGGTGGAGCTGTTGGTTGGACACTTACGCCCTCTGGTGATAGAAAGGTGTTAGTAGCAGCCTCCTGTTGTAACTTTTCCCCTGATAGCCCTTCCTCCTCTAAACTTTTTTCCTTTGTCTGACTAACTTGAGAGACTTTCTCTTTTACTTGATGTAAGATGTCTTCTCCTAGACTAAGCAAACAAGATTGTACCAACACCCATAATGGTAATGTGCCAACTGGCAGAGTTCCTGGGCTTTCCTTTTGTATCTTTTTTAAATCTTCACCATGATGGTTCCATTGTGATATATTTAACAACCCCTCTTTAATGAACCATGGGCTACACCTTTGTATCGTCTTAACGTATGCCCTAACTGTTCTTGATTTTACTGAGATGCCTCCTTCCTCTAGCACTTTACTTAACGCCCTTTTGGTTTGGTTCTTATTAATTTTTAATTCCATATTTCCGTGATGAAGATACCCCTCACTAAGATAATGCAAAACAAAACCGAGACAAAATGAAACAAAAATGGAACAAAAATTCATTATATCAGCCTTTCTATCCTCCTGAAATGTCCATCCATCCTTTCTCCCTATCTGTTCCTCATACGCAAATAGTTTTTCCTCAGTTTTTCTTCTGTCCCACCCATCTCCAGGGACTGGCAACTTAAAACAAAAGCGAAACAAACAGAAAGAAGAATCTTTAAATGGTTACCCATTCTCTCGCCTTCCCTCAGGGGCGAACAATTTCACTTACCTCCAAGCTTCAGGTGTTCCCCGCACAGGCCACCAAATGCCGCAGTCTGGCTGGGCACAAATCACGAGCCACTCAAGCAGGAACAAACTTAATTTCTGAACTCCCCCAAACGCCATCCATGCGGCTCTCCCAGGAACACCACACACCAAATGGAACTCCCTCCACCGGAACTTCACCCACCAACGCGAACTCCCCAGGAATCCCTGCGAGAACTCCAAAGTAGCGGGCACCTGAGGCAGACAGCAGGGGTCTATATACAATTGACTACACAGCCTGTTTCAATCCAGCATCATCCAGTCACAGCAATTATAGACAGCTTAACTTAATTATCATCATCTTAATGACTCGCCTTGCAACCATTACTTCTGGCAAAATGCCAGGGGCCATTCCGACTTGGCTGTGGCTCTCAGCACTGGCAGATGAAAAGTTCCACTGACAGCTTTGGGTGAGACCTGGGTATATGTGTGTTGGTCAGATGAAGTCACAGAGAAAGGCCAGATGGGAAAAGCATGTGCGTGTCATGGCAGTTCAGCTTTTCTTCTCTGCAGGTACCAAGAAGTTGAACCTTTAGATGTGAATGTCCCATTCACTGCACTACTTTAGATTCTTTGGTAAATAAACACATGTGTGTGTTCATTTTTTATATTCAATAGCTAACGATTAATATGAACAATCTGCACATGATTATTTACAAGTAAATCCTTAGAGTAACAACTTTACAAGTAAGTCCTTAGAGTAACATAAGATAATCTAATTTCAATTCCTGGAAAAATAAAAACAGAAGGGAAAATTTTGTTATACAGCTATTGGCACATAAAGTCCAAATCAGCTATATGTAATTTCAAGACTTTTTTTCACAGTCTCTGACATTCTGAGTTTTCAAAATATTAATACATTAGGGTTTATCTTACTCCATTTTGGGTTCCTATACAGAATGCCTGCAGCTGGGCTAAGTACAAAGACAAGAGCTTTATTTTACTCACAGTTCCAGAGGCTGAAAGTCCAAAGTTGAGTAGTCCCACCTGACTGGCTTTTAGTAGGCCTTCTGGCTACATAATAACATAGCAGAGGGCATCATATGTCAAGAGTTCACATGGCCAGAGATGAAACAAGAGATCAGGGAGGGGCCAGCATATGCTTTTCTGTAACAACCTGCTTTCATGGGAACTAATCCACCCTGCAAGACCTAGCCAGCTTTAGCCTTTGAGCATGGACAGTCACACCCTGCAACACCTCCTATGAAGCCTCAGCTCTTGAAGGTCCCATTACTTTTCAATTCCATCGTGTAAGGGACTAACCCTCCGGCACATGAATTTTTAGTGGACAAGCCATATTTCAACCATAGCAGGTGTTAAATTTCTAAAATTCCACAAAGCATTTATGAATATTCTCTAGATTCCACTAATTGTCCACACTTCTAACATGAGGAATTTGGTTTGGTTAGACTGTTTCCTTTGGCCCCTATGTATTTGACTTTCAAAAGCTAGATAGGTGAAAGCATTGCTTTTAGAACTTGACTTTGTATTTTTGAGTTAGAATCCCTGAAGATCATGTAGCAGCCTAGAGATGCTTTTCTTTTCTGGCTGGAACATCGAGAGAGAGAGTAGCTTGATATATAAATATCTTCACTCAGGACTGAGCAATGTGCCAGATGAGGGATAGTACAATTTTTAGGG
Source organism: Marmota marmota marmota (assembly GCF_001458135.2). Classification (NCBI taxonomy): domain Eukaryota; kingdom Metazoa; phylum Chordata; class Mammalia; order Rodentia; family Sciuridae; genus Marmota; species Marmota marmota. The sequence continues at coordinate 11,819,034 of NW_025999982.1, forward strand.
GGGTCTATAGTCTAAGTTCCCAGTGAACTCTAGGAAAGGAAAAGGGAATCCATTGAGATGACTGGTGTCCTTCCAATACTAGGGAGTTCTAGAAAGAACTATGGCCTGATGCCACCCTGAGGAGCAGAGAGGCCACTGCTGCTTTGAGATCTAACACTGAGACTCCTAAACCTGGATTTTGTAAGACTACTTCAATGAAAAGCAAGCATTTCTAGGTTTTGCATGAAGGAGTACAGCTTCATATCAAATAAGCAGCCAAATATTACAACACCTTGTTTTCTGAGGAAATGTGTCTGCCTCCACCAAATGTAGAGAAGGTACAGGGACAGCTGATGGAACTAAGCTCCCAGTGGAAGAAGTAAGTGTGGGGATGATCACCTGGTTACAAATATGCCTTTTTGGCTGGGCACAGCATGGGCATGAAGTGAAAATGGAGAGTTCTGTTAAAAAAGAGGATAGACTAGATACCCTAGATACTTAGATAAATTAGATACCCTAGACACAGATAATACTAGCAATTCTTCATCTGAAATTCAAACTGAACCGAGAGTTCTGTATTTCTGTTTACCATTTGTGGCAAGGCATAGGGAGGTGGTAGAAATAGATGCATTTGGAGGACGTAGTGGGGGGGGGAAGTGGTAAGACTGGAGGATGGCTTGGCTTCAGGAGGGAAAGAGGTATGGCAGGAGGAAAAGTGGCCATTGGGGGATGGTGGTGCTGTTTCCAGGGCCACCTCTAGCTCATGTGGCATCTTTACATAGCTTGAGAAAGACATGCTTCCAAAAGAAACAGCTGGTAAATATGCACCTGGGTGAGCTGTGTGCAAGCTGGATTTCAGCCCCTATTTGCTCATTGTGCAGTGAACTTTTTGTACAACCAAACGTGGTCACCCTGTGCTCTTCCCTGAAATAAGGAATGCTGGGGAAGAACAGGTTTTCTGGGAGAAGGTCAGCATTGGGCGAGTTGATTTTGAGGGGCCTGTGACACACACAAGTGGAACTGCCCAAGTTGTAGTTAGGCATATAAATTGGGGTCTGGATATATGCATGGGAAAAACAAACACTTCTGTGAAAACTGTACCATGTGGATTTGGGGTCTAGATATTCATTACCCAATTAGAATGTTGATCCCAAACTGAGCAATGAGCTCAAATTGACCTTTGAACCTTAGAGACGTGAGGAAAAGTAAATTCTCTTTGGGAGCACTTCTCCACTTCAGGGCACAGGGGATCCCTAGAAATGAGACCCACTTAAAGCTGGTGTGGTGGCACATGCCTGTAATCCCAGTGGCTCTGGAGGCTGAGAAAGGAGCCAGTCTCAGCAACAGTGAGGTGCTAAGCAACTCAGTGAGATCCTGTCTCCAAATAAAATACAAAATAGGATTGAGGATGTGGCTCAGTGGTTGAGATCCCATGAGTTCAATCCCTATTACCAAAAAGAAAAAAAAAAGATGTGAAAAAATTACAAATTATAATTGGACCCACCATAAGGGAAGAGTCAACAGATGAAACTCAAGCCAGTTTAGGTGATTAACCATGTTGAGCAATATGATACAAATTACCAGGATCATGGTGCACAAAATCCCATTTTGTAGTAACCTGACACCTAGGGGTTAGATTTTTCCAGTGTTGGCTAATTGACATTAGAGGGAGGTTTAGGGATGGTAATCTGAGACTTGGGTGGGGCTAGAGGACCCGTCTTTTGAAATTGTGTTTGCCAGGCAGGACAGATTTTTAAATTGTATGTTTACTTGGGGGAGATGAGGAAGATTTCAGGGGTGACTGACCCTGCCCCCCAACTGTGCTTGGTGTTACCTTGACTATTGCTTCTAATTTTAGTTCTTTCCTTCGTAGAATCTTTGGTGGTATAAGAAAAAAATGGATGAGAGGGAAACTAGAACTTTTCATGTTTTCCTTAGTTAAGTAAATGTCAACCCATTCAGAACCAGCTCCCCAGAAAATGATGAGGGGTGGGGGAGTAGGGGACAATGCAGCCTAAAAAAATCCCTTTATAAGTTGGATGGCTCATCCAACCGCTTTTTCTTGAGCCAGAATTTCCCAAATGGTGTTTCTTTTTTTTTTTTAAAGAGAGAGAGAGAGAAAGAGAGAGAGAGAGAGAGAGAGAGAGAATTTTAATATTTATTTTTTAGTTATGGGCGGACACAACATCTTTGTTTGTATGTGGTGCTGAGGATCGAACCTGGGCTGCACGCATGCCAGGCGAGCGCGCTACCGCTTGAGCCACATACCTAGCCCCTAAATGGTGTTTCTTGCATGCCTGGGTATGAGAAAGAAAGGTTTGTAAGGTCAGATTAGTTTGGACGTGCTTTATTTAAAAAAAAAAAAAGGAGTGTATTAGCTTTTTAGGGCTGCCATAACAAAGTACTACAAACTGAGTGGTTTAAAATAAGAGAAATTTATTCTCTCATAATTCCGGAGGCTAAGAGTGTAAAATTAAGATGTCAGCAGGGTTGGTTCCTTCTTGGAGGCTCAGGGAAAGGATGTAACCCATGCCTCTCTCTCTTAGTCTCTGGTGGTTGAACATATCTATTTGAGAAAACAAGTCAACCCACAATAGGGTCTAGGGAAAAAATCTCAAAAATCGAATCAGATGTATTTTACAATTTCTTACAGGTTTTACTTTTTGTGATTCTACAAGAGGGAAGGCAGCATGATGCTTTTCTGAAACTCAAGTAATCTGAAAAACATGTTTATGTTTATGGAGTTATCTCATGTGACTAGTGTTCTGAGGGACATTTCGGAAACAGTATCTTGGGTGAGTGAGGAAAAAGTACAGTAGTTTCTCATTAAACCTGTTAAGATGCGGTCACTCATTTTTGCTATGTGGCCTAATGACTATAGTCTGGCTGCCTGATGGCAGTTGCTTCTTTTGTCTGTCCTGCCTTGGGGTGGAGATGGAATCTTTGTGGGAGCTCTCATTCTCATGGTGAGTCTGGGGTGATATGGTAGAGGAGACAGGCCAATTCAGGCCATCCTGGGAAGACCACATATTCATTTTTCTGGAGTTTATAGCTATGGGGCTGTGGTTTCAGATAGCCCAGAACTTTCATGATGTTGCGTTTTCTGAACCTTGAAAGGGGACATAGTATCTGCACACTCAAAAATGTTTTGGAGGATAAATGACAGGGCTGCTCTGTTTGGATGGGTTGGTTATGTGATATATGCTTCTAGAGGCCCTGTTCACAGTATACACGTGGTAGATCTAAATTTCTTAAAGTTGAGTGGTCTGTTTTCAAAACATCTCTATTTTGTGACAACTTTTTTTTTTTTCCCCAGCAAGTGACATTAAAGTGTCTTGAGGAAGAGGCACCCTTTTCTAGTTGGCAGGAAAGTGGCAATGGTATAGTTAGTGGTCCTAAGTGTGAAGAAGAAGCCATGGTGGACTCTTGGAATGTTAGATATGAATGGGCTCAGACAAGGGACTGGTTAGGACTCTAGCTTACAAGTAACAGAAACCCAGTTTCGACTGGCTAAAACCAAAAGGGGAACAAATTAATTATCAGAACACAAGGATAAGGATGTAGCTGGGACTCTGGAACATACAGATCCAGGGACTCTTAACAAGGCTGGGTCCTCTTCAGTCTCTCTACACCTTTCTTCTGCTCCTTTCCATATATCTGTGACCTGCTTTCTTCCTATCTTAGTCTCCATAGTCCAAAACACTGGTAGATAATTCCTGGGTGTTCTAGGTTAGAGGGTGTCCTAGCTCTTCTTTCCCTTCAGCTACCATTGCATCAATAAAATTTAGATAAAAATTATCATAAACCTAAAACCCCTAAATTTCCAGCTCTTGTAGAAGAGGAAAATGGAGAAAGAAATATAAAGAGAAAGCCACTATATAAATACTCAGAGCTGTTTCTTGATTCACTAACTAAATATTTTCATAGCTTTCAGGGCTGGTGCCAAAAAGATGTTCTGAAACAGTGAAGAAGACTGTGTTATTGGGAGTTAGGATGGCAGAGAGCTTGACAATCTCTACTTCATTGGGTTTTGGTTATATTTCAATCTGTGCCCCACCCCCCCCGCCAATTTGTGAAGTAGGTATTCTTAGCTCCACTTTTCAGATGAGGACGCTGAAAAGAGCCAAGACTCCAACTTAACCAGAGTTCGTCTAACGCCAGAGCTTATCAAAAGCAACTCTTATTAATCAACACAGACTGATGAATGATGAATGAAAAGCTCTGATGGGACATGTCTGTTGATTTCTGGGATAACCACGGATCTCCTAGAGGTGGGACGGGGTGAGTAGCGTTGCCCTCCTTGCAATAATCACTGCCACTTTTTTTGTGCAGTTATGTATTAGGTAACTGTGCCAGGTTTATGATCTCATTTAATCCTTAGGATAATCGTATGAGATTGATTCCATCATTATCTCTATTTTTACGGGTTAGAACACTGAGCCTTTTCCCGAGCATTCTGTGAATAAATTCCTAGTAGCGAAATGCTTAATATAGTGCTACATTAATAAATTAACAAAGCTCTCTGCGGACCAACTGGGTTGAAACCCGTCTCCTGACATTTCCACCCCCGCCACTGAGTGACGTCACGACCAACGCGACCTCTGTGTTCCTAGCCAAGTTCCACCTTTGCTATCTCGCGAGAAACCTGGTTTCTTCCTACCCCGTCTTGGACATGCGCGCGGCGCAGGGTGCTTCGGTTGCCGCAGTTTGATGGTTTTATGTCAGTCTTGTTACCCTGAAGGTTTCACAGAGCTCTTCTTTCCCTTCAGCTACCGACATCTCGCGAGATCGGCTAGTCGGCCCGCCCTCCTGCGCCTGCGCAGTTCTCTTCAAAGCAGAAGGTCGCGTTTGGAGGAAGTGGCGGCTTTGGGTCTCGTGACCGAGTCGCCGTTACTACTTTTCGGAAGCTTCTCTCGGCCGCTTGCCTGGACACTCTGCCGCCAAGATGCCACGAATTATGATCAAAGGGGGCGTGTGGAGGAACACCGAGGTGGGTCTCCTTTTCCCGCCGGTCGCTGCCCTCCGCCCTCTCCGACAGCTGTGCGCACGCGCGCGGAGGTTTGGGAGGCGAGGAGGATGCCCTGCGGGGTCTGCGCGGGGCCTCAGCGCGAGAGCGAATGCTCGGGGCCTTTACCTTGTCTGGCGGTGTGTTATCTTAGCGCCTCCAGGACAGGGATCGCGATTTAACCACCTGGCGCTAAGCTCTGAGCTCACTGCGAGGCATCTGTTGGGCCCTTAGTGAATGTTTGTTGAATTGAGGGCGCGCCCCCTTCCTCCTTTGGAGGAACTCTAGCGGGGGAAATGGGACGTCAGCGAGAGTTGATTTCTGGGGCAACACCCTCTCAGTCCGTGCAACCTCTCCGTCTCTGGGACTCAAAAATAAAGCAGTTGCTGTGGCCACAACTTTGGTTTTCATTGACTCCCTTGCACTGGGAAAGAAACTTGAGTGCCAGGTTCGAAGAGCCCGTTTATGCACTCATCGCTTTGCTTATCTGTTATCGAGGCATAACCTGTCTGTCCTCCCGACAGATCCCAAGGTCTCGCTCTTTCTTAACTTCCTGTTATTCTTGCCTTTGCCTGGATAGAAGCCAGACAGAACAAACTGCCTACCACAGTTTTTACTTTCAAAAAACGGTAGTGGATAATGCCCTGGGTGAGCCCAAGGGCAGTAGAACTGGAGTAAAATGGAAATTAAGTTTTAGTGCAGGTTGCATTCAGACTGCACTGAATTTACTAGTTCCCAGAATGCATCTTCAGGCACTCTGTTTACCTCCTGTGCCTTCTCGGAATGTGTTTTTACTGCTTGGCATCCTCCTGACCATCCTTCAAACCAAGTTCAGAAACACATCTTGAATCTTTGCTCATCCACCCTGTAAAAGTTAGTTGCATCCCCAGGAGTCTTGGGTACCTCTTTTGTCCATTTATTATAGTTTGTTTTGTTCTTTTGCAAGCATCATATCTTTCTATGCAATGATGTATAAGTTTCTTACCTCTTACCACCTCCGTTTCCTCATTTTTTTTTTTTTTAAAGAAGATAATTTCTACTGCTCTTGAGGATTAAATGGGTTAAGACGTTGGGAGTATTTACAACAGAATCAGCACATAGTAGTCTTTCAGTAAGTGCTAGTTGTTGGCTTCCCTCACCAGACAGCATTGCAAAAGGACCAGGTCTTGGTAGACTTAGGACCTAGGATAGTGGCCAACATGAAGTAGGTTGTTTGGCAGATGTTTGGGAATGACTAGTAGGGTGGATGGATACCTGCTTATATATTTGATTGAAGATGTGCTGAAGTATAGCAGTACTTCAACAACGTTACAGATAAATGCAGTGATAATTTATTCAGCTTGTGGTTAGGGAATCATACTGTTTAAATTGGAGAAGAGATTACTTTTTTTTTTTAAAGATATATGTATTTTTTTAGTTGTAGGTGGACACAATATCTTTATTTTATTTTTATGTGGTGCTGAGGATCAAACCCAGTGCCTCATGCGTGTTAGGCTTGCACTTTACCACTGAGCCACAGCCCTAGGCCCCCCACCCCCAAGAGATTACTTCTAAGGGAGAGACACTTATACAGAATCAATTAACAGCACAATTTCTATGCAGTGTCAAAGCCCTACAATCTTTTTTTTTTTTAATTTTAAAAAAAATTTTTTAGTTGTAGATGGACATAATACCTTTATTTCTTATTTTTACGTGGTTCTGGGGATCGAACCCAGTGCCTCACACATGCTAGGCAAGTGCTCTACCACTGAGCCACAACTCCAGTCCCCCAAGTTATTCTTGAGCTGTAGATGTGTCTTGTTTGATTCTCTTTTCCCCAATACACAGATCTGTTTCAAGGTAGGTATTTAGGAAATGCTTCTTGAATGATTGTATAAATGAATGAATTAAATCTTTTTGAAGGGAAAGAGCTACAATGGAGAATACTTTTGCTAATCTCTGTCAGGAAGTAGTGTTGCTGAAAGTGGGCTGTTCCTATTTCCAGTTTGTTGAGGAATTTCTTCTTAGTTTTTAAATTTTATTTTATTCTTGCTTGCTGTTATTTTTGTACTTTATTTCCGCCCCAATATTGAGGATGGAACCTAGGTGTGCTTTTTTTTCCTGAACTACATCCCCAGCCTGTTTCTAAAATTTTGAGACAGGGTTTTGCTAAGTTGCCAAGGCTTGCCTTGAACTTGTGATCCTATTGCCTCAGCCTCCAGAGTTGCTGGGGTTATAGGCGAGAGCCAACACCCTGTCCCCCTTTTACCTTTATTTTTTATAACCTGAGGTTCCTCTCCCCCTCAATCAAGAGTTAATTTAAATGTTGTCTTTTCTCATTTTGGATTTTGTGATTGAATGTACTCTCTCTGACAATTCTTTTAGGATGAAATTCTGAAAGCAGCAGTAATGAAATATGGGAAAAACCAGTGGTCTAGGATTGCCTCATTGCTGCATAGAAAATCAGCAAAGCAGTGCAAAGCCAGATGGTATGTACCAGTTAGAGAATGGAAAACAAAAAGTGACCTTAATTATGATGAGATGAATATACAGTTCTTTGAATCATCTCGAAGATGGCATCAGGATATAGAATGGGAAATGGGATTTTGAGCTTAACTGCTACTTGCTTCCTAGGCAAGACTTTTTTTCTATTTCCTTTACCCTGCCCCTGTTTTCTTCCAGTTAGGGATAAAAATACTTGAAAGTAACTGATGGAGATCAAAGCTCCATTTTTAAATGTGTTAATGTGTTTGAGAGCACTTTGTGAAGCATAAAATCTTAAGGACAGATGGTCCCCAGCTTATAAATGGATTGTGTCCTAAAAGTTTATAAATTGGTTGCTTTAAGAATTATTTTCACAAAGAAATAAAAAAAATGACATATAATGGTTAATTTTCTGAGCAAACTTACAATAATTGAGTTTTCTCATAACAGAATTGAAATATTATATATTTCTACACTAAAATACAATGTAGGCCAATACTATATCTATGGTGTTACCTTTTAAATTGCAGGGAGGTGGCTGCATTAAATTGTTTATATTTGTTCTTGGTATGAGTGATATGATCCCAGACTCTACACATCCGATCCCAGGAAGAAACTTTGGTTGTACGAAGTGATTTAATTTCCTAGGCATTTGGATATAAGAAAGGATCAGAAGGTAGAAATTTGACTGCAGAGGTAGATGGTTCTTAGGAGGAAGGAGTGGTTTGGGTTTCTGTTTCTCTTAGTGGCACTAAGTTCTTGCTCTAGAGGTTGTGAGGACTTATGTCTTACTTGCCAGCCTCTCATCTAGCGAAGTACTAGATGCAAAAGGTGGGTTGAGTGGATATTAGAAAAGACAGAGGATGTCATAATATTTTATTTAGACTTAAAAGCATACCAGGCAAATGAAACCGCAGTTAGTGGGTATAATGAAATGCTTAAAGAAATAAGCCAACATTTTGTGAGAAAGCATGGGGAAGTATTATGAAAACTAGAAACACTAAAAAAATGAGGTAGTATTGTCTTTTTCCAAATAATTTCAAAATCTCTAGTAAAAAAAAATAAATAAAAACAAGTGAATTGAAAAAGAAGGCATATGATCATGTTTCAGTCAAATTACCTTTTTAAAAATTTATTTATTTATCTATTTATTTATTGGTTTTCGTTGGACACAACATCTTTATTTTTATGTGGTGCTGAGGATCGAACGCAGCGCACCGCGCATGCCAGGCTAGCGCGCTACTGCTTGAGCCACATCCCCAGCCCCAAATTACCTTTTTAAAGTATTACGAATCTTACATAATTATAATACAGTAGAATGTAGTAAGATGGAGAATATTAAATGGCATAAGTTTACTACACAGTGAATAGTCTCTTGTCAAAAAATGCAGCTTTAGTAATTGAAGGTTGAAAGCATGTTTTTCAAATAGTAGAAGTCAGTGTATCTAGTGTGGAAATTAGATATTTATAGTAGGTGATTAATGTATAAAATACTATCTTTTTAATAGGTATGAATGGCTGGATCCAAGCATTAAGAAAACAGAATGGTCCAGAGAAGAAGAGGAAAAACTCTTGCACTTGGCTAAGTTGATGCCAACTCAGTGGAGGACTATTGCTCCAATAATTGGAAGAACAGCAGCCCAGTGCTTGGAACACTATGAATTTCTCCTGTAAGCGAAAATTCAAAATCAGTTGAAATATGTGTATATGTTAATGAGACTGAACAAACTTTTAGCATTTCCTGTCTTTTAAGTTTTAATTATAGATGTGACTGAAATCAGGAGAGATAAAGCTGTTGGGCTCTATATTTCAGATGTCATGTGGTTGATTAAAACTATGTCTTTTAGTGTACACTTTTTATTTAAAAGAATAAAAGTATACAGGTCATACATGTTCATAATAGAAAATTTTGGGAAAAAATAATAGCAAAAGAACAAATGAAAGTCACCCATAATCATACTGCTGAGAATGAACTATTAGAGCATTTGTGTTTTTGTTGGTGTTTGTGTTTGTATGGCTGCACTGTGTGCAATTAAGGGGCTGCTTAGATCCTGTTTTATAGTGAATTAAAGCACTCTCTGAAATTAGAGAATTTTAATACTATTTATTTCAGATGAAGCAGTGACAGAATTGCTTTATTAATGCTCATTTATTGAGCATTTTGAGATTGCTGGAATGTACCCAACTACTACATACATCTGTAAAGCTGTTTATTTTTTGTTTATTTTTTGGTGGTGGGGAAGGAGAACCAAGTGGTATGATAACTCTGAGTAACTCATCCGAGCTTTTTTTTAGGGACAAAACTGCCCAAAGAGACAATGAAGAGGAAACAACAGATGATCCACGAAAACTTAAACCTGGAGAAATAGATCCAAATCCAGAAACAAAACCAGCACGGCCTGATCCAATTGATATGGATGAGGGTGAGTGTATGCCTGTGAGACATTAGTTTCTTTCATTAACTATAGACTCCTCAGGCCTCTTAAACTTTTAAAATTCCTTTCTGAACTCTTGTGACTTTTCAGAATTCTATTATTAGTTGTTATTGTAAGTATCTTTTCAAATATCTCTAGTCTGTTCTATTATAGAATAGTTGTTCTTTTGGATAGTTCCTTTTGTCTTCCATTTTTTCAGTTCATTTAATATCTTAAGCAGTGTAACCAAACTGTGCAGATTCCCAAAAGTATGAGGTTCTATTTCTCATTCTTTTATCCAATAGGTCAGGATATTGGACCTCAGTTCTTCTTTGTCTTTAGACAGATCATTTAATCTCTGTGAGAAGGCAATACCATAAGACTGTGATGGAGATTTTTTGTTGATTTTGTGAGACGTTGAACCAAGAATCAGAGGAATTGGACTTAGATCCACGTCTGCTGCTTATTAACTATTTAACCTAATGTCCTGTAAAGTTGGAATTGCTCAAGGAGGGTAAATAGGTGACTGAGGTCACATAGCTAGCAAGTGTTGAACCTGGTTTTAAACCTAGTTTCTCCTTTATGCTACACCGTATTTATGTTTTTTTTTTTTTTCCTTATTTTAAGCACTAGGGTATATCTTACATACCTTGCTTGGAAAGAATCTTAGTTGTTCTCTTTGTTTTTGCAGATGAACTTGAGATGCTTTCTGAAGCTAGAGCCCGCCTGGCTAATACTCAGGGAAAGAAGGCCAAGAGGAAAGCAAGAGAGAAACAATTGGAAGAAGCAAGGTGTGGTTTTCTCAGTTCATTTTCAATAAATGGTCTGTTCGTTCTTAAGCCCATTAAAATTGGATTATTTATCAGTGCTGTTTAGTGAATAATAATCTTACTTGTCCTTTTTCTATATTGCTTCTTTATTACTCTTAAAAAACTTGCTATTTCCCCCAACAACCATTTTAGAGTAATTACAGAAAAACTATATGTGTTTAAAAAATTTTGAAGACATGACGGAAGCAATGCACAGTTAACCTAGTATTTGATCTGTTAGTATACCAAAGCTTCATCTGTTACAGCATCTTGGAGTCAAGTGACTGGAGGACACAGATGACTAACTTTTTCATGACTGCCAGTTGTTTTTTCTTCTTAGTAGGGCACTGACTATGAAATAAGAATCTTGGCTGAGCATGGAGTACATGAGCCTTGAACCAAATTTTAGGCTTTTGTAGAAATCTTTGTTAAATAATTAGTGATTATTAGCTAAATTATGGAATCAACCCAGATGCCCACAATAGATGAAATGATTAAGAAATTGTGGCATATTTACAAGGGAGTTGTATGCAGCCATAAAACAGAATGAAATTATGGCATTTGTTGGTAAATGGATGGAAATGGAGAATATCATGCTAAGTGAAATTAGCCAAACTCAGAAAATCAAAGGTCGAATGTTTTCTCATATGTAGAAGCTAGAGTAAAATAAAGAAAAGGGGGAGGGAAGGATAGGATAATGTAAAGGACCAGTCAAATATAAGTTAAAGAAAGAGTAGAGAAAGGAGAATGGGAGTGGCAAGAGAAAAGGAAGAGAGAAAAGCAGGGGTCAGGGGATAATGAACTGAAATCAATTTCCATGCACGTTTGAGATTGCTGGAATGTACCCAACTACTACATACATCTGTAAAGCTGTAATTTTAAAAAATGAGTGAATATATCTTAGGCATTGTCTTTTACTCAGGATTTTGTCCCACTTTCTTCTGTTTGCTTTTTGTTGGTAAATCTGTAATTAATATTTTTCATGGCCCAGAAACCAAGATGAAGTTGATAGACCATCTGGACTGTATAACAGCTTATTAACTTTTGGGATTCGGGCATTGGAGTAACTCCCTAGCCTTCACAGTGCCTTTTGTGGTCCTCAAGCTAGCCAGGAAGTACTTCCTGACATGATGAATATCATTGTGTTGATGGTTTCATCAGTAATGGCTTTGAAGTGCCATATGCTGAGATAGAGTATTATTTCATTCCTGAGGATGCTATGCTATTGGCATAGCTGGCCAGTCACTAGTTTAGTATAATTAACTTTTGATGGGAATATGACTGGCTTGGGATAGTGAACACAAACCCAGAGAGTAGTTAAATTTTCTATTAGGTCTCAGTCACTGGGATAGAACCCAGTGTAAGTGCTCTACCACTTTCTATGCTTTATACTTTTTAGGGTTAAGAATGTAAAGTTGAAAAAAATTACTTTTCCATTTTTGTTTGGAAGAATTGTTTGGAAGATTTTTGGGAGACCCAATTTTTAGAGCCTATTAGCCATGTGGGTGGGCAAGGGTTATAGCAGATGCACATGTGAAAAATCAAAGTTTGGCTAACATCGATTGCTTTCAATATATTTTTGCAGATTTTAACTCTACAATTTCTTGTAGATTTTCTTGTAGAATCAACATATTTTTCTAAGTTGTGTTGTACATACAGGTTGGATTGGCTTGTATGCAAAGTGCTGCAGGACTATTTAAATGTTAAATTACAAGTCTATCTTATAACTTAAAAGCGTTTTTATTGATTGTGAAAGTAATATGCTTTTAATTCCAGTAGCTGTTAATATTTATATTTTGAGGACATGACTGGTATAATATGCATTTGCTATAAGGATTTGTGATATTCAATTAACAATATGTGGTAAAGGTTTTCTAATGTGATTTGAAGTCTTTGTTTCCATTATTTAAAGAACAAGATTAATATTTGGAATATATTCTTCCAAAACTTTCTCTCAATATAGATGTATTTTTATGTGTACATTAACCCATCTACATTTATACATATGAGAGGTCAGCTGTTAATCTTATTTGGTTCTCTTGTAACTGTTTTTTTTTTTTAAATAAAGTGCAAACTTTTATTATTTTTTTATTTTTATTTTTTTGTGGTGCTGGGATTGAACCCAGAACCTTGTGCATGTGAGGCAAGCACTCTACCAACTGAACCATGTTCCCAGTCCTGTAACTGTTTCTTGTAATATGTTTATCATATTTTTTTCTTGGAAATTGGACATTTATTTTAGTTGATATATTGTAGCAATTCTGGGTACTGCCCCTTCCTACTTCTATTTATTGTTAGTTGCTTGCTTATTTGGTGAACCAACTTCATTATTTTAGTGGTCTGTTCTCTGCTTCCTTCCCTCCTGGCAAGAAATATGGTCTCTGATGCTGCTTCTTAGGGAGGGGCAATCTTGGATATGCCCATGTTTTCAGGGATGGCATGTTTTGGGCAGGGATCTCTTTGACATCTCTTTCCCTGACTATACCTAGCTGTGTGCGTATTGTTTTTAGCAGTGTCCTAGGTATAAATTGTTCCACAGCCTGATCCAGGCCAGTTTGGGCTCCTTTGAAGGGATAGTACCTGGAATCAGTGTTGAAGATTTGTGCTGACTCCTGGAGGGTTCCTTACAGCTTTCTCTTTCAGTTTCTCTCTGGCCAACTAGTGGGCCTATAGTTGTGCCTATATCTCCAGTGAATTTGTTAGTTTCTTTTTTTAAAAAAAACATTTTTTTGGTTGTAGATGGACACAATACTTTTATTTTGTTTATATAGTTTTTTTCTTTTTTTAATGTGGTGCTGGATAGAACCCAGTGCAAGTGCTCAACTACTGAGCCATGACCCCAGCCCAAATTTGTTAGTTTACTAATTGCCTTTTACCACAATTGCCGCTGTTTTTGAGAGTGTCCTTAGACTGGAACTTCTCTATACTCTACAGATGAAGTCATTTCCTTTGGAAGGAGATTTGAAACTCTTCTGTTCTGTGACCTGCTTCTTTGCCAGGGCTCTGACAATGCAAGTGTCTGAGTGACACTCCTGCTTTATGAACTGAGTGCTTGGTGGGCAGTGGGAGCATGATGTGATGTGTAGTAGCCCAGTTCTCCTTATGTTGTCTTTCTCAGCATGGAACACTCATCCCAGAAGCTGGGGCAAGTAGTAGTCTCAGCAATACTCTGCCCAAGGTGGCACTGTTTGGGTGAAACAGGGGAGCTCTACTTCTCAGTCATTCTTGATGGTATTCAGCTTCTGCAATTGGGTATCTGGTGGCAGGGTAAGAAATTCTGATGTCCTGCTTTTCCTGAAGTGAAAGCCCTAACACTGGGAGCTGGTAGGAAGAGGGAACCTTACATTCTTGGCTGTGTGGAATGATGTTTCTTTCTCCTTGAGCTGGAGGGGTAGGAGACAGTGGGTCTGTTTTCAGCTGCTATACTTTTATTTGCTTTTTTTTTTTTTTAATATTTTTTTAGTTGTTGATGGACTTTATTTTATATATTTATATGTGGTGCTGAGAATCAAACCCAGTCCCTCACTCATGCTAGGCAAGTGCTCTACCACTGAGCCACAACCCCGGCCCCTTTTGTTTGCTTTCTTGCTGAGTTTAAGTAAATTTTCTTGAATTAATATTTATATTTTTGGCCATATTTCATTAAGATCCTTTCCAGAACTTTAATTGGTTATATTTTGTCATTGTTTTTCTTTTGTGGTGCTGGGGATTGAACCCAGGGCCTCACACATGCTGGGCAAGTGCCTTACCAGCCAGCCACATCTATAGCCCCAAGATTAGTTTGTTTTTGGTGGTACTAGGGATTGAACCTAGGACATTGAGCATGCTAGCCAAGTGCTATCCATTGAATTACATCCCCAGCTCTGGTTGTTTTTTTTCATCAGTGCCTTTGGGGATAGGGATTTATGGAGTTCCTCATGCACTCACACTGGGAGTCACCTTTATATATACTGTTTTGTGACTTGTTTTCCTTCCTTTTAATATTTGGAGCAACTTTTCTTGTCATTAAATCATTAAAGTTATAGCATCATGGGAAAGTTCAAAGAAAAAAAGTTTTCCTTTTTAGATGGAATTCCACCTTCACTGACAATCATGGTTAAATTTTGGTGGACATCCTTCACATCATCCCCATATTCACTGATAGGTAATTTTTGCATGTTGCTCTTTAGTGTGTAAACAATTTTTACGCACTCAGGCCTCTTGACATGTCTGTTAGAGGAGATGTATGTCCTTTCTAAAGGTTACATAGATGGCTGTATTATAGGCATGTTACAGATTCATTTAATTAATTTCTTATTGATGGATGTTTAGATTGTGTCCAGTTATCTACTGTTACGAACAGTCTTCTCATTAAGTTCTTGCTCATGTTCTGATTTATTTCCTTAGGCTGGAGGCTGAGAAGTAAAATTGCTGGGTTAAAAAAATATGAAAAACCTTAGGCTTTTAATACATATTTCTAAATTTGTTTTGGAGAAAGCTGTCCCAGTTTATTTTCTCATTACCTTTTTGGGAGGCTTTCTACTTTTTATACCTTTCTCACTAAAATAAGTGGGATGGTATCAATTAGATATACAAATGGTGCCTATTAATTTGTGATTCTTTATCAAATAAAACTTTGTTATTTTCATTTGTTCTCCCCCATCCTTTGGAGCAGGTTTTTAAAAAACTTTGCATTGACATAATACTAATTGCAAATATTTTTCCTATAGTTTGCTGTTGTAAAAATTAGGTCTTAAATTTGTTGATCTTTTTCTTTGACTTTAATTTATATTGAGCAAGTACATTCTTATCCAGAGATAGGATACATAATTACATATCGTTTCTTCTGATTTTTCATGTTGCTTTATGTGCATACATGTGTGTGTACACCTTTAAATCAAAACTGGGATTTGTTTTGGTGAACAGTATGAGATGAAGGTTTACAATAAATATTTCTATCTCAAATAACCAGGTCGTTTTCTTAACTCTGTTGGATAATCCATCTTTGCCCCATGATACATGATTTTCAAGGTGATTTTGTATTCTTTTTCTTCAGGCGTCTTGCTGCCCTTCAAAAAAGAAGAGAACTTCGAGCAGCTGGCATAGAAATTCAGAAGAAAAGAAAAAAGAAGAGAGGAGTTGATTATAATGCTGAAATCCCATTTGAAAAAAAGCCTGCTCTTGGTTTTTATGATACTTCTGAGGAAAACTACCAGTCCCTTGATGCAGATTTTAGGAAATTAAGACAACAGGATCTTGATGGGGAGCTAAGATCGTAAGTTGCCTTTCTGATCTGGAAATAGAAAGGTATAATGGGAATTTTGTATTGTTATTGTCAGAGCCAAATTTTTATGATTTAGCACAATGTGGCCTGCTTATGCTGTTTTTATGTAATGTGTTCACCTTTCTGAGAAAACAAGTGTGAACCCTGTCTCTCATTTTGTTAGCACAGAATGCTGTGTGGTTGAATTATAGTGTTTGGTTCTTTGTGGATATGAACCCAGGGGTGAATATCACTGAGCTACACCCCCAGCCTGTTTTTCTTTTTTATTTTGAGACAGTGTCTCAGTAATTGATGAGGGTCTCACAAGTTGCTGAGGCTGGCTTTGAATTTGAGATTCTCTTGCTTCAGCCTCCTGTCTGTGGGATTATAGGTGTGCAGCACCACAACCAGGTCTTAGTTGACTATTTACTCACTAAATCACATCTTAACATTTAGGTACATTTGTGGACAAATCAGATGTTTTACTAATATCCTGAAAAAAATCTGTTAATATTTGGACTGGTATTTTTTTTTAAGTAAAAACTTTACCATGTTTTTATTAAAATGAAATTAAAGGAAAAAACTTACCAATGTTTTCCATTCTTAAGTTTCCCACTTGATGGGGATAAGTATGTATATTTATAAATGTTTATGTCTTAGAGTATAGAGGATTCATCTGTTTTTTTTTTTTTTTTAAAACTAAACTCTTTTTTTGGACACAATATCTTTATTTATTTATTTTTATGTGATGCTGAGGTTTGAACCCTGTGCCTCATGTGTGTGAGGCAAGCACTCTACCACTGAGCTATAACCCCAGCCCCGTTTCACCTACTTTTAAGAGTTTTTTTTTTTTTTAACAGAGTTTTCTTAAATCTTAAATCTGCTTATTATAGGGAGAATATTTTATACTTGTCAAAGAAGTTTTTGTTTGCTTCTCTCTGTTTACTTTCCTTTTCTATTTACATGAATGGTTCCTAAGCAGATATCAGCCACTGTAAAATAGGATTTACTTGATTGTATATATTTCTCAAAACAGGACCTTGCTTTATGGGCCCTATGAATAAAGAGATTAAAGAGGAAAACTAATCGTTTGGAAGGAGTAGACTAGCTGGGGGGAAAAGAAAGCAGGCAGAAGGAAAGATGGTATAGGAGCTTTGAAAGACTGCTTTGATCCTGGCTTTAGGCTTCTAACAACTTTTGGGTGTGTTTTTCAGTAATACCCTTTTAAAAAGTTGTATACTTTAAAAATCAACAATTAACAATATTAAGGAGAAATGTAAAAATTCAGTGGTTTTATTTCATCTCCTTTACTGTTCCTTTTTTGTGCATTCATCTTATGTGCACACATGTTTTTATGTGAATATAATCACAATATAGGAATTGTGTGTTTTTTTGCCATTATATGTGATGTTTTGCATATTTGTTATCACAGGTTATGTTATCTTCAGGTTATGTTTTAATTTTTAGTACTTAATGTATCCCCTTAATAATTTTATTACTATTCTGAGTTTTCATTTTTGAATATACTAACAGCTTGTGTATATTATTTTTGCTTTTTAAAGTTATTTTCTTTAGAAATAAGATTGTTTTTCAAAGGATATGAATATTTAAATGGATTTTGCTGTTATTGCCAAGGTATAACTTAAAATCTCTTCTTCTCTATCTTGATCCATTATAGTGAAAAAGAAGGAAGAGATAGAAAAAAAGACAAACAGCATTTGAAAAGGAAAAAAGAATCTGATTTGCCATCAGCTATTCTTCAAACTAGTGGTGTTTCTGAATTTACTAAAAAGAGAAGCAAACTAGTTCTTCCTGCTCCTCAGGTAATCTGATAAAAAGTTTTTTTATTTTATGAATTTATGAGCTCATTTCATTTATTCAGCAAATATTTGAGGGCCTTTGTTTCAGGCTTGTTATGAGTGCCCTTAAGAAATTAGTGTAATGGGTGAGCCACATGTGTAACAATAAATTATTTTGGTATAATATGATAAATAAGCAACAGCTTCTCTGTGTAAGTTATTATATGAAGTCTTAAACTGCTCATGATGGTTTAATAAGTAGTTAACACTCAGCAATTTGTCACCAGCTACGGCTCTTGGCCACTTATTTGTAGTTGATCAGGATAGGTATGGTCTGGCTTGGTGAAATTGAAGCTGCTTTCTTTCAGGGAGTGTTTTGTTATATCATGTTTTTCTTTTTGAAAGAAAAGAAATGGGCTGGGGTTCTGGTTCAGTGGTGGAGTGCTTGACTAGCACTTGTGAGGCACTGGGTTTGATCCTCAAAACTACATAAAAAAATAAAGTTTATATTGTATCCATCTATATCTTAGAAACACACACACACACTAAAAATATTTATGTGTATGTACGTGTGTGTGCGCACGCGCGTGTATATATGAGAAACAGCTCTGAAAAATCAGTGTGGGAATTGTGGAAAAGAGAAATACAAATATTTCCTCAGTTTATTATAGTCCTTTGACTTAGTAATAGTTGGTCAGAAACTTGGGAACTTTGAGTAACCTCTTGTTTTGAGTAGTATAGCTCTTCAGAATCAGACAGGTTTAATGGAGTAGAGGTAAGGACTTAGGAGACCAGCAGAGTTTGTTTCCCCAGAAGTCTTTTGGCTCCTCAACAAAAGACTTGTGGGCATGAACATAATTGAATTTTGTCATATGTTGCTCTTTCTAGTAGTATTTTTAAGTTTAATTTTGTCTGAAATTTTCCCCTTAACACCCCTTAGAATATTTATTTTGGCAAAATTACTTTTAGATTTTCTCAAGGATCTTGTGATTCAGTAGACTCTGTGATATTTTTATATTTTTTTTTCCTTCCCATATGGATAGTTTTGTACAAAAACTATTATTTTATGTTCTTGGTACATAAGCATATTAATTTGAAAGAATTTCAGTATGGAAATATAGCAGTTGTAGCTTGATTCTGTATCATAGATGAATTTTATCCCCATGTCATGTAGAAAAGGCTTTTAAAATTTTTAAAATAGAAATTTTTTTTGTGGGGCGTATTGGGGATTAAACTCAGGAACACTCAACCACTGAGCCACATCTCCAGCCCTGTTTTGTATTTTATTTAGATACAGGGTCTCTGAGGTGCTTAAGTGCCTCACTGTTACTGAGGCTGGCTTTGAACCCGCGATCCTCGTATCTCAGCCCCACTGAGCTGCTGGGATTACAAGTGTGCACACCACACCTGGCTTAAAAATAGAAATTTTAAAGTCAAAAAGTTAGGGGTAGTGCAGTGACCCTGTGTGTTCTATACAGCTTCAGCAATTCATCTTTCTAGAATATGGAAATTTTAATCTGTGTTGGTCCTCAGTTAAAATGCTTACTGTGATAATTGTGTCTTTTTAGATTTCAGATGCAGAACTTCAGGAAGTTGTAAAAGTAGGCCAAGCAAGTGAAATTGCACGTCAGACTGCTGAGGAATCTGGCATAACAAACTCTGCTTCCAGTACTCTTTTGTCTGAGTACAATGTCACCAACAATAGCATTGCTCTTAGAACACCCCGAACGCCAGCTTCCCAGGACAGAATTCTGCAGGTATGGTGTCACATAGTAGAGGAGCCTTTTGCGTTCATTATTGTATTTAAGGTATCATGAAGGAGAACACTAAGTGGTTTGGTTTTGTTTCTTTCAGGGTCTCAGCAGTTTGAAACTGAGTCCTGAATGAATAGATCCTGAAACATTTGTCTAGTAGAGAAGCTAAATCAGCAGATTCAGTTATTAGGTGATTTTATTTCTACATTATTATAACAATTTTGAATCAAGTCCTTCTACCTTCACTAGTCTTTTATACCTGTCAGTAAAGCACAGGATTTAAATTTTTCACATTGCCTAGTAATCCTGGCAAGAAATGAGATGTATGTGCAGTGATTTTAGAAACTGCCTTGCATTTTCTCATTGGCTTGACATCATATGTCAGTGGTAATAATTTCATCACTCTCCCTCACACATGGTATATCCACAGCTCTTTGTGTTCCACGGGTGTCTGTATGCCAGAGACAGATTTTTCTCAAACCTGGAAAACACTATTGAGAATTTTGGTATCCTTACGTCTCATTTTCTTTTCTCTCATAGTCAGAAACATAATTTCAAGGTCTTGATCCAAGAATCAATGGTTGTGTAAGGCTTAGTAAGAAAAATAATTGTGCCCCTCATTGCTTGCTCTGCAGAGGTACCAATTACAATTCTTTGTTTTTATTTTCATATTGCTAAGATACTTGTGACTTCATTGTTTTAAGAATTATTTGTTGTTTCTCCATATAGAATTTGGACATTTGTCCCTATGTCTCAGTCATGCATATAGACTTTTTCAGTTCTCTCATTGTCAATTATAGTACCATCGTCCATTACAGTTAAAATATAGTTTTGGTTCATGGTTGGATTTATGACTCTGTAAACCTTGTTTATTCCTGAATCATGAGGTGCCTTATAACGTATATGTTATGTAAATACATATTTGTATGTAATATATAGCATAATACTGTGCTTTGTTGTACAGTATTTTGTATTTTCTTGGAGTTAACATTTGTTTTACTCAGGTAATGAATTTTTTGAATACTTAGCATTAATTGAATTATAGACTGTATACGCTGTCAGTCTCCTGTGTTCTGGTCAGACTTCATATAATCTCATCTTTCTAAAGGTTACCAGCAGACAAGCCAGGGTACCTAACAGGATAACTGGCTGGCTACCCATCTGCATAAGAAATAAATGAACGATGTAAAAGGGAAAAATGAATTTTATACAATTTTGTCAAACTGGAGAGAAGCAGTTAAGATTGTATCTTCTCTCTCTCTCTTTTTTTAAAATATTTATTCTTTTAGGTGTAGATGGACACAACACAGTGCCTTTATTTTTATTTGGTGCTGAGGATCGAACCCGGGTCCTACCCGTGCTAGGCAAGCGCTCTACCGCTGAGCCACAATCCCAGCCCCTGTTATCTTCTCTTGTTAGTCACATAGAAGCTTACAGAAGCAGTTAAAATTTATAGAAACAAAAGCCAGGAGGTGTAATTTCGCAGATATAGCTAGGCAGTGTTGGCTAGAAAACACAGGGGCTAGTTTTTTGTTTCCATTCACAGCATGAGGAAGCTCAGGAGCTAAACCTTTTTCAGAGCTTTTAATTTCAAAAGGTCTGTATTTTATAATAAAGTCTTTCCCAGAACTTTGAGATGCTCTTATTAGGACCGATAACTCACTGGATCTTGTTTACAGCATGATTTTTATTGTTATTTTAAATTTTTTTTTTCAATTTCCCTTCACTGTCCCTGTAGAAAATCCCTTGGGTTCTCTTTCTTCTGGTTCCCATGACTTTGGCTTTCTTGGTTTATTCTCTTGTTAATGAAGCATAATATCCTTCAATAGCTTTCTGAGAAAGGATTCATGGAAGGTAGATTTTTTTTTAATTTAGTTTTTGTATACAAATAAAAATTGTATATATTTTTGGTGCTCAGCATGATGTTTTTGATATGTGTGTATATTTTAGAATGGCTAAATTAAGTTATTTAACATTACCTCATGTACTATTTTTTGTGTGTGTGTGTGGTGAGAACACTTAAAAATCTATTTTGTTAGCAGTTTTCAAGTTATTCACTAGAGTCATCATGATGTACAGTAGATCAGTATATTTCTTGTGTTTAACTGAAATTTCGTTTCGGGTTCTCCCACCCCTTAGCCTCTGGTAACCATTGTTTTTCTTTCTAAAAGTTTAACC
The DNA here is from genome assembly GCF_001458135.2 of Marmota marmota marmota. Classification (NCBI taxonomy): domain Eukaryota; kingdom Metazoa; phylum Chordata; class Mammalia; order Rodentia; family Sciuridae; genus Marmota; species Marmota marmota. The sequence goes on from NW_025999982.1 coordinate 11,840,677, forward strand.
TTTTCAAATAATATCATGGGGTATTTGTCTTTCTGTGCCTAGCTCATTTCAATTAACATGATGTTCTCAGTTTCGTCAGTGTTCCAAATGCTAGGATTTCTTTTTTAAGGCTGAATAATATTCTTTGTGTATATGCCACATTTTAAAGATTCTTTTCTCTGTTGATAGATATTAAGGTTGATTTCTGTATCTTCTGGCTTCCACTGTGGCTGTGTTATTCAGATTATTAGTAGGAAAGCTAGTTCCTCTTTCTCTGGAAGTGTTTGTGATCTCCTTTTTCACATCCTTGGTTCTTTGTGTGGATCTTTCTCAGTCACTCTGCTAAGTATTTGGTGGATTTTTTAATTCTAGAGACTTGTGGCCTTTAATTATTTTTTTTTCTTTTTTTTTTGTACCAGGGATTGAACTCAGGGGCACCCAACCGCTGAGCCACATCCCCAGCCCTATTTTGCATTTTTCATTTAGACACAGACTGAGTTGCTTAGTGCCTCGCTGTTGCTGATGCTGGCTTTGAACTTGTAATCCTCCTGTCTCAGCCTCCTGAGCTGCTGGGATTACAGGTGTGCACCACCGCACCCGGCTTGTGGCCTTTAATTCTTGAAAATTAGTTTGAATTAAAAAAAAATAAATCTTCCTTTTCATCAGTTACTTTATAGACCTCCAACTTTTGTCTTCTTTCCTCTCTAGATGATTTTCTGTGATATCTAGGAGCTTTTTAAAAACGTTTAGTGTTTTTTTAACATCCATTCTTATTTCATGAACATCTTCTCTTCTCTGGGACTGTTGGTAATCATGATTTTACAAGGTTTTTTCCCTTTTTATAGTCTCTTAAGTGTTTTGTTTCCTCTACCATTCATAAGCATGTATTCTCAAATGTTTGGTGATCTTTGATTCTTTTCCTATATGTAGAGGTGAGGGGCAATTGTAAGCTGACTATAAACTCTTTGTATGTGGGTGAGGCTCCTTGACTCCCAGCTTCTCTGGAGGCTGATCTGACTGGGATGTTTTGTTGGAATTTCTTGATGTCAATATTGCTTCATTAAAATTTATGAGACTCTTCAGAAAAGCAGCTTTTAATATCCTGCCTAAAGGGTGCACAACTGACTACCCTCACCTGAGGAAAAAAGGCTGAATGCCTCCAATTTAAAGTTTAAACTTATATGTCCTTTCTTTTTCTTCATAATAATAATTTGCTTTTAACACCTTCTGGGATCCCCTAGTTTAGAAAGCCTTTATTGTTCTCTCTGAAGAGTTTTTCTTTTGTATTGTTCATGCAAGTTCACAAATTAATGCACACTAGTTATTTTATCATGCAACTCAAGACTTTGAGGAGGCTTGGACATGGGGTTTCACAAGTAAATTACTAAAATATCTAGTATATCAGAGATTTTATAAAGCAATTTTGTGATTCTTTTGGACCCTGAGCATAAATAAAGATGTGTTCTGGGGTATTACAACCAGGTAGAATGTCAGGTAAACTTGTTTAGTCAGATTGGGAAAGAGAAAATTCTGCTAACTATTCACAGGAGAAACATGGAGGGCCCTAAATAGTGCAAAATACATACAGGAATCAAATTAAACGGAATAAGCCTGTTAATAATAGGGGATGATAATGACTGTAGGTGTTGTAAAAATCCTGGTAGCCACCCTCTTCTGGTGGCTTGGAGTGCTATAGATGCTTCTTATAGATGCTCTGTGTTGATCTGGCTCAGCATTTCTTGCATACTTCTCCAGACTTTTAATTAAAATGCAAAGCCCAGCAGGATATATATTCTTGTTTTGGTTACTTTATTCATGCTTCAGCTTTTCCATGCCTTCTCTGACAGAGAGGAATATCATGTCTTCCTTTTTTTTTAAATAGTGCTGTTTGAAAAAGTTTGCACTGTAATTATTTGGCACTGAAAATTTTAAAGAAAAACAGTAAAGCTGTTTTTATTTTTAGAAAAATTGCATTATTAGGTAATATAATGACTATTTAATGGAAGTTATCTTTAAAAACTTTTATTGAGATATAATATAGCATATAATTAATTTGTTATAGTATTTGCAGAGTTGAGCACCCATCATCATAATTATACAATATTTTCATCAATTATAAAGGAACCCCCATACCCATTAACAGTCACTTATTATTCCCCTCAAACCTGCTAGGCCCTGTAGTTGTCTCTCTGGTGTTCTCTGTTCTTCACATGTCATATGAATGGAATCATAAAATCATTTCTGACTTGCTTCTTTCATTTAATGTACTGTTTTCAAGATTTAATCATACTGTAGGATGTATCAGTATTCCATTCCTTTTTATTGCTAAATAATGTTCCACTGTATGAATATACCACATTTTCTTTATCCATTAATGAATTGATTGTCACTTGGGTATTGACTACCTTTTTACTATGTGAATAATGGTGCTTTGAACAAGTGTTTGTATGGACATGTTTTTCATTTTCTTGGATGAATACTCAGGAATGGAATTTCTGGGTCTTATGGTAATTCTGCATCTAACTTTTTGGGGAACTGTCAGACCGTTTTCCAGAGCAGCTGTACCCTTTTACCCTTCTATCGAAATATGTGACAGTTGCAGTTTTTTTTTTTTTTACATTCTCACCAACACTGTTATCCTCTTTTTGATTATAACCATCCTATGGTCATACATCTGGGGGTGGTATCATATTGTGTTTTTGATTTGCATTTCCCTGGTAGCTACAGATATAGAGCATCTTTGCACATGCTTATTTGCTATGTTTCTAAATCTTTTTTGAAGAAATGGTTACTCATATCCCTTGCCCATTTTTCAGTTGGGCTATTTATCTTTTTATTGAATTATAAGAATTCTTTGTATATTCTAGGTGTTAGTCCTTAATCTGATATATAATTTGTACATATTTTCTTCCAGTTTTTGGGTTGTCTTTTTACTTTTTTCATGTTGTCAGTTGCAGCACAGAAGGTTTTAATTTCATGATGTGTAGTTCATTTTTTTTTTTTTTTGCATTAGCATTTAGTCTTATGTAGCACTGTCCAAAGTCAGGGAGATTTACTCTTCTTTTTCTAAAAGTTTTATAGTTTTAACTTTTACATTTAAGTCTGTGACTCATTTTGAGTTCATTTTACTGGGTGATGTGAGATAAGGGTCCGACTTGATTCTTTTGCATGCAGATATCCAGTTTTTCCAGCACCATGTTTGAATACTCTTTCCCCCATTGTATGATTTTGGCACCCTTGAAAAAATCCAGTTAACCATGAATATTTCTGGGTTCTGAATTTTGTTCCATTGGTCCTATACCAGGACCACACTGTCTTTGATTCCTATAGCTTTATGTTATCCTTTTGTGTGTTCAGTATAGGCTTTGAAGACTGACTGAAAGAGTATTGAGGTAATAACGAGAAAATATTTAATATAGAGAGTAGTTATTTTGAAAAAATATCAAGAGGCTAGGACATATGCAGTGTTTCGGGCTTGTAGTTTTGGATTTATCTTCTAAAAGATTTTGGGTAGTTGTCTGAAAAGTGTTTTTGTTGGAATTAAATTTGGTTCTAGTGGAAAACCATAACAGTGGCCTACATAGAATAGAGGTTTATTTTATGTTTTATATGTTGAGAGATAAACAGACTGGGGCTTGTATGGTACTTTCTGGTGTCAGTGACTTAGGGGTGGTCTGTTTTGTTCTGTCCCATGCCTGACTTTCCTTCACAGCGTCTCTCCCTTTGGTAAGTACAGTGGCTACAGTGCCAGCCATGTTTTCTGCCTCTAGCTGGCAGGAAGGAGGAAGGGAGAACAAGGACTGCTGTCTTGCTTTTTAAGAACCCGTCTCTTGCATTTGTCATTTCTCCTTCTGTCACACTGACCAGAACTTAGATATATAACCATACTGAGCTACTGGGTTATATAGTTTTGTTTTGGGGAACCTGGTTAAAATGGAGGCTTTTGATACATTGAAGGAGAGAATACTTTTGGTGACAGGTAGCAGTCTCTGCCACAATAAAGTATTCAGTGATCCCAGCTGGTTGAAGCTCTTTGGAACCTCTAAGACAAACTGACAGAAGTTGAGAATTTAGTCTGGTTAGCTGTGATAAAATATCCGTTATTTTAATGAAAAATGTGGTAAATTGATTTTTACTTTAAGCTTTTATTTGTTAGATGCCTCTGTTCTATGCATGATATAGGTGCCAAGGTTGCCAAGGTGGGTAGCCAGGGATAAGAGGAATTTTGTCTCATGGCTTCCTTTGATCTAGTCCTAGGGTGCATTGGTTAGGGTTCATTAAGGGGAACAGAACCAGCATGAATATCATAGAATTAGGAATTTGTTAAAAGAATTGGATTTATGCACAAAAAGGAAAAGCTAGGGAAGTAAAGATCTGAAAAGGAGAGTTTGTAGGGAAATTGGAAGCTAGGCATGAAGGGGGCTGTGGAGGGTGTTGGTTCTTTGTGGCTACTATTTTCTGTGAGTTTGCAGCTAGAAGTTGAGAGATGGGTGCAGGATTGCTGTTGGGCAGAGAAGTGCAAGGGCATGCTGAAACTTGCAATTTCATATGTGAGACTATAACTGCCTTGACATATAAAACTTTATTCTAGAAATTGTGACTTGTGATGTCTTAGATTGACAGAGGGATGGAAGTATTGAAATCTGTTGTGGCATAATATTTGTTTTCTCTCTTGGTTTTCACTAAGAAACTAAGAATTGTGGCTGCTTAAACATTTTTATAATAGGATCAAAAGAGAGAATTCTGCTAGCTTATCTAGACCATTAACATGCTTCCTTATTTCTTTTAATAGGAAGCCCAGAACCTCATGGCCTTGACCAATGTGGACACCCCGTTAAAAGGTGGACTTAATACCCCATTGCATGAGAGTGACTTCTCAGGCGTGACTCCACAGCGGCAAGTTGTACAGACTCCAAACACAGTTCTTTCTACCCCATTCAGGTATTATAAAAATAAACATATTTTATGTTTTAGGAAAACTTGAATCCAAGAATTTGGACAGCATGTTTGTTTTAGTATGTTGACAAAGAATATAAATAAGTATTCAACTTGTTTTTTTTTTTTTTTTTTTGCTTTCTCCTTACTCATGGTAATAAATAACATTTATAGTATCAAAGAAATGATTACATATGGTGGCATTTTTATTTTCAAAGTTTCAGATGCTAGCATCTTGTTTCTGAACACTTTATTTGATTTTAAAGATTAGATGAATCCATTGTTAGTGATCATTTGGTGAATTTTATAAAAATTGTATAAAAATTTTAAAAATTTATAAAAAATGTATAAAAATTAATGTATGTCTTATTGCTTTTTCTTAGCATTTTTCTGTGAAAAATTAAAACGCTCAGAAAATATGCAAGAATGGCAAAGCAAATATTCATATACCCAATCACTTAGTTTCTGTGATTATTAACATTTTACTTTATATGATATGTGATATTTGCTTTATCACGTATCTATCCAGTTATCAATCCACTTTATTTTTTAAGGCATTTCAAAGTAGGTTGCAAATAATCAGTCCATATTCACACCTAAACACACATGCATGTTATTAACTAGTGGTCAGTATTTCTTTGTAGTTCTTTTATTTTAAGCTACTCTTTTGAAAAGGATTATCTTTTAAGATATAAATGTTATGGAAACTAGTCATATTAAAATGGAATTTGAGTTTTTAAGGGATGATTATTTCAAGTTTAATTTTAAGTGTTAGAATATGTCCTTCTATGGGTTTAGTTTTCCTTAAATTGTTAAGATTTATATATGAAAGCAGAATAGAGACACACTGGCAGCCAATCCCAGTATGATATTTAACACTTCTTGTGAGGCTAAAGAGAGCCTAATCCTTTTTCTCCTGTGTATGTCTTGTCTTTCAACTAGATTGTAAGCTCCTTGGGGGCAGGGACCATGTCTTATATGGTAACACCTCAACTATTGGGAACAGCTGTATGGCAGCACCACCAGTCTGGAACACAGCCAAGATACAGGAAGTAAGCACCCTTGTCTCCCCCAAAAGGCTTTGAACAATTAAAACATAAGTTACTGCAAAGTCTGTGTACTTTTTTCTTTATTTTTTGAGATGGGGTTTTGCTGTGTTGCCCAGGCTGGCTGCAAACTTATGATCCTCCCATTGCAACCTCTTGAGTAGCTGAGATTACAGGCCTTTGCCACTACGATGGCTTTGTCTATGGACTTCATTGCTAGAAGAGGTTCTTAATCTTCACCCAGAGCCTGTTCATACCTAGATGTGTTTTTAAAAGTGTGGTGTGTGGTTTCCAAACAATGAATTACTTAAAGTATGTAGTTGATGATGACAGTAATGACTGATAATGTAATAGCCAACAACTTGATAGGGAGGAGAAGATGATTAGACAAATACACTGAACTCAAGTCATATGCTGTTGGCCAGCCTCCCTGCCCACTGCCTATTCTTAGCCACCCTAATGCATGAAGAAAAAATTGAAATAATGTTTACTGGACCTTTTTAAGGAAGATTCTGTCAAGCATAACGACTATTAGAAGTCAATAAAATAAAAATACAGCATTCTGTGCTGACTAAACCAAACCTTTATTTTAACCTAGAGAACGAACTTAAAACCACCAGGCATAATTTTTGGAATCTTTGTTTTTTCCATATTTTTTATATTCCCTGTAGAATAATATATGTGAAAAACATTTGAAAGCACAATCCAAATATAAGTGGCACTTTTATTAATTGATTTCTCTTTTTCTAGGACTCCTTCTAATGGAGCTGAAGGGCTGACTCCTCGAAGTGGAACAACCCCTAAACCAGTTACTAATTCTACCCCAGGTAGAACTCCTCTTAGAGACAAATTAAACATTAATCCAGAAGATGGAATGGCAGACTATAGTGATCCCTCTTATGTGAAACAGATGGTAAATGTCAATTCCCTTTTAATACTCTTTAAAAAAAATTTTTTTTTTCCGGGGGGTAATGTTGGGGATTGAACCTAGAGCTTTGCACATGCTATTAAGTATATGCTCTACCCTTGAGGTTACTATATCCGCAGCTCTAAAAATTGGAAAAAAAAAAAAAAATATCTTATGGGTACCAAAGTAAAAATTTCAGCCAGTGTAGATTTCATTTACCTTAGGAATTTATACATCTGTTAATGCCAGAAAACAAGAATGATTTGTAAGAGTTGATGGAAGTGGGGGGGAATCTTTTGTGCTTATAAATCTACTTTGTTACTCTTAATATGCTTGTAAATATTGAAAATGTTGTATCTTTTATCATTTTAATTTTTATCGTTTACTAATGAATACTTTTCTTTCTTTAGGGGTACATGTATTTTAATAATAATTGTTTCTATAAATGAAATTTTAAGTTTTAAAGCCTTATCAATTAGATTTTGAGCCTGAATCCTTCTATTTGCTCCATATATTTAGGACAGCCTAGATCTCAAAGCCAAGTTAATTTTTTTTGTTGTTGATTTCAGTGAAATTTTCTTTTGTATATTGCAAGGTGATGTAGAAAGCTAACTATAAATAGTTACAGTTTTTGCTTCTGCCCATTTTACTGCTTTTATTACATAAGTCAGTGTAAACTAATAAAGAATGGATTTGGAAATTGGGAAGAGTATATCAGGAAATACAGTAAATACATTATTATACCTTATTTGATTCCGAAGAAAATCACTGTGAAATTTTAAAAAAATGAGTTCCAGTGATACTGATCTATCTTCAGTTTAGAAATTAATTCTAACTTCATATATAGATTTAGTTAATTTATGATTTAGCACCTAAATTGATATCCACTAAGGCCAACTCTTAAAAAAAAAAAGCTATATATGGATTAAACAATTGAGAACCTATGTGTGGAAAACATAAATCAGAAATTTGAGGGGCTATCCTTTGTTTTAACAATGTTTATATTCTAGGGGGATTGGGAAATAAGACTGGAAAGGTGAGCCAAGGATGCACTGAGAAAAGCTTTGGCTACCAGCTGGTTTCTTTGGGAATTTTTTTTATTAGTCCAAGGACAAGTTAACTTTTCTGTTTGTTCTTTTCATTTGCAATTAAATTTCATTGTCAGAAATATATTCTTCCAACAGATCTTCTTATCAGTATTATTAATACTGATTTTTGGCATAAATTTATCTGGGCATTTCAACAGTACACTTAGAAACATGAATATGTTTCATTATGATTGGCATTTTTATAAAAAATAAATGTTGTCTTGTGCTTAAAACAGTGAGTCACAGGGTGGGGTAGTGGGATGAGTACAGTGCTACAGAAATAATTTTGTATATGTGAAAGTAAATATCTCATTAGAAATAAAATGTATATGCCAATTACATGGCCTTTGATTTCCTGGAATTAAAACTTTTCACATCTTCTGGACTGAGGAGAACATGAAGAGTGCACACAAAGGACCACTAAGAGTCAAACACAGAAGTCTAAATTGACGTCAGCTAGTCGTTCAGCAGAAGATAACTGATTAATTCATTCTCTGGTTTAACTAAATACTGAGACTCAGTATTTAGGTGCCTGATGAAATGCTTGTACATCGGTGGAAAAGTATGAATGAAAATGATAGTACTGGTTGTTTTTATAGACTATAATGCCTTTTAGCTAATATAGTATAATTTACACTATGAATGATAAAATAGATTATCTTTAAGAGCATTTTAATTCTCATTGTATATAAGTTTTTTTTTGCTTTGTTGGGGGCATGATGTGCTCTATTAGTATCAATAAAACTCTTTAGGGGCTGGGTTGTGGCTCAGCAGTAGAGCACTTGCGTAGCACGTGTGGGGCCCTGGTTTCAATCCTCAGCACCACATAAAAATAAAAAAAATAAAATAAAGTATTGTGTCCAACTAAAACTAAAAAATAAATATTAAAAAAAAACTCTTTAAATGGGAGAGAAAGTACAAAAAACGTATATATATTCTTTCAAATGAAAATCCAGTTGGTCTTTTTTTTTTCTGTTCTAGTGGAGGTGATTTTCAAATATCCTATTGGAATATCCCAGAGTATCTTCATTGATCACAAGTCAAAGCTTTTGATTGGTCTTAATATGGAGCAGATAGAAAATAAACAAAAATCTTAGCTCTGAAGCCAGGAATAACTTTTCTAGAATTAATTTTAGGCTAATTTTTTTTTGGAAATTTTTATAGAATACCCATTGGATACTTAATGTGTATGAGTGAGAAGGACCATTTCTTTTCTACAGGAAAGAGAATCTCGTGAACATCTCCGATTAGGGTTGTTGGGACTTCCTGCCCCAAAGAATGATTTTGAAATTGTTTTACCTGAAAATGCTGAGAAGGAGCTCGAAGACCGGGAAGTGGATGATACTTATATTGAAGATGCTGCTGACGTGGATGCTCGAAAGCAGGTGGGTAATAGTGCTGTGAAGAAGAGTGAGTGTGACTAAATATGTCAGGAGGCTTAAAGAATGATGAGTATTGTTAAATGTCTCAAGAACTTAAGGTTTTTTTGATATTTAAAAAATATCCTAAATTAAATTACATTATTAATGTTATTTCCTGATGTAAATCATGGTATACTCACAGTCTCTTGGTGGGTATTTTTGAAGTGTATATATATATGTAGAGTAATTTAAGTACTCTGTCAAATTCAATATGCTTCTCTAAAATGCAAATAATTTTTTAGCTATTCCTTCAATCTAGTGAAGAAAAGATGTTAAAAGTAAGTACATCTTAAATTAGTTGGGTAAATAGATTTAAGTCAGTGTAAACTAATAAAAAATGGATTTGGAAATTGGTAAGAGTATATCAGGAAATACAGTAAATACATTGTACTAATATATCTTTTAGTTAATTATTTTCTCATTTGCACATAACAGTCCAGTAATGTATTAGCTCTATTTTTGAAATGAGGTAACAGGCTTAAATGAATTAAGTTAACTTTTCCCAAGTCTTATGGCTGGTAAGTGGTAGTAAATTCCAAACTAAAACTGAGTTTATGTGATCCCTTTCAGTTAATCCCATGGTCGTCCATTTTAGGATGATTTTATGTAGCTTTAATCTCAGGGTTGATGTGAGAATGACATCAATATAAATCATATTTTAGAGGAGAACCATGTGAATCTACTTTTTCATAGGGAGCAGTGGGTGGTACTTTTCATATTTTGCCTTCTGAGCTACTTTGAATTACATTTACTTTCTCAGAAATGCCATGAAATTTTAATGCGTTACCGTATAACTTGAGAATCAGGAAACGTTCACTAGCTTTTTAAATTATAAGTCAGTAGCTTTGGGGTTAAAAGAAAGGGTTGTTGGGAAATCTCCTTTGTGTTTAGGATTCTCATTTAGACAAGAAAAGTGGTTGTCTGATGCATAGAGCCAGATAGATTTGGAGACTGCTGTAGCAGACATTGAAATTTCTTAGTTTCTATTGTATTGAGAATGAACGGATAGATTTTCATGGTCTTACTATTACCTTTCTACAAACTTACACAAATTTCTACAGATTTAGCTTTTGAACATTATTGATTTTACAGACTAAAATGTTTTCAGCTTTATTGAGAAGTGTCAAATACTGTATAGCTGCAATAATGGATATAAAATTATTGTTTAGGCCATACGAGAGGCAGAGCGGGTAAAGGAAATGAAACGAATGCACAAAGCTGTCCAGAAAGATTTGCCAAGACCATCTGAAGTAAGTATTAAAATTTCTGACTGAAGAAGTTTTAAGTTTTATATGATTGATGCTTTTTATATCATTCATAAAGACTGTAAAACAAAATTTCATCTACTTCCTGGAATATAATAAAGCAAGTCCCAGTAGTCTTTAAAATGACGTACTGATACCAGTAAGAATTTAGAAGGGGAAAAAATGCTTTTTAAAATGTAAAACTGCTATGCTGTAAAAGGAATAACATTAGTATGTTGCAGTGATATGTTTGGTAATTGTACTTGTTTTACAATTTTTAGGTAAATGAAACTATTCTAAGACCTTTAAATGTAGAACCACCTCTAACAGATTTACAGAAAAGTGAAGAACTAATCAAAAAAGAAATGATTACAATGCTTCATTATGACCTTCTTCATCACCCCTATGAGCCATCTGGAAATAAAAAAGGAAAAACTGTTGTATTTGGTACTAACAATTCTGAGCACATTGCTTATCTGGAACATAACCCTTATGAAAAGTTCTCCAAAGAAGAGCTGAAAAAGGTATGATTGAGCAGGAATATTTCTGCCATGAGATTTAAGCATTTGTTAGATGCTGTGTGTCATGGACAAATGTGAACTTATTTTGCCATATTAATATTCATGAACAACTGAAGCATTTGGTTAGGAGATAAGTGTTTATGAAGTGTTAGGAAAAGGACATACTTTATTCTCACCCCACATGTGTATCAGCTAAACACTGGTTCTGGTGGCAAGGTGTTTTGATTCATGGGTGTATTGGCTTGTTCAGTAATTGCTGCCGTTGCCACTTCCTGTGTTCAACTCTGCTGTCTCTGAAAAGAATTGGATGCCTTTAAAGCTCACTTATATACAGATCCTCATTGACTTTTGTTGTTGTTGTTAAATATTTGTTTTTTAGTTTTAGGTGGACACAATATCTTTATTTTACATTTATGTGGTGCTGAGGATCAAACTCAGTGCTTCATGCATGCTAGGCGAGTGATCTATCACTGAGCCACAACCCCAGCCCCCACTCATTGACTTTTGATGTGGTTATGTACTGATAAACCCATTACAAGTTGAAAATACCATTAAGTTGAAAATGCACTTAGTACATCTAACCCACCAGACATGATAGTTTTATCAATACAGTACACTGTAAAATGAATGCGTGGCTGACGGGGAGCTAAGGGAGGAGCAGCTTATCAGCCTTTCAAGAAAGTATTATCCTGCCTGTTGCTAGCCTAGAAACAGATAAAAATTCAAGATTTAAAGTACAGATTGAATTGGATGTATATTGCTTTCACACCATTGTAATAACATAAAAAGTCTAACCATTGTTAGTTGGGGACCGTCTACTTTAAAAATATTTTTAGATGTGCTGAGTTTGTAGCTTAGTTATAGAGTGCCTGCCTAGCCTAGGCGAGGCACTGGATTTGAGCCTCAGTGCCACATAAAAAAACAAAACAAAAAACCCAAATAAATAAAATAAAGATTAAATTCTTTAAAAAAAATTATAGATTAAACAGTTTTTCTGTTCAAAGAAAGGAAATACTTTTTATGAAATTTATTCCCTTCATATGATTTCCCTCTACCCTTTTATATAAGGAAACAATTTCTTGTATAAACTCTGTATCCTATCTCTTCCATGATATGCATTTTATTCTTTCTGCTTTGATCAACAAATCTGTACAGTAGCATAAGAAAATAGTTTATTTCCTAGCTGGAAGCTGCTGTGATTTGAAACTCCCTTCTAAAATTCATGTTGAATTTAATTGCCATTGTAATAGTATTAGGAAGTAGGGCCTCTAAGAAGTTAGGTCTGAAGGCTACACCTTCATGAGCGGATGGGTTGTATCTGGAGTGAGTGAGTTATCTTGGGAATGATACTGTCTGCTGTGGTACAGTGTAGCAAGAAAGCCTTACCAGATGTAGCCCTGTGATTTTGGACTTCCTAGCCTCCAGAATTGTGAGAAAGAAATTTCTTTTCTTTTTAAATTATCCAATCTGTGGTTTCCTTTTTTAGCAGCCAAAAATAGGCTAAGATAGAAGTAAAGCAGTCATTTACTTGTCTTTTTTTCTTTAATATTAGACCCTGAGAGGCAGTGATGACTCTAATTTGGAATGAGCTGCTGCACACTTGGGAGAAATTACAGGATTCTTTCTCCTATCTTCTATTCTGCATTATTCCTCTTTATATCTTTCTTGGTTTCTTACTATTTTCCTTGCTATAAACTAATACATATTTTTATAGGAGTTTTAGACAGTAGAGAAAGAGGGGAGGGTTTATTAATAACTTGCCCCTGATTTCTGAATAACTCTGAATGACATTTATTTTTGGTAAGTGGGATAGTGAAACTGACATCTATTGAAATCTATGCCTCCTCTCTGTCAGGCTCATTTAATAATTGAATTAGAGTTGAGACTCAGGTTCTGAAATCAATACTTGAATAGTTTCCTCTTTAGAGTGAAAATATGAGGAAAAGGAATTTAGAAAATAAATATTCCTAAATTTATTTTATGTATGCAAATCTGAAACAAGGATCACATTGTTGCTTTTAGAGGTTCTGTAGGGGATACATTTTTCTATTACAACCTTTAAAAATAATAATTCTAAGTATTACTTTGGGATTATTTGAAACAATATTAAATATTCTCCCATTTTTTTATCTGTGAATTTCTCTTTGTTCTAAAAAGAATTTGAAACAGTTATTTCAAAGCAGATTCTTTATTCTTACTCTTTAAAGATGACTTACTACATTCTCTCCTAATGACAAGAGCCAAAACTTGTAAATTTTTACTGTGTACAGTGTACCATTCCTTTTTGAATGAGGTTTCAGATTTTCATTTATTGTTTGTTTTCATTGTTTTCCTTGAGAAGTATTACTTAACAATATCAGTTCTTTATTTTCTATAGACATAATTTTTTCATTTTTGTTAAAATTTTGCTTTTTTGGGCATTTCTTTTGATTTTTTAAAAACATATTTTGATATATATTTATTTTCCAACATTACCAGAAAGATTGAAAACCTTCTGTAAGGCATAGAAGATGGTTGTCAGTTTTTCATTAGCTATGATACAAGGGTTTATGATATGTTCATGGAATTCTGTGTGTCTGGTGTTGGACTGAGCTCTTTGCATATATTGTTCATTTAATCCTAATGACAAACATATCAGGTAGGTGCTGTCCCCATTTTATGGATGAGAAATGGGCTCAGAGAAATTAAACAATTCAGACAGCTATTCAAATGTTAAAGCTATGATAACCTAGGCCTGTCTTGCTCCTTTCCCTGTCATCCTGTCATTTTAAACTGTTCCTTTTATAGCAAACCAAAGCTGCTGTATGAACTTTATTTATGACTCCAGTCTCATTATCTGGCAATGTTAGAGGTCTTCTTTCAGGAAGAGAAAAAAAAACCTTTCGTCAAAAAGAGGCCTGATTCCCCTTCACCATTCTGTGAGGTGATGAGTTTGAGGTGGAATGGGAAAGTGGATGGAGCACACCCAAGCATTGTGCCATTTTGTCTTTAGTTCCTTCTTTATCTGATTACTAGTGATGTGGTCTTGAACAAGTTTATAATCTGTGAGCCTCAGTTTACAGCTTTGAAACAAGGTTAAGCCCAGCATGATGGCACATGCCTGTAATCCCAGGGCTTGGGAGGTTGAGGCAGGAGAATTCCAAGTTCAAAGCCAGCCTCAGCAACTTAATGAGGCCTGTCTCAAAAATAAAAAGGGCTGGGTTTGTGACTCTGTGGTAAAGTGCCCCTGGGTTCAATCCCTGGTACCCAAAATCAAAAACAACAAAACAGCAACAACAATGGAAAACAGAAGTGAATGAATATTGGCTGTTTTGTAAGGTAGTTGTGATCTTTGGAGATAATGTATGTAAAACTTTTAAATCCAGTTTCTGACATATTATAGATGATTGATTTAAGAAATGGTAGCTGCTATTATAATGAGTGAAAACTAAAGATGTTTGTACTATAGGGGAAACACAGATGCTTGACATTTTAAAATCAGTCTATATTGACTTATAGGTATAATAACTCAATTGGCTTAGGTATTGCCTTCCACCTCCTCCAAAAAATGATCAACCAACCAAAACTCCTTGCCTTTAGCCTAAGGAAGGAGGGAAAAAAACCTAGTCTTTTTAAATTCTCTTCTGGTGATGACAAGTATTTTTAGTACTTAAACTCACTGAAATTATTATTCTCAACAGGCCCAAGATGTTCTGGTGCAGGAGATGGAAGTGGTAAAACAAGGAATGAGTCATGGAGAACTCTCCAGTGAAGCTTATAACCAGGTGTGGGAAGAATGCTACAGTCAAGTTTTATATCTTCCTGGGCAGAGCCGCTATACACGGGCTAATCTAGCTAGCAAAAAGGACAGAATTGAATCACTTGAAAAGAGGCTTGAGGTTGGTATCCTTTTAAAATTCTAATTCAAATGTATCTTGATTTAAATTATGAAGTAAATAGTGACACTGGTTACAATTTCAATAAAATAGACCTGAGCTGCTTATTGCCTTTGCAATATTTGAATAAAACTAAACTCAAGTGTTTGATCATTCTTGGCCCAGTTCATTGGTTTTACACAATTACATGCCTTCCAAAGAATGTCCTCCCTGCAGGTAAACCACAGGTTAGTCTGTACCTTTTAAATGTGGGAGCAGCTACCAAGTTGATAACTGGTCACTCAGAATACTGTAGATTAATACTATATAACAGTCTGTTTTTCTCTATGAAGAGATTTCAGTGGTATCAAGGAGTTTCCTTTTTATAGCCAAAATAGCACATTTAAAAAACCTTGATATTTTTCTGTCTATTCTCTGATTCCTTTAAATTTGAATTAAGAGGGTGGAGTTGGATTACTTAGACAATGGCTTCTAGGATTTTCCATGTCTAAGAAAACATTGAAACATACTAGATGCAGTTTCATGGCCATGTGGTTTCTTAATATAGTCTGCTTGTTTTGAATTCCAGAATATGTATAGGCATTTTGCCACTGGCATGTGAATTGTGGTTCATAGACCTCCAGGCTGCCTTGTGGATTCTTAATGGTGGTCTTTAGGGATATATCAAAGACCAAGACGGGATGGGAAGAAGGGGCATTTAAAGCAATTTCATGTAGAAAATGGCCTCAGTTTCCTCTTTTATGAGATTATTAGTTTTTCTTTACAGAAAGCAGATTTGAGAATATTTTTATTTAGAGTTAAATCCAGATAGAGTAAAATTACTTAAGGTGGTTGGGGGTGGGTGGAGCCAGAGAAAGAAGCAGGAAAAAACCAGTATCTTTTCATCTGAAAGTTATTCTAAGTTTTACTTTAACCTTTAAGATCATATGTATAGGCATCTGATGGTTAATGCCCATGAATCTATGTTTTCAGTTAGTGGGAAATTAGTGTTTCAGGGCTGCTGATTATTCTAGTTGTGTTATTAACTTCCAGCAGGGTGTGCTGTTGCTCTGTGTTTTAATTTTGAGTTAAAGTTGGGGAAAGTAGAACATCAGTGGTTAAATTGTATATTATATTTCTGTTGTGTAGGCTTCATTTCCTATAAATGGTAGTTAGCAGTGTAATTCTGATCTAAGGTCAGCATTATAATTGATTGGAAAGCTATTTGGAAATATTCCTTGTAACATTTATATATAAATACTTAGTTCTCTCACTTAGTTTGAAAATCTTCTTATTTGAGGTGGGTAAACTCTTTCTGCCGCAAATGGCAAGGACATTTTGTGCTGTTTAAAGAAAAAAGAAAAAAAGAAGTTTTTCCCTAAATCTCATTTAGTTTGTTGAGGCACTAACTTTCATGACAGCAAATAAATGTGTCACAAAGTGAGTGGTGCCATAAAGTACAGTAATTTTTATTTCGATGTTGAATTGGTCTTGTGAGTTTTGAAGGGAAAAATACAGAAAGAACCACTGCTGTTCTTTTGGAGATTTATTTGGGTCGTTTATGAGCAACCATTAAAAACATGTGGTTCTCTTTGTTCAGTTCAGTACCAGGAACTGAAATCTTCCGTTGAACTATTTTTGTTGAAGGATTGGTGACTTTGGAAGAATATTCATAAAACAGTCTGGAGTAATTTTTCTCTTCTTGACTCCTGGATAACTTGCTTTATTGTTTATCCAGCTAGTTACTTTTAAGGAATACTTAATCAGATCCTTTAATTTAGTAAACTATGCTTATTTCAAATGAAAGTTCATTAAATCTTTGAGAAGAAGAAAAACAACTCAAAGACCCAAATAAACAAATCCCCCATTTTATTTGTATCCATCCCTAATTCAGAACTGTATTTCTCTTTGCTTTTGAAGACACAGCTTTACTGGTTTAAAATACATAAATATTTTATTTCAATTGTGGTACTTCTTTCATCATTTCAGTTGATTGCTAAATTATAAACATTATTCAAAGTTTGTTGTGGGGAAGGAACCCCAGTTGTATTGTATAAACTAAATGCTACACTTAAATTATCCTTTCCACTTTCAGGTTCAGGGAGACAGGCCTTTCTGGGCAAGCATAGTGCACCATGGCTGCCAGTGTGTTTGATTTTTGCTGCCATGAACTTTGGAACAGTGAATCTAAATTGTGGCCCTATCACAGCCTATCAAGCAAGATGAGACCCAGCTTTATGGTGCCTGGTGTCTTCTAAGTGTATGTGCCCTGAGGTTTATATTGGAGCTATTTTTTGAGTCATTAGTCATGATTAATATTTGAAACTTAGCACTTAAATGAAAGTCCTTAAGATACCCATTTAAAATTAACAGAACCATCTCAGATTTTCGGGAGAGAGAGAGAGAGAGAGAATGTGTGTGTGTGTGTGTGTGTATGTGTGTGTGTACACATGTGTGTGTGTACATGTGTGTGTACATGTGTGTATGCATACCCGTGCACAGAGTCTGTTAAATACATAGAATCTGTAGTAACAGTTCAGAAGTAGAATTGTAACCCAAGTCCATATATTTTATTCTGCTTTAGAGACAGATTTAACTTCAGAACCTTGCCAGACATTTGTGTGTTAAAGAAGGGGGTGGTGGTGGAGGCGGCAGCGGCAGCAGCAGCAGCAGCAGCAGCAGCAGCAGCAAGGAGACATGATAGCTCATATGAGAAAAGGAAAAGCATAGCATGGAGGGCGTTTTAACATGGTAGCAAAAAGTCCTGTGCATTTTAATAGCATCAGAGGATTAAGTGTCTGATAGCAGAGTGGAGTGATTGCCATTTCTAGTGATACTCAAAGTAAGAAGAAAGTCTTGATTTCTGTTCAGTGTCTTTTTTTTTTTTTTTTTAAAGGAGGAATGACTGTAATTCATCGTAGGGAAATTTTCATTAAATGGTTAAAAATAAAAGTTTTACAAAAGTAAACAAAACAATAATTTACTCTTGCATTTAGTGACTTTCTGAACATCTAGATACTGTTCTAGGCTCTGGCGGACATAATGGGGAATGAGATAGATGAGCTCTCCACTTTTGTGGGCTTTAGTTATCTGGAAAATGCTTAATGTGGAGAACTTCATTTTCTGATGATGCCAGACAAATGAGTCATTTTTGTGTTTGGGAAGTGCAAATAGAATTTGAAGTGTTCTAATTTGTTTCCACTTTAAGTGGAAATAGGAAATCATCTGAAGACATAATTATTTTGAGTGAAATAATTTCCAGTAGGTGCAAAAGTGAAATGAAAAGTCTGAATTTAGACCTGCCATTAAATTTAATAGTATTTGAAATAGTATCTAAACTGCTGTGTTGGGGAAGTTTGGCTGAAAAGTGGATTTTGTCATGTTAGCTATAAAAATGGAAAGGCATTCCTTAGAGGTAGAAACTAGGTCCAGAAGTAATACTTCTTCCTGTATTTCACTGGCACAGTCAATGTAGTCAAGAAATATTATGTAACATTGACTTCTTGGAAATAAAGTAACTTAAAGAACACAGATAACACATTTAAAATCCTTCTCAGTGTTTTTGTAAAACTCTTCTGAGGACCCCTGACTTTGCTGAGGATTATATTTCAGCAGAATTGGCTGTGCAATGGATCCTATTTTCTCAGTGATTTTCATTAAGTCAGATATTTTTACACAGAAAAAGATTTCCTTAATACTTTAGAGTGAAAACTTAGGGTAAAGATTAAGTTGGCAGGCAGTGCTGGTTAGAGAGTTCCGTGTTGGAAGTATCACAGCAGTTTATGCTTATGTTCCCTGGAGTGTGTAGTGTAGGAGAGGAGTTCACAGTTCTTTGGAATATTGTGTCCCAAGTTCTGCTGTCTGCCATAGCCCTTTAAGGTACTGACAGATTTCTTAGTTGTCTCTAGCAAGAACTCTTGAGAGCTGGACCAGGGACCTCCTTGGTACAACCATTTTACTTCTTGAATTTGTTTCGGGCAATTCATGTTTTATTTCCTAACCTATGGAACTATAAAGTGCTCTGCATTGCTTTGTTAGTTTATTACTACCCTTGGAAAGTTTTTTAGTAGGTTTTCCCTCACTGGTTAACTTGCTTTGCAGGGATTCAGTCGGATGGTTGCTAACTCTGATATATGATGACAGTAATCACTTACTTGGACCTGTATCTCATCAGTAAAGGGAAGGTTCACTGAAAAAACTTAATGCTAGTGAGGAGTATGGAGATGAAAGGAAAGTCACTCACAGGCTCTTATTTGCAAATGTTTTGGTGATTGAACCACATCTTTGCTATTATAGGATCATATTGCTGAATGATGGACTAGGAAGTGGAGCTGCCATCAACAGTGTATTTATTTTGTGTATTCTTAAACCTGTTTTTACAGTAGTATAAGGTTTTATTCTGGGCCCCCAAGCAAGAGTTTCAATGAGGGATGCTCTTAATTTTTCTGAACCTCACTGTAACAGACTTTACTGAAGACAGTATTGGAGACCCAAGGATAATGTGTTTATTTTGGAATTACTTAAGCTTAGTAACCTTAACAAACTCAGTGAGCTTGAAAGTAACAATTACACTTTTATAAGTCCCATACAGCTCTCTTTTGTAATGACCCGAGGAAACACTTATGGTTCCACTGATTCATCTCCTGGGGACCATTGGTTTTCCACTGGTCTCTGGCCAGTCCTTTTTAGACAGTTTCTCTTCTATGCATTTTTTAAAAATAACATTTTTAGACGTTTTTCTAAAAATAATACCTGTGCTTTGTAGAAAATTTAAGTGAAATAGGAAAAATATAGAAGTCGTCCACTGTCCAGCCATAATCACCTCAAATATTTTTGTACACACAGACATGTATGTAATCTTTTATCCCCCCAATGTGCAGATGAAGGGAGGAAGGTGTTTTAAAACTAAATTGGGGTCATCCTATACTACATTTATCATTTAACAGTATAATATTGTAGATATAATTTTTTTAAAAGAGAAACTTTATCATTTACTCTCATTTAAATTCTTTAGCAAAGATCAGCTTTAGCAAAGTCTCCAAATAATTAAACACTAGTTATGTATTTTGCCCTACTTCTTAAAAAGTTAAGTTAAATGTAACCTTTTTTTTTCCTGTGAAATTTTTCTGAGAAGAGATGTTTATTTTTCTATAGTTTTATAGCTTATTAAGAATAAAAGAGGGCTGGGATGTGGCTCAGTGGCAGAGTGCTTGCCTCGCACATGTGAGGCACTTCATTTGATCTTCAGCACCACATAAAAATAAAGATATTGTGTCCATGTATAACTAAAAAAGTATTTTAAAAAAAGAATAAAAGAATTAGAGGGGCTGGGGATGTGGCTCAAGCGGTAGTGCGCTCGCCTGGCATGCGTGCGGCCCGGGTTCGATCCTCAGCACCACATACAAACAAAGATGTTGTGTCCGCCGATAACTAAAAAATAAATATTAAAAATTCTCTCTCTCTCTCTCTCCCTCTCTCTTTAAAAAAAAAAAAATTAGAAATTTAAAAACATAATCTGGGGAAACCTAGCTTTTAGCTTTTCTCAAGTGTCAAAATTCTTATACAGGTTAATGTCTATATTAGGGGAAGAATGATGGGCAGTTCCATTAATTAAAGTATAGTTTACATGTGTTTAGAATAATTTGTGTTTCAGGGAGCTCTCTGGTGGCATTAAGCCATTCAGTACCACAGCTTGAATTTCTTTAGGCATGTTTGCATTTCCGGGGGCTATAGGGCAAGGAGGATACTTGGTTTATTAGCAGTAATATGGAATGATATCTTGGGCTTTAAAGTAAGACACAGCTGCAGTAGCATCATTGCTTAGTGGTTGTGTGGCCCAGGGCAAGTTACTTAACTCAAATTTTCTGAGTCTTAGATTTTCTTTTTTCTTTTTTTTTTTTTTTTTTT
>NW_025999982.1:11861939-11881293 GCF_001458135.2 Marmota marmota marmota
TTTTTTTTTTTTTTTTTTTTTTTTTTTTTTTTAGTATGAATCACAATAGTGTTTATTATTTTTTTTTTTAATTTTTATTGTTGGTTGTTCAAAACATTACATAGTTCTTGATATATCATATTTCACACTTTGATTCAAGTGGGTTATGAACTCCCATTTTTACCCCGTATACAGATTGCAGAATCACATCGGTTACACATCCACTGATTTACA
The DNA here is from genome assembly GCF_001458135.2 of Marmota marmota marmota. Taxonomy (NCBI): domain Eukaryota; kingdom Metazoa; phylum Chordata; class Mammalia; order Rodentia; family Sciuridae; genus Marmota; species Marmota marmota. The sequence goes on from NW_025999982.1 coordinate 11,862,153, forward strand.
TATTGCCATACTAGTGTGTGTTGTATTCTGCTGCCTTTCCTATCCTCTGCTATCCCCCCTCCCCTCCCCAGATTTTCTTATCTGTAAAATTTAGGTGGGTAATAGCGTTTATTTAATGAGAATGTGAATTTGCAGTAATGGAGAACTAAAACACTAACAAACTGCAAGTGGAAATTTTGTCACAAGTTTGCACAAGTCTGTATATCTTTGGAGTTGCCTAAATTGGATTAAACTTGGTTTGTTACTAGGGAGTCTCAAGAAGTAAGTTCACTTGAACAATGGTGACTAAGTTTTTATATTTTGTAAGTTTTGAATATGTCTGAAGTTTGAGACATCGGTTGATTTTATATCTATATATAAAATATATAGATAAATTATATATATCACTATATCTACTGTATCTCTGAGTGATGCTTAAAGCTGATTTTGGTTATAAATGAATTTTACATCATGCACTTAATTGAACATTTCATGTAATTGTTTTGTATGCTGAAATGGTCATACTAGTAAATTTTAATTAATGTCTGATATATTTTATTATATTGATGTTCTATGATTGGTGGTAGAATAGATATTGAACTTGAATTTTAAATTAATGATTAATTTTGTGGACTGGGGATTAGATCCAAGAGCATTTTACCTCTGAGCTACATCCCTAGCCGTTTTGAAATTTTTAAAAAAATTTGAGACAGGGTTTTGCTAAGTTGCTGAGGCTGGCCTCAAACTTGAGATCCTCCTGCCTCAGCTTCCTGAGTTGATGGGTTAACAGACATGCACCATAGTGCCTGGCTTAAATTTAAATTAAAAAAGAAATTTTTATTACAGGGATTTAAAAACATACCTTAAAGTGGACTAGTTTAATGATTCCTCATGTATTACCTGGCTATAATCGTCATCAGAGTATAGCCACTTGTTTAAGTCTCCCATTCACTGTTATTTTGAAGCAAATTCCAGATCTTATAAAATAGAATTATGATGCATAAAATTTGTCAGCATTGATCTCTCTACACATTTATATATTACATATATTTCTATTCATCTGCTTTGGATTGAATTTTACCCTTATTGAGACCCTGTCTCAAAATAAAACATTTTTAAAAAGGGCTGGGGAATATAGCTCAGTGGTAAAGCATCTGGGTTCAATCCCCAGTACCAAAGAGAAAGAAAGAAAGCCAGCTCACTGAGAAGATGGAGGACTCTTGTTCACATCCATTTTGCCAGAAGACTGATTAAGAAGCAGTTTATAGAGGTTGGTGACCAATTGATGCACATCTGATCCTGATTGCCTTGTCATAAGATGCTTTTCAGCTCTGCAAATCTTAAGAACAGAGATCATTGTTTTCTCAGACTATAGTCTTGATACTGACTAGTTTGCCCATGTGAAGTTCCTTACATATTACAGGCTAGAGCAGGTAACTGCCCTGAGGCCCTTTTAATGATCATCAAATTCATGGTAATGAAAGAAACATACTTCACTTGAAAAAGGGTCAGGTGAGGTTAAGTAGGGAATTGGCATGAGATCTGGTCTCAGCTCAGCTTTACTAGCTCCAATACTATATTAGATGTTTTAAGAAGACTCTAAAGTATATCTGTAAGTACATGCAGGCTGATTGTCCTTTATCTGAAATGGCTTGGAATTGAAAGTGTTTTGGATTTCAGATTTTGGAATATTTGTGTATATATAACAGGATATCTTGGGGAGAGGACCCAAGTCTGAACACAGAATTCATATATATTTCGTATATGTGTTATACACATAGGCTAAAAGTAACTTTATACAATATTTTAAATAATTTTATGTATTTTAACTGTGGCCTGTCAAATGAAGTTAGGTGGATCAAAATGTTTTGGATTTTGGAACATTTCAGATTTCAGATTAGAGGTGCTCAGCTCATTTTTGTACAAAGATTGAATAGCATTTTTGGAAAAATTTTGGTAAGGTCTGAGGTGTAATGGTCTAAGAAGCCTTCTCTTGGAGACCCTTTGACAAATCAGCTATTGGATGCAATACAACCTCCATAAACATATTGTTTTCTTCAGGATAACTCGTCCTTCAGTTGCTAATGCTTACCTTTTTAAAAAAAAGAACTTAAAAATATGACGTTTTTCCCTGATGATTCTTTGTATTGTAAACCATAAGGTTTTGTATGGGCAGAGGTGAAGATGACTTAAAGTTGCTCTGTCCTCTGTGTATTTCATGCTTCTAAAGTGTATTAAGCAGTCATAGATTGAGCATTTTACAAACCATGCCGATACCTTTCTTTACATTTTAATTATCAGGCAGCAGGTGTAAGATAACTAAAACCAAATATTAAAAGCTATCTTCCATTTCTTCTTTATATGTCTGATGACTGAACTTTATATAGTTTTTTAGCTAAATTAATTTTTTCCTGTGCTTAAGTTTACAATTGTATAAAGTTATTTCCATATTTGCTTGGAATTGTAGCACAATATAGTCGAGCCAAAAGACTTTTATGAAGTTTGAGCTAAATGTAATTGTTGGCAATAAATGGAAACTAATAACTTTGAAGTTTTAAAATCTCCGGTGGTTTGGGAGTAGTAAATGAATGACTTAACTGGATGAGGTGAGGTAATTCCCAGATACAGGGTACTAATAATACTAAATGTACCTTGATGACTGATTAAACAGTTTCTGAGCATAAGTATTAAGCTGCTACACCAAGTTGGAAATTGAATATCCATGGAGAGCAATCAGTGTAAAGCTAATAGAATTATCTTAGCCAGTCATGTTAATTTGTATGACTAATTTTTAAAAAGCACTGTATTAATTTGAAATTCTATGCTCTTAATTTTTTTTTGGATGTGTATTTAAATCCACCTATAATTGGAATGTCTAATATGGGTATTTTTAGAACATGCTGAAGTGTAGTACAGGGAACCTCGTGGAATTAATTGTTCATTCCTTGTTGGGAAGGGGGACTTTTTAGTGGGTGCAGTTGAGTAAACAGCTCATGTCTAGCTCCTGGGATGACTGTCAGCATCAGTTCTTCATCCTAATTGCTTGTTAGAATCATTTGGGGACTTTAAAGACCAAAGGTCTGAGACTATTTAAATTGGAGTTTAGGGCTAGGACACTGGCACTGGCACTGGCATATTTTAAAAGCTCCACGGGTAATTTTAAGTTTAGTCTTGGTTGAAAGCCTCTGATTTAAAAAGACAGGCACCAGGAATATTTGAAGTGGGAGAAGACAAGTGCAAATTATTGTCTCCTCTCCTTGGTTGTGCTGTAAAATTTATGAGGGTGGAAATTTTGTCTTAAAAATCATTCTTGCTCCTTTTGCCTACCACCTTTCTAAAGTTTAGGCTCAGAAACTACTACTTTGATTTTGGGGTTTGGGGAAGGGATTCTTATATTTTATATCCAGAAAAATTGATGATGAGGATTGTCTTTTTCATGGAGATAATGTTTTTACTAATTGGGTGCTTTATTTTCATAATAGCCTTATTGATATATAAATCACATACCATACAGTTTAACTATTTCGAGTTTACAGTTTAGTGGTTTTTAGTATATACATAGTTGTACAACTGTCACTAGTCAATTCTAGAAGATTTTCATCACTTCAGAAAGAAATCCTGTACCTGTTGTTGGTCACTCCCTGTTTTTCCACAACTTGTCCATCCTTAGGAAACCATTAATCTATTTTCTAAATCTGTAGATTTGCCTATTCTGGACATTTCATATAAGTGTAATCATCTAATTGTCTTTCGTGGCTGGCTTTTTTCACTAAACATGATGTTTTCTAGGTTTATCCATGTTGCAGCGTGTATTAATACTTCATTTCTTCTTATGGTTGAATAATATTTCATTGTATAGCCAATGCCACATTTTGTTCATCCATTTATCAGTTGATAGATATTTGGGTTGTTTCTACCTTTTGGCTACTATGAATAGTGTTGCTTATGAACAGTGGGGTTGAGGTTTTTGTGTGGGCATGTTTTCAGTTCTCTTGGTGTACGTGGAGCAAAATTGCTGGGTCAGTGTACTTGGATACTTTCTTCACCTCATTTGAACTTTAGGGTTAGAAAATCTTCCTGTAGAGTTGAAGAACACCTCAAGTTCCATGTTCTAATAATATCACTGTGTAGGACCGAGGTCTTGTATATGTTATTTGATCTGGCATTTCTCAAAAGGCAGACTTCCCACTTAAAAAGAAGGAACAGCTGTTCTTGTTTTATTTCCAGGAGGGGTCCACAAAGTCTCTTATTAAAGTTGGAAGGAATTTAAAGAAGATTTTAAAATCTCCTCTGTAATCCCTTAGTCATTAGAGGAGAGCAAAATGGTTGAACTTAATAGTATCTGTAAAATAATAATTGTAATCAGAGTGAACATTTGTTGACTGCTCATTCCATACCAGATCGTGCGTGGCCAAGGGTTTTTATATATATTATTTGATTTAAACTTCATAATAACTTTTAGCAATGACTGCCATTTTACTACTGAGAGAGAAATGCATACACAGAGGTTAAATAACTTGCATCAGCTCAAAAAAGCTGGGTGGCCCTGCTGGGTAGGAAGAGTGCATCTTTTATCTGCTATACCATGCTGCCTACCTTCACCAGTATTTGATGACACTTCTAGAAGACATATTGGGCCATAGAACTTAACTTTGATTTATTATCTATTTGAGGACAATGGGTTCTTTATAAATGATATTAACAGTTTACATGGATTTACTTTTCAATTGAAGAAGAATAAAAACTTTTATAAAATGCTGAAGAAATAAGTGATTTTAAAGGAGGTTTATTCAATTTTAGATCCATCTCATGTTCCTAAGGCATATGCCTGCAATGCCATCCTCCTCCCCTATTTTACTTTGACTAAGGTAGAGATGGATAGGTATGAAGTGCTACTTTTCCAGAAATACAATACTTTGACTTTTTTTTTTTTGCATATTCTGATCATAAGGCGCTGAGATTGTACCTGTTTGTTTTGAAATCAGATGTTAGGCATTGAAGTGGATGTTTCAGAGTTGTTGTCATCGAAAATTAAGTGTTTGTTCTGGTGATTTTTATTGTTTCTAACACTTACAAAATATCCTAGGTATGATTTTTATGTCAGCATTTTGCATTTGACAGTATTTTTCTCCATGGTGCCATTTCTGCATACCATGTTTTCCCACCCCACATTTAATATCTGAGAAAAAATAATATTTGGGGGCTGCGGCTGTACTCAGTGGTAGAGCGCTTGCCTAGCATGTGCGAGGCGCTGGGTTTGATCCTCAGCACCACATAAAAATAAGTAAATAAAATAAATATATGTGTCTAACTACAACTAAAAAATAGTTTAAAGAAAAAGGAAGAATAATATTTGTATTATCACATTGTCTTCCTTCTCTTAAGGTGCTCTTAGATACATAATTTTGTACTACACATTGCAGAGTATCATTTGGGTATAGATTATCCTGAAACTACCTAGTTCTGGTTTCTTATAGAAATCACTTGATGGAATCAATTTCAGAGAGAGAGAGAGAGAAAGAGAGAAGGAGGTGGTGGTAGTAGTAGGGGAGAAGCTGACAGACCCAGAGAAATTAACACAGCTTTAGTAATTATTCCTAAGGCTTTGACCTCATAATTGCAGATCACTTTAAAATGTGAAGTGATAATATTGTGGGGATGTAGACTCTGTTCCTAGAGATGATATTGTGCTTATGGGATTTTGCATTATACCCCTGCTTCTTCTCATCCCTTTTCTGAGCTGTGGCTTTCTCTGCTGTCCTGTATCAGTATACATGCTCCAGAATTTTGTTGAAATGTTTCCCCTGTTAATTGTTGTCTCTTCTTTGTTCTTTTGTGAATTTTTATATTTTAATTTTTCCCTTAATTTAGAGTGATCTGAGAAGGTACCAACTTTGTTCCATGTACATATTTAATAGTAAAGCACTCATTTCTCTTAATTTTATTTTATCTTTTAACTTCTCAAATTAAAAATTGTGTCATTGATTTCCTTTTCCTTTTATGAATTTTATGCCAGAATTAGGATGTAGTAGTTTGAGGGGATTTTATATTTGGTTCTAACTGTGGTATATTAATTGGATGACATATTATCCACTTACTAAAAACAGACTGTACATATATAATACAGAAGTGCATTTTTTTTGGGTACAGGGATTGAACTCAGGGGCACTCGACCACTGAACCATATCCTCAGCCCTTTTTCATATTTTATTTAGAGACAGGGTCTCATTGAGTTGCTTAGGGCCTTGATAAGTTGCTGAGGCTGGCTTTAACTCACCATCCTCCTGTCTCAGCTTCCCGTGTCACTGGGATTACAGGCATGTGCCATCATGCCCAGCTTAGAAGTGCATTTTTGAGATATAAATGATGAACATGGGCTGCTTGCTGCCAGTCCAAAATCGATACAGAAACAAAACAGTAGCAGAAGCCATTTTCACAAATTAGATAGGAGTATTCCCATACTGTGAAAATCAAGCCTGCTTTGAGATGGGTGAAGTTGTTATAAAATATAGTAGATTGGGATGGACTTATGGCTCAGTGGTAGAGCGCTTGCCTAGCTTAGGTTCCATTCTCAGCTCGGCATATAAATAAATGAATAAAATAAAGGTCCATCAACATCTAAATCAATATTAAAAAAAAAGATAATAGATTATTTAGGACTAACCTGGAAAACTCACCAGGTGCAAGATAAATTCTTCCTAATTCTGTGTTATAGTAGTTGAGATATAAGGAGCTCTAGTGTGTTTTGAGGCACATAGATGAATCAGTGGTACTATTTTGACTATTATTTAAATGTATGTCTATGTATCTCCCCCTTCCTCAGATAAACAGGGGTCACATGACGACGGAAGCTAAGAGAGCTGCAAAAATGGAAAAGAAGATGAAAATTTTGCTTGGAGGTTACCAGTCTCGTGCTATGGGGCTCATGAAACAGTTGAATGACTTGTGGGACCAAATTGAGCAGGCTCACTTAGAGTTACGCACTTTTGAAGAACTCAAAAAACATGAAGATTCTGCTATTCCCCGGAGGCTAGAGGTAATATTTCGTTTTGCCTCAAAACATTGCTTAGAAGGACAATTGAAAAGAATTATCAGAGCTTTCCTTTTTCTTTCTCTTATGCAGGGTATCTGAAGTTGGTATTGTCAGCTCTTTTTCTTTCTTTCCTTTTTTTTTTTTTAATTTATATGTTCTCACATTTTTATTGGTACATTATAGTTGTACATAATGGTGGAGTTTGTTGTTAGATTTTCGTTCATGCACTCAAGATAACAATATAATTTGGCCAGATAACAATATAAAAAGGCAGGCCTTTTTCAAGAAGAGTCTCCCCTTTTTGATTTTTTATTTTAGACCTGCCTATGTGTAGATGGCTAGACCAGGAAAATGATGGCTCCAAGGACATTCTTATTTTTCTCTCTTATGTATTGACACACTGTGAAATGGAAAAAACTCTTTTTTAGTGTTTTTATTGTTCATTATAATTGTATAGAATAGTGTGATTCATTGTGACACATTCATACATACATATAATTTGCTCAATACCACCCTCAGTGCTTCCCCTATCCCTCCTCTGATCCCCTTTCTTGATCTTACTGTTCTTCTTTCTATTTTCATGAGATCCCTTTTTTGTTCCTTTTTTCTCTTTAGCTTCTGCACACAAGAGAAAATATGGAATAACTGATTCTTGTGATTTGTCCCCCTACAGTTTAATTGCATCCCATTTGCTCTATGAGGAGCAGCTAAAGCAGTGCCCTTTTGTTTTATAACTTGGGATGCTGGGAACCTAGCTAGTTATTCCAGAACATCAAATGGCCAGGTGTGGTTTAGATTTATCTCCTAAGTGTGCATGACAGTTCCTGCCCAGTTAAAAGGACAGTCAGGGCTTATTTTAGTGCATTTATGGTTATCGATAGGTCAGTACTGGTTTGTTTATTCCGGGTTGCAGATATTTTACAAGGTGGTAATCATAAAACCAAAGCAAAGTATGGCTGTAATACTGGTTTTACAGTGAAAGTATTTGCTCTGTTTGTTTCTCTTTGGGGAATGTGTGCCTCCCAGCTGTTGCTAAGATGACAAAGTAGCATCAGATGTCTTTACTTTTCAGTGTACTTACACATAAAATAATTATTTAATGTTTTTATCTCTTCAAGTGCCTAAAAGAAGATGTGCAGCGACAACAGGACAGAGAGAAAGAGCTTCAGCATAGATATGCTGATTTACTGCTGGAGAAGGAGACTTTACAGTCAAAATTCTGAAGCACAGTTTATATTCTGTCACAGGACAAATTAATTGCTGGTTTTCATACTCTGCAAAGCTGAAACTGATGTTTATCTTCATTGACAAATTTACCCACCATCTGTGGTTTTTTGGTTGTTTATTTTAAATGATCTTACATTCTATGTTAAAGACTTTTAATGCACCAGGACGGATAAGGGTTTAAATTATTAAGATGATCATTCTTTTATCAGTGTCATGTTTGCAAGAATTTTTAGTTTTGGCCTTTTAATTTAAAAAGCCTGACTCTAAATTGCTGCCTGTGAGTAAACCCTTGAATAAAAATAAAATATAAAAAATTGAGAATGTAGCCTTTTGTTTGAAGTAATTAGAGTTACCACAAATCAGCAACTTTGTACTCTGTGTCACATTTAATGAGTAAGTCATAGGTAACCAGAATGACAATCCAGTGTCTTCAATCCTCAAGAGGCAACCCTATATAGAGCATAGAGTGGTCATTTCTCTACACTGACTAGATTAAATTCTTAATACCTCAGAATTTTTTTTTTCAGTGTCACTTTAGGGAAGGCCTCTTTGTCAGCTACTTAGACAGTGTATGGATTATAACTTGAAAGATTTAATTTTCCTTGACCTGTTATTTTCTTGTAATTATGTTTTTGACAAAGGCCATCTTAAAAGTTGATTTCAACAAGGCCGTCATATTTTATTAAAGCTCTGTATTTGGCTTAACAGGTCAATTACACAGCTATAGAATTTGGGGAATAGAATAAGAGATGAAAACATTAAATAATTATTTCATGTGCAAGCACTAGGAAGATCTAATTTTATAACAATTCATATAAAATTATTTAGTACAGTATTAGTTGCTTACAAGCTCAGTATAGGCCAAATTATGTGTTGGACTCAGAAAAAAGTTTGCTCAATCTTAGAAATTAGGGACTAGAAGGAGGAAGGAGGCACTCATTTATTCATCCATTCATTCACTCACTCATTCACCAGCTGTGTATTGTGCTAGAGTCTTGGAGATAGAACAAAGATTAAAGTAGTCTTGGTTCTGGTTTTGTGGCCCTTACAGTCTGTTGAGAATGACAATTTGAAATTCATATTTTTTGGGGTGACTCTTTATGTGTCAGTGATTTGAGTATTGGAGATGAGCAGTTTTTAAAACAAAGTTCTTCTCTCAGTGACATTAGTTGGGAAGGAATACTAAACATGTTCAGATCATGAATTTTAGATTTTATGGAGGAAATTTTAGATTTTATGGGGAAAATTAAAATAGGATGATATTATCAAAGCGATCTCATGAAAAATCTAACATTTCCGATAACCTGGGATTGCCACTTTAGAAAGAGCTGTCCTCATGAGATTCAGAGAAAGCACATCCTAGGGGCGTTAGTATGGTATGATTGAATAGGCCCACATGTATAAGGACATGGTAAGAAATTGGGTCTTAAGTACAAAGGGAAGTTATGAGAACATTCTAAAGAAAGGAATGACAGATCAGATTTTTTTTAGAAACATTACTTCTGGCCATATTACATAATGTCTCACTTAGTTGAAGATAGGGAAGCCAGTTAATTAAGGAGTCCTACTCAGTAAACTAGACAAATAGTAATAGGGTCTCAAACCGGTTGAGGCTGGGTGGGGTGGGGTAGGAGGATGGAGCTAGGTGGAGAGATTTGCCAGGTAATACTTCTGTAGTCTTAGAGCATAAATTGATATTTTCCTGGTATCTAGTCACTTAGTTCTACTTTTTCTAGAAATTTTTCCTGGTTTTTCTAGGAAATAATATCCTTTATGGATAATGATAATATTTCTTTAATGCATTTATTTCATTTTCATTGCATGTTTTGTTGGCTGATATGTTTAGAACAATGTTAAATGATGATGTTGGTGGATGTTCTTGTTTTGTTTCTGGTTTTAATGGGAATATCCATAGTGTTTTAAGTTGGCCTTTTGAGTTAGATGTTCTTTATATAGAAAGGTAGTATCTCTGTTTTTAACTCTTAAAGATTTTGAATTAGAAATCACTCTTGAATCTCATCAAATAGACTTTGGGGGCATTTATTTAAGATGATCATATAGTTTTTGTCATTTTGGTATGTTGATGACTTATATTAATGAATGTTGCAACATTAAACTATCTCTCTACTCCTAGAATCAGTTAGATTCATTTTTAAAAATTGTTTTTAAGCAGTTCATTGTTTATTTGCATTTGTGTAGACTTGAATTATAAGGGTTTGAAATAGCTGATCTAATTAAAGACTCACTTTGTTTTCAAAATTTGAAATAATACACATACTAAGAGCACCCCCCCACCCCAAAATCACCAAATTGCAAAATTTTGAAATGGGCAGTCTCAGTTATAAGCTACTTATGCTTTTGTCATATGCAGTGTCCCTTTCTCTGGTAAATAGACACACTATCATCCTTTGTTAGTGTTCCGGAATGCCCAGGGTTCTTTACTAGCACCATGCTGACAGTCTACTGACTGTTGTAACCTTCATGTTGGTCATGTTTTCTCTTGGGCACTCATTAAGTGTTAGTGTTAAACTAGTGTTGAAAACATGTTCAAGTCTCAGTAACTCTGGGACCAAATTTAAATCTGATTGAGATTTAAACCACCACCATGAGTAAGGGTCCTCTTTGAAAAATTAGAACTAATGCCAGCAAAACAAAGACTAATATCAAAGAAAAACTATCGTACAGTGATAGCTGAAGTATGCCATCTAACCATGCATCCTCCCTGGGAATTCATTTCTCTTAAAATGTGACTGTCCTGTTGGTCTTTTAGAATTTGACTGACTTATCTATTATTTAGGGAAGTTTACATGTTTATATAGGTGAAATAGGTGTTTTGGGCTATTGGACAAATAATGACATTGGGATTTTGCTAGCTCTGCAGAGTAAATAGGAGGGTTGTATGTATTTTTCTGTGCATTAAGCAGTTACAGCTGGGAATGACTTGATCCAAGAAAGATTCAAAGAGTGTGCTTGTGAAATTTGAGTTCAGAGCCCTGTTTGGAAATGATTTCTCAATAATTGTCAGTTTCATGATTACTAGTATGCTACCCATTTTTAAGTTTAAGCAACTTTATAAAATTTTAAATTTTGTTTTAAATTGTATTTCTCCTTTTGTTATTTGCTAAATTTTAGTAATTTGTACTCTTCCAGAATTTTTTTTGTTTTTAAAAAATGATTTAAAATAAGAGTTTTAATAGAAATCTCTTTTCAATTAATTATACTACTTTTAAGAAATTTGCTTTCTCTTAGTTCTGCCACTTTTTTACTTCATTAGTCTTGTTAAAGATATGCCTTTTCCCTTCAGAAAACTAATGTTTTATCAGTGTGATTTTGATATAAAATACATTCATTTCTTATATTATTTGCTTTTTCTCTAGATTTTTTTCCTCTTTTTATGTGATGCTTATTTTTTGTATGTATGCATTTGTCTATGTTGAAGGCTTTTGAGTTTTCCCTAAGTTCAAAATGTTAACATCCCAGCCATTTTTATATGTAGTAGCCTTGTTTTCTAAGTAGTTTATTGTTACGTTTTAAATTTTTGATTCAGCAATTAAGAATACTTAAAAATTTGTGTGTGCTTGGCTTTTTTGTTTTAAAAATTTTTGCCACTTGTAGGATTTTTACATTATGGGGAAAAAACATGGTTATATAATTTTGCTTTTGCTTTTTAGAATTTATTGAAGTTTTAGAACCTAGCATCCTTAAAACATGTTCTATGGATGTTTTAAGTGAATGTGAATTCAGTTTGCTTGTGACAGAGGTGAATATGTATTTATCACTAAATTTAATTATATTATTGAGATTTTAATTTTCTTTTTGGGTTATAAATATCGTAGAATAATAGTGTTATTTCTCTCAATTTTGTCAAGAGCTTTGCTTTGTATATTTTGATACGGCTTAGTAAATAATACTTGTGTTACGTACCATTTCTAAGAAAGATTTACTAAAGTTGTTTTTGTTCTATTTTCTGCCTTGAATTTTACTTTCTTTGATAGTAAGAGTATTTCTTTTCTTTTTGTTTATACTTGCTTGCTAAATTTCCTTATTTTTAACTTTTACATATACTTTTTTAGTTGTCTCTCAAATAGCAACAGATCTTGATATTTTATATTTCAACCCTTTTAGAGAGACTTTGCATTTTAATAGGGTCTAATCCATTTACTTTTATGTTAATTACTGGCTGGAGTCTGCTGTGATCATGTTTTATGTTTTCTCACTGATTTCTGTTTTCTAAATGGACTGTAATTTCCTGTCTTTAATTTTCTTAGTGATTTAGAAAATATACATCCTGTTTTAAACTTTGCAAATAATTATGGCATTATTTAGGATCCATTCAGGAGAAAGAAATTATAACAGGAATTGAACAAGGATGATCAGGATGAAGAATTATTATCCGGTAATAGAGAATTAACTACTAAGAGAGGAAAGAAATGTCTAAAGAATACAGTAAAAGGAGATGTAGGAAGCAACCACCACCTGTAGACTGGGAGAGAAACTGAGGAAGGAACAGGTTTGGAAGAGCCCTTCCCCTCCCCACACACCTGAGACTTGCATCTCTTTGAAGAAGGTGTGGATGGAAAAGTTTGTTGAGGTGCCAAGGTCTGGTGTGGCAGCAGGGTGCCAACCAAGGACACTTGCTAGGAAGTCACTTGCTGGGGTGATAATGACACTTGGGGGAAAACCGCTTGAGAGGGCACCTGCAAAACTCTGGAGGGCAAGTGCCGTTGGGTGTTCCGCACAGAGAATCCTCCCCACAGAGAATCACAGCGGAGAATCCTCATGCTGGCAAGGAAGCCACGTGCAGACAGGGAAGAGTGCCAGAACCAGGAGAAGCAAAGCCCCTTCCAGTTGTGTTCCTCAGTGCTTGCAATGTGTCCACTGGCACTGTGGTGGGCATGTCCCCCAAGAGTTCAAGTGTGGAAACCTAATTCCCATTACAACACTGTCAAGAGTGTAACTTCGGAGAGATGATCAGATCTGCCCTCATGAGTGGATTAATGCTGTTTTTAAAGGAGCGGGGTCATGTGAACAAGGCCTCCTTCTCTCATGCATGTGCTGTCTTGCCCTTCTATCTTCTACCATGGTATGTGACCAGTAAGAAGACCCTTGCCAGGTGTAGGCACCTTGACCTTGTACTTCCTGGCCTCCACAACTGTAAGAAATACATTTCTGTTCTTCATGAATTACCCCATGTTGGGTATTCTGTTAAAGCAGCACAAAACAGACTTCTGTTGCAAAAATATTTCTAAGTTACAACTCCAGTATCACAAAACAGAGGATAAGGATGAATCTTGAGCTGGCACAATGACCATTATCTTACATAACCACTCTTTAGCCTGAAGTGTCTTGACTTTTGAATGGTTTGAAAATATACCTTAGATGATTTCAATCCTTTAAAATTGGTTGAAACTGTTTTATGGTCCAACATACGTTTTGTCTTGGTAACTGTTCCTTGTGTGTATGCTGCATCTGTAATGTTCTGTAGGTACCAATAAGGTCAAATTGAGCCATATAATCCAAGTCTTCTATATTAATAGCTTTTTCTCGACTGGTTCTTTAAATTGCTGAGGGAGGTATATTGAAATCATTAACTCTGTATTTGCGTAGTCCTCAGCTCTGTCAATTTTGGCTTCATCTATTTAGCAGTTTTGTTATTGTCTGCACACACATTAAGGATTATTATGTTATGAGGAATTATCCCCTTTGCTATTATAAAATATTCTTCATAGCTGGCATCATCCTCTGTCCTGTAGCCTGTTTTGCACAATATAGCTCGCTCATTCTTTTGCTTTTCACCTTTCTATGTTACAGTGGGTTTTGAAATTTTTTTTAAAATTTTTGTAGTTGTAGACGGACACCATACATTTATTTTATTTGTTATACATGATGGCAGAATACAATTCATTTCATATTACACATACCGAGCACAATTTTTCAAGACACTGGTTGTACACAAAGTATTTTTACACCATTCATGTCTTATACATGTACTTAGGGTAATCATTTCTAACTCATTCTACCATCATTCGTACCTCCTTACCCCCTCCTTTCCCTTCCTACCCCTTTGCCCTATCTAAAGTTCCTCCATTCCTCCCATGCTCCCCCTGCCCAGTCGCCATTATGCATCTTCATCCTTATATCAAAGAAAACATTTGGCCTTTGGTTTTTTGGGATTGGCTTGCTTTGCTTAGCATTATGTTCTCCAACTTCATCCATTTACCTGCAAATGCCATGATTTTATTTTTTTAATGCTGAGTAATGTTCCTTTGTGAATATATACTAAAGTTTCCCTATCCATTCATCTACTGAAGGGCAACTAGGTTGGTTGCACAATTTAGCTATTGTGAATTGTGCTGCTATAAACATTAATGTGGCTGTGTCCCTGTAGTATGCCGTTTTTAAGTCCTTTGGGTATAAACCAAGGAGTGGGAAAGCCAGGTCAAATGGTGGTCGCATTCCAAGTTTTCCAAGGAATCTCCATACTGCTTTCCTGATTGGCTGCACCAATTTGCAGTCCCACCAGCAATGTATGAGTGTATCTTTCCCCGCACATCCTCGCCAACACTTATTGTTGTTTGTATTCTTAATAGCTACCATTCTGACTGGCTTGAGATGAAATCTTAGAGTAGTTTTGATTTGCATTTCTCTAATTGCTAGAGATGTTGAACATTTTTTCATGTTTGTTGATTGATTGTATATCATCTTCCGAGAAGTGTCTGTTCAGTTTCTTGGTCCATTTATTGTTTGGGTTATTTGTTTTATTGGTGTTAAGGTTTTTGAGTGCTTTATATATCCTAGGATTAGTGCTGTATCTGTTGTGCTGTGGAAAAGATTTGTTCCCATTCTGTAGGCTCTCTATTCACATCATTGATTGTTTCTTTTGCTGAGAAGAACCTTTTTAGTTTGAATCCATCCCATTTATTTATTCTTGGTTTTAATTCTTGTGCTACAGGAATTTTATTAAGGAAATTGGGGCCTAATCCGACATGATGGAGATTTGGGCCTACTATTTCTTCCATTAGGTGCAAGGTCTCTGGTTTAATTTCTAGGTCCTTGATCTACTTTGAGTTGAGTTTTGTGCATGGTGGGAGATATAGGTTTAAATTCATTTTGTTACATGTGGATTTCCAGTTTTCCCAGCACCATTTGTTGAAGAGGCTATCTTTTCTCTAATGTACGTTTTTGGTGCCTTTGTCTAATATAAGATAAGTGAAGTTATGTGGGTTAGACTCTTGTGTCCTCTATTCTGTACCATTGGTCTACAGGTCTATTTTGGTGCCAATACTATGCCATTTTTGTTACTATTGTTCTGTAGTATAGTTTAAGGTCTGGTATTGTGATGTCACCTACTTCACTCTTCTTGCTAAGGATTGCTTTGGCTATTCTGGATCTCTTATTTTTCCAGATGAATTTCATAATTGCTTTTTCTGTTTCTATAAGGAATGCCATTGGGATTTTGATTGGGATTGCATTGAATCTATAGTGCTTTTGTACGGTCATTTTGACAATATTAATTCTGCCTAACCAAGAACAAGGTAGATCTTTCCATCTTCTAAGATCTTCTTTAATTTCTTTCTTTAGCGTGTTGTAGTTTTCATTGTAGAGGTCTTTCACCTCTTTTGTTAAATTTATTCCAAGTATTTTATTTTTTGAGGCTATTGTAAATGGGGTGGTTTTCCTAGTTTCACTTTCAGCAGATTTGTCACTGATGTACAGAAATGCCTTTGATTTATGGGTGTTGATTTTATATCCATCTACTTTGCTGAATTCATTTCTTAGTCCTAGGAGATTTCTGGTGGAATGTTTTGGGTCTTTTAGATATAGAATCATATTGTCTGCAAATAGTGATAATTTGAGTTCTTCTTTTCTCATCCGTATCCCTTTAATTTCTTTCATCTATTTGATTGCTCTGGCTAGAGTTTCAATAACTATGTTAAATAGAAGTGGTGATAGAGCATCCCTGTTTTGTTCCAGTTTTTAGAGGGAGTGCTTTAAATTTTTCTCCATTTAGAATGATATTGGCCTGGGGCTTAGCATAGGTAGCCTTTACAATGTTGAGTTACGTTCCTGTTATCCCAACTTTTTCAAGCGTTTTGAACATGAAGGGATGCTGTTTTTTTGTCAAATGCTTTCTCAGCATCTTCAATAGATCATCTCAATGATGATCATATGATTTTTATCTTTGAGTCTATTGATGTGATGAATTACATTTATTGATTTTCGTATGTGAACCAACCTTTCATTCCTGGGATGAATCCTACTTCATCATGATGCACTATCTTTTTGATATATTTTTGTATTTGATTTGCCAGAATTTTATTGAGAAGTTTTGCATCTATATTCGTTAGAGATGTTGGTCTGAAGTTTTCTTTCCTTCGAAGATTTGCTTTGTGGCATAACATATGTTCTATTTTAGAGAAGATCCATGTGCTGCTGAGAAGAAAGTGTATTTGCTCGTTGATGGATAATATACTCTTTCTGTCAGTTAAGTCTTAAGTTATTGATTGTATTATTGAGTTCTGTAGTTTCTTTGTTTAGCTTTTGTTTGGTAGATTTATCTAGTGGTGAAAGAAGTGAGTTAAAGTCACCCAGAATTATTGTGTTGTGATCTCTTTGACTCTTGAACTTGAGAAGAGTTTGATTGATGAACGTAGATACTCCATTGTTTGGGTATATATATTTATAACTGTTATGTCTTGTTGATGTATGTTTCTGTTAAGCAGTATGAAATGTTCATCCTTATCCCTTTTGATTAATTTTGGCTTGAAGTCTACTTTATTTGATATGAAGATGGAAACCCCTGCTTACTTATGTCGGCCATATGAATGGTATATTTATATTTTATCACCTTCAGTCTGTGGGTGTCTTTTCCTACGAGATGAATCTTTTGAAGGCAGCATATTGTTGGGTCTTTTTTAAAAATCCAGTCTACCAGCCTATGTCTTTTGATTGGTGAGTTTAAGCCATTAACATTTAGGGTTATATTGAGAGATGATTGTATTACTGGTCATTTTTGTTTATTTTTGATATTTAGTGCTTGACTTGGTTTCTCCTTTGGTTGGCTTTTCTTTTATTGTAGTTCATCCCTTTGCAGATTTTCGTTGTTTTTCATTTCCTTCTCATGGAATATTTTGCCAAGAATGTTCTACAAGAAGTGCAGGCTTTCTTGTTGTAAATTCTTTTAGCTTTTGTTTATCATGGAAGGTTTTTATTTCATCATCAAATTTGAAGCTTAATTTTGCTGGATATAAGATACTTGGTTGGCATCCATTATCTTTTAGAGCTTGATATATGTTGTTCCAGGATCTCCTAGCTTTGAGAGTCTGGGTTGAAAAATCTGTTGAGCTCCGAATTGGTCTTCCTTTATATCTGATTTTTCTCTCTTGTGGCCTTTAAAATTCTATCCTTATTCTGTATGCTAGACATTTTCATTATAATGTGTTTTGGTATAGATCTGTTATAATTTTGTACATTTGGTGTCCTATAGGGTTCTTGTATTTGATTTTCCAATTCATTCTTCATGCTTAGGAAATTTTCTGATATTATTTCATTGAAGATATTGCGTATTCCTTTTGAATCTCTGAACCTTCCTGTATCCCAATAAATCTTAAATTTGGTCTTTCGATGGTATCCCATAATTCTTGGATGTTCTGTTCGTGCTTTCTTACCATCTTCACTGTGAGGTCAACTTTATTTTCAAGATTGTATTTTGAAAATAATTTTCAATATTGAAATAAAAACTTTATTTTCAGTATTATATTTTGTCTTCATTGTCTGAGGTTCTGTCTTCTTTTTTTAATTAAAAAAATTTTTTTAACTTGTTTATAGACCTTTATTTATTTATTTATATGTGGTCCTGAGAACCCATTGCCATCAAACCCATTGCCTCACACATGCCAGGCTAGTGTGCTACCACTGGGCCCCAGCCCCAGCCCCAGCCCTGAGGTTCTGTCTTCTAAATGGTCCAGTCTATTGGGGATGCTATCTATTGAGTTTTTAAATTGGCTTATTGTTTCTTTCATTTCAAGAATTTCTGTTTGGTTTTTTTCAGTATCTCTTTCAGTATTCTCTTTCTTGAAGTAATCTTTTGCAACCTGTATTTGCTCTCATCTCTTTGTTGGTATGATTGATTTTTGCCTGTATCAGCTCACTTAGATGATTATTTAATTCCCAAATCATTTTAGTTATGTATATTCTGAACTCCTTCTCTGACATTTCACCTACTTTGGTATCTATAGATTCTATTGTTTTAGTGTCTTGATTTGTTTAGGGCTCTTTCCTCCCTTGTTTTTTCATGTCTATCTTCCTCTCTTGCAGTGTTGATCTGAGGTATTACAGCTTCTGCCCTATTATCTTATAGTGTGCCTACAGGTTTCCAATATTTCACTTTTAAGGGAGAGTTCAATATTGTAGCACTCAATGTAACCGTATGTGCAGCCATATATCAGTTAGCTTCTATTTTTGCATTTATAGTTTTGTCACTGTAAATAAAAATTATGAGTTTGGTTATCTTCAACCATATAATCAATAGATTTGTGTAATGGTTTACAGTTTCTGATGGTGGAAGGGGGGACTGGGGTGTTGGCTGAGATGTTTATTAGGTAGGATGTAAGAATATGGAGGTATTAGATTTCATGACTAGTGAGAGGGTAATCATAGGATCTGGCTATTAGTAGGAGAAACAACAGCTAGGCAACCCTATGCAAGACTCCCTGTTACCTCAGCCACAGGCTACCTCTGTTAGCACCCCTAGTAGAGAAACCTCTGTTGATGTCTTACCAGGTCCTTATTGTTGTCTCTTGATAGAAGCAGTGATATCCCAGTTTCATGGCAGTGGCAGCCTCAAGCCTGTATGTTTCCTGATGTTGGGCTATGGAGCCGCGCTTTGGTGAATAAGGAACC
>NW_025999982.1:11882360-11981652 GCF_001458135.2 Marmota marmota marmota
CATCGTTATGGATCAGCATCCACTTATCAGAGAGAACATTCGGCCTTTGGTTTTTTGGGATTAGCTTACTTTGCTTAGCATGATGTTCTCCAGCTCCATCATTTACCTGCAAATGCTATAATTTTATTCTCTTTTAATGCTGAGTAATATTCCGTTGTGTGTATATACCACAATTTCTTTATACATTCATCTATTGAAGGGCATCTAGGTTGCTTTCACAGTTTAGTAATTGTGAATTGAGCTGTGTTACTATAGTATGCTGATTGTAAGTCCTTTGGGTATAGACTGAGGAGTGGGATAGCTGGGTCAAATGGTGGTTCCATTCCAGGTTTTCTAAGGAATTTCCGTACTGCTTGGTTGCACTAATTGCAGTCCCCACCAGCAATGTATGAGTGTGCCTTTCCCTTCACATCCTCGCCAACATTTATTGTTGTCTGTATTCTTTACAACTGTCATTCTGACTGGCTTGAGATGGAATCTTAGAGTAGTTTTGATTTGCATTTCTCTAATTGCTAGAGATGTTGAACATTTTTTCATATATTTGTTGATTGAATGTATATCTCTTCTAAGAAGTGTCTGTTCAGCTCCTTAGCTCACTTATTGATTGGGTTATTTGGTTTTTTGGTGTTAAGTTTTTTGAGTTCTTTATATATCCTGGAGATTAGTGCTATGATGTGTGTGTGGCAAAAATATGCTCCCATTCTGTAGGCTCATTTTCACCTTATTGATTATTTCTTTTGCTGAGGAGAAGCTTTTTAGTTTGAATCCATCCCATTTATTAATTTTTGATTTTATTTCTTGTGCTGTAGGAGTCTCGTTAAGGAAGTCGGGGCCTAATCTGACGTGATAAAGATTTGGGCCTACTTTTTCCTCTGTTAGAAGCAGGGTCTCTGGTCTAATTCCTAGGTCCTTGATCCACTTTCAGTTGAGTTTTGTGCATGGTGAGAGATAGGGGCTTATTTTCATTTTGCTGCATATGGTTTTCCAGTTCTCCCAGCACCATTTGCTGAATGGTGGCAGTGGCTGTTATGAGTGGACTCTGCCCAGGAGTTTTAGGGCCTGGAGGCCCAGAGCCATCAGGCCCTGTGACCAACTTGTGGGGAGTTAGGAACAGGCAGCTTGAGGATAGCATCCAAGTTTCTGGACTATGCGGGAAATAACTCTGTCTCTATATCAATAAGTACAGTCTTTTCTCCACTGTATGTTTTTGGCACCACCTTTGTCTAGTATAAGATAACTGTATTTATGTGGGTTTATCTCTGCAGAGCACTTCTTAATCTTTACATAAAACAGCCGTTTATTCTACTTAGTAACCCTAAGGGACTTGTCTCCCTGAAAATTGACATAAACTGAAGTTTTTGAGGAATCATGACTCATCATGGCGGTTCTTCCTATATCTTGTACTGATCTCCTTGAAACTGAATTCATGAAAGAGCAGTTAGCAATAGTCATCCTTTCCCTCCAAGCATTACCCGATGTCTTCCCACCCCCACTTCTCCTGAGACCTGGGGAGAATTCTGCCGGCCTCTGTTCTGCTTTCTGAATCTTCTTGAAACCCAGCTGTGAACCCGCACCCTAGGTTTGGGAGACCCCTGCCCATCAGCTATAGCTGACTGGTATTGGTTTCTGTAACTTGGAACTGAACCATTTAGCTGATGCAAAGATCATAGACTAAAAAAAAAATGATGGAAAACTTTATTGAGGGGACAGGAAGGAGAGTTTCCAGCAGAGGTGTAAGAAGAAGGAGGTTGGCATGGGGCAGAGGACTGCCGGAGGCCAGGTTAGGGTGGGCAGAGAGGCAAGGAAGACCTGAACCAGGGCGGCTGCTGCCATGGGAAAGAGTTGCTGACAGGTTTGAGAGGTGTTAAGACGAAGGCGACCAACTTGTGGGGAGTTAGGAACAGGCAGCTTGCGGATAGCATCCAAATTTCTGGACTATGCGGGAAATAACAGGAAGAAGATTTTGTATTATATCTCAAAGCTGGTCTCAGGGCTTCAGGCCTATGTTTGGATGAGTTCTGGCAACTTCGGGGAGGTCTGCTGATTGCTGGTTGCAGTGAGCAAGTTTACAAAACAGGGTGGAAATAATGTCTTGAAGGAGACAGACTGCAAGATGCTCATTTCAAGGGAACCTAGCCTTCTGCAGGCAGAGGCAGATCTGGGAGTCGGGGCAGTGGCTGTTATGAGTGGACTCTGCCCATGAGCTTTAGGGCCTGGAGGCCCCAAACCATCAGGCCCTGCTGACGGGGAAGCTGAAATTTAATGCGACTCCCAGGATGGTGTGCATGCACATTTAAGTTTGGGAAATATTGCTGGGCCTCACCCAGGAGCTGCCTTGTGCATGAAGAAGCAGCTTGGATTTCAGCTGGCCGCCCGCTGCTCTCAAGGAGTCTTGATTAATAGTCTCCTTTCTTCAGAGGCCTTCCTGATCCAAAGGTTCCGCCTCCTTCGATCACTCATTATATTAACAATTTGTCCGTTATTTGGAACCAGTGGAAAAAAGCCTTCTCTTAACATGCCCTGAAGCTCATGGGGCATATGTGCTAACTTACTCAAACCAACCTGATACTTATTGAATTTCCCTGCATAGTCCACTCCAAAGAGTTTTTAAAAAGCAATTTTCTGAAAACTTTGGATAGGCCATTTGTTGTACTAAGACTTTCTCCCCAGAGGGCTTTGTGATTATAACTGAAATGAGAAAGCTCTGTTATTAGAAATAATATTTGGCCCTAGAAAACTTTACAGAAGTTGGGTGGAAGGAGGACTCTAGAAAAGGCGGGGGGAGCTTGGGGGTGGGAGAACAAGGGCCCTCGCTGTGTCCACAGTTGCCATTTTTATGCTTTGATAAAGAGGCCCAAGGGAAAAGAGAAGTTCAGAAAGGCCCTGGTTCTTCCAGAACTGTGCTGTCCATCCAGCACGGTCACCAGTAGCTACATGCAGTGATTCAAATTGAGATACCGTTAAGTATGCAGTTCCTTATTCACCCCAGCCACCTTTCCACCAAGGCAGAAGTTTCTGTTGGACAGTCTGTTCGGAAATTCGTATAGGTTTGTGAGATATATTGGCCACTAAATTGTGGCAATCTGTTTCTAGTTCACAATTGCATTGCACATGCCCAAAGAGGGCCTCAAAGTCTGAGCTGTCTTCCCTAGACATGAGTGGGCAAGTGTGTCATCCTGCTCCACCGGGCTTTGTAAACAGTTGATAAACAGCAGCATCTATGCCCGCTGCTTCTGTGGGAAGTGACAGGGAGCTGTGGGCATCTCCTGAGCCCAAAGCCAAAAGCCCCAGCTTCATTGGCTACCTTGAGTCACCCTGGACAGTCTGTAACCTCTTGGTCTTTTTATACAAAGATTGTCACCCACTACAGGTGGGCAGTGAGAAAAGGCAACTCTGCGTTGCACATGGGGCTTAGAAGATGAAGACGTTCATGAACCCTTATTTAAATAAAACAAGAAAAAAAAATGTCTTCCTGTCTTCGTACACTTTTGACTATATTTATGCTACCATCTCCTGATTTTATTTTAACTGGTTTGGAACTAACTCCGAAGCAGGCTGTTTTACGTAACAAAATCTTCATTGACAGCTCTGTGAGATGCTATTTTAAATACAAAGGTATTTGCATGCTTATATAGCTCCACATTCCATGTAAAGAAGGGTTTGTCCATACAAAACGTGTCTATATTTTTCCTACCTGAAATTCAAAGCACCTGCCCCGTGCAGTTTTTTTTTTTTTAATAAGGGGAAGCTTCTTTATCTTCCCATCCGCTGGTCATTACTGTTGATTTGTTGTCCTTGTATAAATAAAACAGCATTCCTTGTGTGGACTCTTATTTTTTTGCACTGTTTTTTGAAAGCTATTTCAATATACTTCAAACTCAGTTGAGATCGCATCTCATAGCTACTATGTGAACACAAGGGCAAACCTCCAAGGGATGAGATAAATGAGGAATGCCTAAGTTAGGATCAACAACTTTTTCCTTTTTTGTGGGGGGTACCAACAATTGAACTCAGGGGTACATGACCACTCAGCCACATCCCCAGAACTTTTTTATATTCTTTTTAGAGACAGAGTCTCACTGAGTTGTTTAGGGTCTAAGTTGCTGAGGCTGGCTTTGAACTTGGGATCCTCCTGTCTCAGCCTCCTGAGCTGCTGGGATTATAGGTATGTGCCACCACTCCTGGCTGGGATGTATATTTTGTATCTGGCAAATGGAATCTTTTTCTCTGCTTCCCTCTTTCACACTCTTCCACCATGATGTTCTGACTCACCTCAAGCCCTGAGGAATGGAGGGGGTTATCTATGGACCATGACCTTTTGAAATTCTGAGGCCCCTAATAAAATTTTCCTTCTATACAAGTATTCTGGTCGGGTCTTTTAGTCATAGCAGCAAAAAGCAGACTAATACATGAGGTCTGCAAATGATTAATATTTGCAATACCTACATTCCCTCAAACGTGTCAAGGAATGAAAGAGACATAATCAATACATAGACCAAAGAACGAAGAAGTTTGTAAGGGAAGATACTGAGTGTTTTCTAGTAAATATGTTGTGTCTGGAAATCCATATAGGTCATAATCTGAAAATATTCTATTCCAGCAACATTCTATTCTAGAAATTCTTTTCCAAGCTAGAAACAAAGTTTTGGGGTTTCTATAAATTTTCTTCAGGAAAATTTCTCACTTTGCTAATTGCTGTCAGCATTCATCAGGAACATTGCAAGAATAACACCTCGGTTAAATGGGACTTGGGACTAAGTTCCATCAACAGGGGACAGTCTCTTTATGACATTGGGGGGCATAGAACTGGTATCTCCAAGAGAGAGAAAGAGAGATTGGTTGGTTGACTGATTGATTGATTGATTTAGTTTGATTGTAAGATTGTAAGGAATTAACTCATGCCATTATGGAACTGACAAGTTTCAAGATCTGTAGTTAAAAAACTAGAGACACAGGAGACACAAATGTGCAGTTTTGAGTCCAAAGGCAGAAACAAAACAAAAACACAATGTCCCAGCTTGAAGGTGGTCAGATGAAAAAAATTCTAAATTATTCTTTGGGTCCTCAAAAGATTGGACAGGACTCACCTACATTAGAATGGGGATCTGCCCTACTCAGTATACCAATTCAAAAATTAATCTCATCCAGAAATACCCTCATGTATATCCTCAGAATAATGTCTGGCCAAATGTCCATGGTCTACTCCAGTTGACACACAAAATTAACCATCATAGCATATTAATCATAGACAGCCAAGGAATCATATCATTCCAAGCATCTAGATCAGTAGCTTTTAATTTAAGTACTTTAGAGTCTCAAAAGTAAAGTACAGGGCTGGGGATATAGCTCAGTTGGGAGAGTGCTTGCCTTGCATGCACAAGGCCCTGGGTTCGATTCCCAGCACACACACACACAAAAAAGTAAAGTACTGACCATGGGAGAACAATCTGTTTTTAAACATAACCAAGACAAAATTTTTGGGAAAATACCTACATTGGAAGGCTAGACAAAGGAGAATGAGTCAAAGATCACAGGACAAAAACTAGGAAGTATATTCATCACTAGAAAAGTAGATGGTCACTGAATTGGAAATTAGTATTAATGTTACCACAAAGAAGTTTCTCTAACATGATGAGGCCAGAAGGATAGCAAGAGAGTAGAAAGGCAGTAAGTACAAATTTCTCTTTAAAGAGTAATGACTTTGGGAAAATAGGAACAAATGCAATAAGGTAAAAGGATTAGGCTTTTAAAAATGGAAAGAATCTCTTCCCTCCAAATCAGAAAAAAAGAGGGAAATTTGAAGTGGATGAGTTAACATAACTTCAGTTAAAATAAGCACATAAATAAGTGTGTGTGTGTGTGTGTGTGTGTGTACATCTACATCTATATTATCTATACAGATGAGGTGGTAGGTTGTAGAGGTAGGTTTGGGGATTCAAGGAAAGTCATAAAGGTTTAAAATAACTCACAAAATATTTATCAGTACATTCTGTGATAAAAAAGAAAAAGCAGTTACAAGAGTACTGTATAGGAAAGCTTCATGCCTATAAGAATTTAAAGGTTTGGGTCATATCACTCAGAAATTAGTTGGAACGAAGCACCAAATTTTCAATAAATGTACCACAAACATTAAGTATATTAATTACCATTTAGAACAAAATTGGTTACATCCTTATCTGGATTTTTAAAGATAACTCCAAAGAGACTTCAGTGAATTATTCAAATACACTGTTAGACAATAAAAATCATATTTTAACTTTCCTTCTTTAAAATTAATGATACATATTCTGCCAATGAGGATATAAATGCTTACACTGTTAATACAATTAACTTTTAGAAAGAGCCAAAATCCATAGAACTTTGCAAAA
Organism: Marmota marmota marmota; assembly: GCF_001458135.2. Taxonomy (NCBI): domain Eukaryota; kingdom Metazoa; phylum Chordata; class Mammalia; order Rodentia; family Sciuridae; genus Marmota; species Marmota marmota. Next base: position 11,888,729 of record NW_025999982.1, read on the forward strand.
GCACTTTTACGAAAATAATTTGATACATTACTAAAACCTATAAAAACTGATCAAAGTAGCTAAATTCATAGCTATTACCTGAAAGTTTAATTTAAACTTAAATTGCCAGAAGATAGTTTTAAGTATTGTTCCTTCTTGTGTTGGTCACAAAATATTTGAACTGAAGTATTTAGATTATTATTAACAAAACAAAAGACACTAGAAGGAAACAGGAAGTAAGCTTGCTGAGTGAGAAGAAAAATACCCTTCTGAATTTTTACCACAAAGCAAATTTCTGACAGGAAATGAACATTTAAGCACATAAAGTAATTATAAAAAAAAAAAAAACCCTTAGGCATTGCAATATTATTTCCCAACAAACAAAGTATGAACTTCAGGGAAAAGTTTGTAAATGGACAGGGACAAATGATGTGTGAAAAATTAAAAGTTCCATGCCAATGAATTCTGCCACAGACTTCCTGAATTATTAATGTTCCTTTACCTCTCCCTTTTGGTCTATATCAAACCAAACTTTTCTTCTTATACACAAACAAGATGAAATCTTAATATTAATAAAAGGGCTTAGAACTTCTCTTTAATACAAAAATCCTTCCTGTAGCATATGTAACAGGTATATATCGAGCTTCTGATTGAATGCCTCTAATGTTTCTGTTTACAACCTGAGAGTAATCTGTATGAAATNGGGGGGGGGGGTCACAAAAGGAGGTGCTATGCAGCAATAAAAAGGGATCACTGAGACAGGCATGGTGCCACATTTCTGTAATCCCAGCAACTTGGGAGGCTGAGGCAGGAGGATGGTGAGTTCAAAGCCAGCCTCAGCAACAGTGAAGTACTAAGCAACTCAGTGAGACCTTGTCTATAAATAAAATAAAAAATAGGGCTGGGGATGTGGCTCAGTGGTCGAGTGCCCCTGAGTTCAATCCCCAGTACCCCTCCCTCCAAAAAAAATCATTGAGAGAAGAAGAGCAGTAATATTTTTAGTAAGATGGCATTTATAAAAATCTTGCCAACAGGTAACACTTCATTGGGAGGGACAGGTCTTGGTACTCAAATATTTAACTAGAATTATAATGTAAATCATACAATCCAATAAATACGTCAAAGATTTTAAAATATATTCCTTTATTCTCTAAATTACAGCACAAATGGCTCATCAATTTAATCTTATAATATCCAAGTTATTTGTTAATTTTCTGTAAATGTCTGCATGACCTTTAGTGTAAATGGTACTGCCGTTTGGTTTGGGCCATGCTGTAACGTAGGGAAGGGCGGCAAACTCTCCCAGCCATGTGACCAGGTGGCTTGTAGCCTCAGTAAGTGGACAATCTGCCTGCATACCAATGATATTGTAAATGGCATTGACTTCCAGTGTCTGCTTTACTAACTGCAATTAAACATTTTCTAGACCTTATCAAGAATTTTGAAGTCTCCATATGTCCCATATTGGGTGAGTAATGAAATAATTCCCTGAAGTATCTATTTAATTAGAGCCAGTCTAACCTTTTGGGTGGACGCAAGGAGCTGCTCATTGCTGGCCTCAGATTGCCTGAATCCTGACCTCTACCGCTGAGACTGTGGAAAAAGGAACCTACACCCCAGGTGACTTCTAGTGCCAGTCTGTTCTTATGAATACCTGGAATCCCTCCTTCTTTCTCATGGGTGCCCTGTGCTGTCAGGACTGGCAGCAGTAGACCAGGGCTGTCCTTCTCTGCCAGCCCACTTGCTCTTGCCTAGCTCAGAGGCTGCAGTTCCACACGTGGCCATGTGAGGGCGTCGCCAGGGAAGGGGCAGTTGGAGATGGTCACTTTCATGCCAGGATGTCCACACACTGAGGAGTCCGGGCTGCTGGGCCCAGGGGGCACACAGGGAATCTGACCCTCAGGAGTAATAGAGGGCTGATGAATACAGGGAATCCTTAGGGAGAGCACCCCAGGCCCTCTGGGGCCATAACCTAACTGCCCTAACTCCTCCCAGCCAGATGTTGCTGGATTGTAGTCAAGTGCAAAAGTTCTGGGGAAGGGCCCAGGTGGTGAGGGCTATTCACCAACTAGTACATAAGAAGTTCACTTTTTTTTGCTAATGAGTATAGCAGGGCATTATCAAAATAGACTGCTTGTCATGAAACCTATAATAAAGCCGAATAAGCAGGATTATATCAGTTCATGCCTCATAGTAAAAAAAATGAACAATTTTTTATCTCAGAGTGGTGTGAATATGCGTGATTATTGTCTTGAATTTAAAAACAGTCTAGGATTGGCCAAAACATTTTTGATTCTATTGCATGATATTAAAAAATCAGCATAAACAACAACAAATCTACTAAGGTATTATTTGGCACTGGTGACATTCTTTAGCAAAAGAACAAAATGGGAGAATTTTACCTTCCCAACTCCTCACTCCGGTGTCTGTGCCCTGCCCCGCCCCCCACTGCCTTTTCTGCAGAATGAGGTGGGTTGTGGCACACAGCCCTCATCTCTCTTCTTTCCCAGTCCTCGGCTGTCTTGATTTTGCTTTGGGGACCAGAATTCTTCCTTCTTTGAAGATGTCCAAAGAACAGGCACATCCAAACTTTTGTTCTGTAATAGCAAAGACTTCATTGATTATGATGTTAACTGCTTTTCAAAAATAGCCAAAGTTAAGATGCTAGATTTACAAAGAATGAGTGGCCTGTAGGTTTTTTTTTTTTTAAACTGCAGTCTTTTTTTTTTTTTTTTTTTTTAAATTTCTTAGTTGTAGTTGGATATAATTCCTTTATTTAATTAATTTATTTTTATGTGATGCTGAGGATCGAGCTCAGCGCCTCGACGTTTGAGGTGAGCACTCTACTGCTGAGCCACAACCCCAGCCCTGGCCTATAGGTTTTTTAACACAAAGATAAACATGAAATTCAATTACCAGATTTGTTATTTTCTGACTAAATTATATTTTAAATTTAACCCATCCAAATTGAATAAATTAAATAACTAATTTATACATTGCTCTAGTTTAAAAAAGGATCAAGGATAATTATACCTAATGGGATATTCAGGGAGCAAAATAAAATACAAGTTAGAGTCATAAAATAATATTTGTTTCATTTCTCCACCTCCATGTTCCTCGTTAACAACAGCAAAGGTCCCTTTTCCTCACCTCTTCTTTTTTCTTTTATTCTTTTTTTTTTTTTCCTTTTTTGCTACCAGGGATTGAACTCAGGGGCACTCAACCACTGAGCCACATCTCCAGCCCTTTTTTATATTTTATTTAGAGACAGGGTCTCACTGAGTTGCTCAGGGCCTTGCTAAGTTACTAAGGCTGGCCTTGAACTCTGGGTCCTCCTGCCTCAGCCTCTCGCCACTGGGATTACAGGCGTGTGCCACCACATCCGGCTTTCTTTATTCTTTCTCATATCTCCTCATGGTTTGAATGTTTTCAAAATTGTACATTTTCTGCTTAAAGAAGAACCAGCGAGTGGTGGAGTTCTGAATGCAGAAATTGCAGTTGGACAGGTCACCTGGGTTGGGGTCCTTCTGGGGCTGCGCAGGCTGCTCTAGGTGGACAAGGAAAGTGGCAGGCCCCTAACCTGGGTGGTTGCAGAGCAGTGAGGGTGACGTCGGGGGTGGGGAGTGGGGCAATAGGGCTGTGTATGTCTTGGAGGTTCATGTGGGTTCCTGAAGCTGGAGGAGCGAGTCCTGCTGTCATGTCCCTTTCTGGACCCTGTAGGTGGTGAAGCAAGCAATGAGTGTCCTTGTTTTGATGACATGTACAGACAACTCTGTTGGGACAGTGGTGGCTCTTGTAGTCCTTTTATCAGAGGAGATATTTTCTAGGTGGCCCTGGTTGGTTGGAAGTCCCAAATCTTACTTTTGGGGACCTGTGTGCCGTCAACTCTGATATGACAGATCAGCAGCTTTGCAGCTTGGTTTTCCTGACCATTTCTTTCCTTTAGTCCTTTCCTGCCCGGTACCCCCAGGCACGTTCTCACAGCCACCCCCTCACCCCACCACACACCACCCAGCAGCTATTTAAAAAGGAAACCTGGGAACATCAGAAGACAATGCTCTGGTCTGAAGAATAAGATGGAAAATGCCCTATCACCAGCGCCTACTGCATGCACAAGTCACCCCACTCACTCTTCACAACGACCCTGCAAGACTTTCCTTCCTCACTTAACCAATAAGGAAGTGAAGGCTTGGGGGTTTGGGAAGGCGCTGGCCTTTGGTCAAGTTCAGGGAGCCAGAGGCTCTCTAGTGGGGCTGGGCTTCAATGCACACTTGGTCAAGTCTCAACCCTAGGCCCTTCTTCCAGAGGGCACCCCTCCCAGCCTCAGGGCCCCTGGNTTTTTTTTTAAAAAAAAAAAAAAAAAAAAAAAAAAAAGAAAGAAAAAGAAAAGCATTTGCGAAGGTGCACGAACCCAAGCGTGTTACTCGCCACACTTTGGTTCTGCAGTGTTTTCGCCCTTTCAGAGGGTTTTTAATTCATGGCTGCAGGGAGGTGAGCCAGGTCTCTATCCATCTCTGCACCTGAGAGATGAGGACACTGAAGTTAAGTCACTTACATGGCAGGTCACCTCACTGGTGACATGTGGAACCTGTGCATTTGACCAGTCTGTCATGAAATGTGTTCCTGGGCACCTCCTCTGTGCCCAGTGCTCGGCCGTTGTCAAGGACGTGAAATGGCCCCTGGCTAGCTGAGGATGCACAGATGGCACTTGAGTGGGAGAGAACACAGTAGCTCAATGTGAGGGGTCCTTCAACTGGAGGGGAACACGGAGCTCTGGGCAGGGGAGATGAGGACGTGTTGGAGTGGAAAACAGGCACTGGGTAGCTGTGGTGTGAGGCTGAAGTGTGGGCAGTGGGTCAGTGATCTGCTGCTGGGTCAGTGCTCCTGAGGGACAGAACAGTGTGGGGACTACTGGCTCCTGCATAGGAGTTCACCATATCCTGTGTTCTGGTCCCCAGACAGAATGCTTTACTGTTGGTGATGATAAATTCCATATCTGCTAGTTGTTATGCCTTCAAATACAAAGGCACGGGAAGTTAAAAGTCCAGTGTCCATCTCCTTTTCTCCTGGACCACCCCCCCCCCCATGAACACACCTAACAGTTTAGCACCCTGGGGTGTCTCTCTCCCTCTCTCTCTTAGTCCTTGATGGACCTTTATTCTACTCATTTATTTATGTGTGGTGCTGAGAATCCAACCCAGTGCCTCACATGCTAGGCAAGCGCTCTGCCACTGGGCCCCAGCCCCAGCCCTAGGCTGTCTCTTTTTGGACATTCTTGTGAGTGGTCACCTGTGTGGGACTCTGCCCTGGCCCACCCTGCCCTGCCTTCCACCAATGGGCTCAGCCCTGCACTGCTGAGAAGTGTGTCTGGGATATTGAGTCCCCCACTGTTCAGGGTCAGCTGCTGGGTCAGTGCTCCTGTCAAGTGGTTCCCTGTTCACAGTGGTCCTCTCTGGATCCCCATGACTATGTCCTCCCTTGACCCCTTCAGCTCTGGAGATGGTCACAGGCCCCTGGTGCTTTACGCTCCCTTTCAACTTGATAAATAAACCCTTTTAGTCAACTTTTCTCAAATCACCCCACCACGAGTTTTTTGGGAGCCTGATTAATAATAAGCACAGATTGTTTTATAATTTGCATCTGTGTGTAAAACTAGTTTTTTTTTTTTTTTGAGGTTAGCATAGTATCCCATGTGAGTTATTTGTAGCATGAGGCCCCTGTTGGTCAGTACTGAGGCCTGGGTTCAGTTTTTCTCTCTGGTATCAAGGCATTCCCATGCACGGGCTCTTCCCTGAGTGGAGGCTGGAGTGGAGGTGCACAGGCTGGACTCAGGCTGGCCCGGAGCTCCCTGCGGCCACTTACTTCCTTCCAGTCTTGCTTCCCCATCTGTCCAACCGTGCTGCGCACCGTGCAGAGCATCAGCCCTTGAGAGCCGCTGGGTAGCTGTGGTGTGAGGCTGAAGTGTGGGCAGCGGGCAGCCGGCCTCCTGGGGAGGCTGCTGAAGGCTCCATGTGTCTTTTGTGGTACACACTCACAGGCACATCCTAGCATACTCATGGACGGCAGAAATATTGCTTTCTAGAGGAAGCCCTGAGAGAAAACCAGCTGTTAGCATTAATTGAAAGAAAAAAAAAAAAAGATTTTGAGAAAGGATGGTTCTTAGAATGAAGTTTCATGTGATATGTTCTTGGGTCATTTGGGGAAACCCTGAAGAGGAAACTTGTCACTGCAAGGCGGGGGCACATGCAGCTGCCCTTGGCCCCTCGGCTCTGGCCAGGTCCCTCCTGATTGTGCGACAAGGCCCGGCTCCTGAGGCACTGGACGTGACAGCCACTGGTCCTTTCCACTATAAGGACGCACAGCCCGCGGCCTCCTGTTAGGTGCTTCCTGGCCACTGGCTCCAGTGTCACAGAGTGGGACATGAGACTCTGGCCCAGGCAAGGACCAGGCAGCCTCCTCCCACCGTCCTCCAGGGGTCCGCAGCCAGGCACGGCGGCAGCCGGCAGGGGGCGCTGCCGCCCAGCACATGGGGCACCCACCAAATGGCTTTGTCCACCGGAGTCGTGGGCTTTGCCTTTCCAGCTGGTTTAGAAACTGACTGTTCTCTTCTCACTTCTGCCTCTTTCTCCTTCCCCCAAGAGGGCCCCATGTTGGTCTGCTGGGTTACATCCTCCTTTGCTGGACTCACCAGGAATCCCAGAGCTGCGGGTGTAGGGATGAAGGGTGGTGGGGACACAGCCCTTATGGACTTTATCATCCAGCAGAGAGATGGGTCAGCTGGAAGGGGAACTCACAGCATACGGCAACCCAGGACAAGTTGGCCATTCTAATTGGGTACCAGCCACTTTTCAGGCATTATCTCATTTAACCCACATTGGTGGTAGTATTACTGTTCCCACTGCAAAGAAGAAGAAACAAAGGGTCAGAGAAACAAAACAAGCTGCCCTAAACCTCAGGGTGGTGGGTGGGGAGGGCATCACTGACATTTTCAGACAGAATGGCCGAACCCATGTTCTCTCTGCTGCACCCCTGTGGGTCCAAACAGAGGCAGCTGTGGGTCGTGTGCATGGACAATTAGGGTGTGTGCTGTGGGGGCTGCCTGAGCTGGGGCAGCAGCCCAGGAGCTTCTTGAGGGTCTGAGTGAAGAGTACATCAGGGATATGCAGAGCACGGGCTGCAGAAAATACAAATGGGATTGGCTGAGGGGGCACTGCTGGGCTGACCAGGCTGGGAGGGAGGAAGCTCCTCCAAGAAGATCCAGGAGTGCACGCGCCTGCTTCACGGCCCAGATGTTTACCTAAAATATCTTTTAGCAGGAGAACCAACACCCAAGCCTGGTGAGCTCAAGCCCTGGGTGTGAGAACACAGGGGGAAGGTCCATCTGGCTGACCTGTGGCAGGGGTGGAGGGCAGGCAAAAGCAGATCCTAGTTGACATTCACTGGGGTCTCCCTTGGGGAGTGGCAGGGACGTCATCTGGAAATCACAGCTCCTTAGGGGAGGGTGTGGGCTGCAGTGGAGGAGCTGGGCAAACACGTAACCAGAGCATGGAAACTAAACTGAGTGGTCCCCCAGGGGCCTAGATTCAGTTGGCAGAACCATCTCTTATCCGCTGGCCTGTCTCCCAGGCGGGGTACTGTGCTCAGGCTCCTGTTGCAGCGCTAAGCCTCAGCTCCCTAATCCCTGCCTGCAGAGCAGCCTGTGCAGCCGCGGGCAGACTTCTTAGCAAGTCACTGCACCCAGGATGAGTGACGAGCTTATCCAGATGGGCTGGTCAACATGCCAAACTGTCTTCCCCTGGGATCTGCAGGTACCTGCTGGGCAAGGCTCCTGCTGCTTGCCCAGGTGGGAATTAGAGAAAAGTGCCCAGAATCCTTGGCAGCACAGTGTGGCAAATGGAATTCAGACTCCACGGGGGCCTCTTAACAGGTCCCATTGCTCAGTGCATAGACTGCACAATTGTACACCGAGGTGCTGCTGACAGAGGCTGGTTCTGTAAAGGACTGACAGCCCTGTGAGAGGGAATTCATCAGAAAGGAGGGAAGCCCCAGGTGTGAGTGTGTGCAGAGCGAGGCCAGAGGTATCTGCAAGCTGGGTGATGCACAGAGTGGTCACCTCCACCTGGAAGGTTCAGGCAAAAGCAGATCCTGGTTGACAGGAGAAGGTATTCAGGAAGAAAAGGAGGAAGGGCCCAGGGGCTGAAGGAATAACCTGTGCCCGGGTCTGGGCAGTAGGGTTGAGGTGGGGACTGCAGGGGACAGGGAGTGGTGTCAGAGGGAGTGGCCCGGCCTTTGGCAGGTGTTCTGTGGTTTAGGCCCAGGCCAGGCTGAGCCAGCCAGAGTGAAGGACAGGAGAGGAGGTGACTCTGCTTTTTCCTAGAGATTTATTCCCTCACCATATCCATGGTCTTCCCCCAAACTCCTATCAATAGTCCCAAGCCGTCTCCTGCCCATTGCTCCAGCTCCTGCTGGGAACCAGGGAGAGTTATTCTCAAGCGGAAATGTCCAGGAGGCTGCAGGAGCAAGCGCAGCTGCACACATGTGTCTGCTTGGATGACCCAGGGACAGGGTGGGCAATGGGAGCTGGGAAGGAGCAAGCCCCCACTCTTGGGTGGCCTGGGAGAACTTCTGCCCTGTGCACTGCCCTGGTGTGCGGCTAAGTCACATGCCTTCCCCTTGGCGTCCCTGTGGAAGGGTCCAGCCAGGACCCAGGGTGCAGACTGTTCTCATGCCATGATTATTTGTCTTCTGCCTGGTGGGTGGCAGCATCTCAAGAGACCGAGTCCTGCCTCTCACCCACATGTGCCAGAGTGTAGACCTAGGTTTGATTTGACGTAGCCAAAGAATTTAACTGTTTTTCTTTTAAGTTCTGTGTTCTGCTTTGGGAAGGTGTGGGAAAGATGCTGGAAGGGATCCCTTGACTGCTGTTGACGGGGAAGGGATGGCAGAGTGCAGACCATGGCCGGCAGGCATCCGCATCCCCGGGGCCAACCCCCATGCTGGGCTGTCCTAACAAGAACTTGAACTGAACCGAACCGTGACCCCCAAATTGGAAAACACTGCCCCGATTCACTGAACCCGAACCGAATCCAAATATTATTATTTTTGACTGAACTCTGAATTCAACTAATGTTTTCTCTTAAATACCTACCAAACCAGTTTGAACTAGACACAAACATATGTGTTTTCTAAAACTATTGAACCTGAACTTCAAAATAATCTCCTATCTGAGGTGAAGTGAGACTTTATTTACTTGGGAATATCCTATTCACAGCAGCCAATAAAGCCCCCTCTTATGGTAGACAGAGCTTTATTTCTCTAGCACTTTAATTTTGCTTCTCATTTTTTTTTTAAAAATGGGGGCATAATCTGCATACAGTCCGATGCACTGACCTTAAAGTACAGTTTGACAAGTTTGCACAAACACAATATGCTCCAGGAAGTCACCCAGTCAGGACACAGCACATTTGCATCAGCCCAGAGAATTCTGCCCTTCCAAGCTGTCTTGCTCCTGCTCAGATTCTGTCTCCTCTGGTTTTTCTTTTGAGGCCTATGAACACCCACTGCCTTCACTTTGGAAAGAGGGAACACAAATATGATGATACCCATCATATGGACAAGAGAACTGAGGCTCAGAGACCGCAAAAGTTTCCAAGTTTGGAAAGCTTGATAGTGGCAGAGCTGGAACCATCCAGATGCTGATCTCGAAGCTTCTTCTCCATCTCAAGCCATCTGCTGAACTGAATACCTCGATGGGGCTTCATGCTCAGGCCATAAGCAGGGAGGGTCCACCCATCTTTAAGTCCTCTCAGACAAAAGCCATTGTGTGGCATTCTGGGCTGGGCCACCCCAGCAGACAGGACCTTCTGCTCCTCAGGCCTCTGTCCATCCCTGTGGCAGCAGCCCGGCTCAGGGGGCGCCAGTCCCCCGTCTCCAGCCTGCCTTGTGTGGCTGTCTGCCGGTCTCTGGCTGCTTGTGTGTAGACAAACTGCATCTGACCCCCGAGACGCAGCGCCTGTCTCCCTGAGCTGCAGAGCAAGAGAACATTGACCAGGTTCCCAGGCTGGGTTTCCTGGGGAAACATTTTCCAGAGCCTACAACAATGTTGTATTTGATTTGATTTTTCCCCCCTTTACAGGCGATTGTGTGGTTTGGGGTGTTTTGCTGCTAGTTATAATCCAATAAAGAGCAGCTGCTGAGATTTTTCCAAGAGGGCCGCTTTCAACCGCCCTCGTTGAAAATGCTCTAATTTATTTCAGTCGCTTGTGGGGAACCAGCCTGAGCTCAAAACAAAGGCGTCCTGTGCTGATGTAATTGCCCCATGAGTTTCTCCCTAGCTCAGGGCCTGCTGATACTCTGGGGGAGGCCCAGGAAGGAGCCTCCTTGCTCAGTGCCTGAGGCTATCCATAGCCACCTTGCTGCCCTCTAAGCCTCTCAGGACAGGAACCAAGATGTTCTTCATGGCTGGCCCAGTTCCACTGGCTCACAGGGCTGGGACATCAGTCAATCACACCTGAGTGTGAATTAATTGGATCATTCTTCTCTGTAACATGTAGTGGAGCCCTGCCCACCAGGGGGCTGGGAATTTGGATGAAAGGGTTGATGGAGACAGAATTTCAGCTAAATGGACCTTCAGTGGGTGCAGGCTTGATGGAATCTCTAATCGGGAGCTCTGGGTACTTTGGGGATGGGGGGAAGGGAAGACACTCTAGGGAGAGAGAGGTATGGTAAGAACTGGAGTCAATATGCTCTTGATAATCCCAGTTCACCTATTCCGTCTCCCACTGTGTCATGAAGCCCCTCCAGCAGGGACTGAAATGGTTAAAGGTGCTTAGGCATCTTTGATTCGCCTCAGCACCTTTCTTCTTGGTAGCACAAGGGCCTCCTGGACTCTAAATTCCGAAATGGTGGCCCCATGGCACAGGATTTGTGAAGAGTTCTTGCTACTTGTCAGCTCACAGATACGCCTCTGATGGGATCACACCGACACACCACCTGTGTGGCTATAACTGTGTTTCCAGGTGAGGGACTCCAAGGGCCCACTGAGCAGTCCTCCCCAACACCATTTTCCATTTCATTTGCAAAGTGATTTCCCTAGACCCATGGGGATCTATTTCTTTCCAAGTCAGAGGAAGTCACATGCCAGGGAACATTTGCCTGGGAGATATCCTGAGGTGCCACAACTTCCCCTCCATCCCGAGTCCCACCTCTGCTTAGAACCACCTGGAAGAACAAAGGAGTCAGTGGGCAGAGTCTCACTGGGTGGAAGTGGGGTCTCTTGGGTCTTTCTCTGGGCAGTTATGCACCCTGGCACAGTGTGCATGCAGAAGGGTTCCAGGCTCTGAAAATCCAGATTTTTGGGGTTCACAGCTTTCCAAGATTCTACCTTAGTTCTTCTGATGTGGGACTCAAGCGTCTTCATTTTTATTTCAAAAAATCTTTAGTATGAATGCTTATGTGGACAATTTAAGGAAATACCAAGCACAGTGTCCTATTGGCAGTTCCAGAGTCCACTGAGCATTTTTGCACCTTTCCCTCCTGTATTTATTTTGTGTGCATTTCCATTTGGGCCAGAACTACATACCTAGTGTTGTGTTTTTTTTCTTTTTTGAATATCATGCATATTTCCCCATGACTTTTTTTTCTTTTTTTTTTTTTTAAGAGGCTATTTATTTTTTAGTTTCAGGTAGACACAATATTTTTTATTTCTATGTAGTTCTGAGAATCGAACCCAGTGCCTTATGCATGCTAGGTGAGCGCTCTAGCACTGAGCCACAACCCCAGCCCTCCCCATGACTTTCATGACTTTTTGAGCGAATGGTCTGTATGGGCTGTGCATGGGGGAATCTCTGCACTTCTGATTACTTCCTTGAGATGGGTTCCCGTGTGTGTGAGAAACTCCACAGTAGACTTTTAAATGCTTAGTTTATGTCTTGGGCTGGGTTCCACCTCTGCAGTGCACCTACCTCCTGTTTTCTGCTAATAGGGAGAATTTGCCATTTTTTCCCTTAGTTTTAAAATTACAGAAGCAGCGTATGCTCAAGGGGGACCAATCAAGTCACACAAAGGTGCGTGAAACCAAGGCACACAGTTGTCTCTTTCCACCTCCATGTCCACCGCTCCCCTCCCAAGGAACCATTCTTTTGGGGTGTATCCTTGCATACCGTTCTCTTCAGTCTTGTTTGTATTTTTAATAAACTCCCCAGGTGCTGCATGGGAAGATTGGGAATGACTGGTACAGGGTAAAAGGACTGGGAATCAGAGACCCTGAAGCCCCGAGAGCCAGTCCCTACCCAGTCGACTCACCAGCTCTGGGAAGTGAGCACAGTAAACCCCGAGGCCTCTCTCCTGGCTGCAGAATATGGATAATGATATCTTTATTGCATGTTCCTAAGATTGTTCTGAGATTAGATTAGCCTAAAACAAACAAACAAATGATGTAAAACTAAACAGGATGCCTAGTTAAATTTAAATTTCAGATAAACAATGAATAATTTCAGCTGGGGCCATAATTCAGTGGTAGAGCACTTGCCTAGCACATGCAAGGATCTGGGTTCCAGCCCCAGGACCACAAAAGAAACCCCCAAAGAGCAGATTTAAGAAAACAATGAATACTTTTATCGTTTTGATTTCATTTGATCTGGCAGCCTACATGAGCAGGGACATGGGGAACTGACTGTGGAATGGGCCCCCGTTGACCCTCCTCTTAGGCAGAGAGGGCTTTAGGGGAGATCAGGGTTTATCCATCCCTGGACTTGAGGCAGCCCCCAAGCACTGACAAGTGGCAGGAAACAGGAGTCCCTGAAGCAGCAGGAGTCAGGTGGTGTTTATTGAGCACCTGCTGTGTGCCAGGCCTTTGGTGAACACCCAAGTCTCTGTGCTTGTCCTGCTTGCTGGTGCTGACCCTGCCCTGACTCCCTTGCCTTCCCAGTCCTTTGCCCAGGTTCCATTTCCAATTTCTGCTTCATCTGGCAGCATATTTGGAAATGCTTCTTGGACTTGAGCCCTTAACTTTCTATATAGGTCCTCGAGTGACCTGACACAGAGGCCCTGGGCAAAGAGTGAGTTCCCCCCCAAAATCCTGTCCTTTCAGTAGGACTGGCCCATCTGACCTCCTCTTGGGTTCCTCTGCCTTCTCTCAAGTTTTTCATTTGGGTGTGAGTGGGTGGCATGGGTGGTACATTTGGGGAATCCTGGGACCCCTCCTCTGGCCTCCCTGTTATAGTTTGGGTCTTAATGTCTCCCAAGGCCTGTGTGTTAAAGACTTAGATCCCAACTTGGAACTGTTGACAGGTGGTAAAACCTTAAGAGGTGGGACCTAGCAGGAGCTTTTCTGGACACCGGGCGCATGTCCTTGAAGTGGGCAGTGGGACTCTGGCCGCTTTTCTTTTTCTTTCTCCTCCTGGCCATGAGAAGTTCGCTTCCCCATGGGCTCTCCACCATGATGTTCTGCCTCCCTGCTGGCCCAGGAGAGTCAGGGTCAATTGACCATGGACTGAAAGCTCCAAAACTGTGAGCCAAAAAATAAACCTTTTCTCCTCATACATGATCTCAGGAACTTGTCACAGTAACAGAAAGCTCACACGCTCCCTTTCCTTGATGCGTTACACAGAGCTTATTTTGGGGTATCACTGGACAGAGGCAGAGAGGTAGAGAGGTCTGGCTGTTGCCCTTCATTTCCTGGGGATACTTCATTTCCTGGGGCTGCCCATCATGGTGCTCTCCTTGCAGTGCCCTTGACCCTTTGGCAAGTCTCACATGGTGTCCCCACCCCACCAGGTCCTCCACCAGCTACTGGATCCCCACAAGACAGAAAAATATTCTGCTCAAGACAACTGAGCTCAGTACAGTCTTGTTCTAAATAGTATGCCATTTCAATCTGTATTGGACTAGAGACCAGTGGCATTTCACCAGAGACAGAGGCACTAGAGGGCATGCTGATGTTGGAAAACGTTCTCCCCTCCATGAGCCGTGTCACTGGAACAGCCACCCTCCTCCTTCTAGGAGCTGAGTTTAAGAACCTTCTGGGCCTCATGCTGTCCCCTGGTCTCCACTGTCTCGGTCCTGGGAGATTAGAAATGCAAACTTTTGGAGGTGTTATTTCTCACAGATCAAATCACTAGCACTATGATGTCTATTTACAAATAATGGTAGTAATAATATCTCAAACAGCATGTACATTTTTCAAACACCAATTTTAATAAGATTTCAAACAACACTGAGAAGACAACACCCTCTTCCCAATTCATCTCTTCATCTCCCAATTTGCCACGATGAGCAGTTTGGGTCATAACCTTCTAGACTTTTCTATACATGAATTTCTTTCTTTTTTGTTTCTTTTTCTTTTCTTTTTTTAGGGGACGTACGCTACACATGTTGTTCTGTAATCACACTTTTTTATACTCAGCCATATGTCATAAGCAGACCACTTTCGCTGATCCTTTGAATTGTGATGACCTGTGGTTGGTTCCAGTCCTCATGGCCTCTACTCCTGATTGACAACTCATTCCTACCTGATATTTGATGTGAGTAGCTCCATCCACTTTAAGGCTGAGCACAGCTGGGCAAAAGGCTGCTGTGTCCACACAGCTAGGAAGGAGCAGAGCCACTTGCTCTTGAGGCCTGACTCAGGTCTTCTCCACTTCCTCACCACCACCTCCTCCAGGGGCAGAGTGCTTCAGAGCCACACTTTGCAGTATGTCCATGTGAACCCAGTGCCCTGAGGATGGTGTTAACTGCAGACTCTGGGTGGGCCTGAGGCTGCCTTCTTAACAAGCTCCCAGGGGATGCTCATGCTATTGGTCTGGACCCCACTTTGAGCAGTGAAGCTTTAGTTAAAATGCAAAGTGTCCAGAGGCTTTTTAAGGAGTAAGGGGCAAGTTAAGGGGGAGACATTTGTGGTGTGTGTGTGCTTTCACTGACCTCCTATCTGATGGTCTCTTGGATCACAAACACCGTAAGCATCTGGGTTAGATGAGCCCCCAGACCCCACAGTGCTAGAGCTGAAGGGCCACAAGGGACTGGCTGGTCAGAAGCCTGGGCCCATCCAGGAGCCTGACTTGCCCCAGGCCTCTGGGAGGCACGGCTGAGCCCAATGACGTGACAACAGAACCTAGCCAGAACTTTCTACCTGGGCAAGCTCAAGGGCGCTGGGAACTGGATATTACACATGGGCATTAGCGGCTCCTGTTCCCCATCCTCATCCAAGGTCCTGCTTCCTGTGCCTCATCATTAGGGTTGCAGAGCTGCACTTGAAGGGCTGACTGGGATGATGGAGTGTGTGGCTTTCTGTGTGGAAATGCTGTGTCCAGCTTTAGCCCTTTGGCAGTGCCCTACTCTCTGGCTCCATCCACAGGAAGGGGCCACTCATGGGGCTCAGCAATCAAAGTCCTTTATCCCCTGCCTTCCAGCACACCTCTGTCGCCTGTTAGCCACGGAATATCCATTCATTCATCTTCCACTCAACGAAATGTCTGTGTATCTCTTACCAGGTGCCAGGAATAGCCCTCGAGGCTGTGGCAGGATTGAATGGTAAGTGAACCAGGGTCCTTGCCCTGAAGAGGGAGAGGACTTTGCTAACCCAAAGTCCTGGCTTTGGGTTAACAGTCTTGAATGGCTCAGTTAAAGGTCAGTCCCTCCCTAAGCTGGTGGTTCTCCAGTAATGTCCCAGATGTGTTTTGAGGGTTATGCATGAAGGTCTTAGCAGGTGCCAGGCAACCGGGTGTTGTGAAGATTCTGTGGACTGTTGAGGGGAGGGAGGCTGCTGACGTGATGCGTGGGAGTGTTGGTCATGGGTGGTGCCTGCCCCCAAGATGCAGGTTGGTAAAGGCAGTGGCAAGAACGGGTACACTGAGGCAAGCCTTGCCCCCCTCGCTGGTGCTACCCACTGTCTTTGCATGTGTGGTGGAAGTTTGGCTGTGTTGGTGGGAGCCAGTGGAGGGCGGAGTGATTTATTGCTGTAGGCGTCCCACCTCTCCAAACTTCTCTGGGAGCCAGGGGTGATGTCGCAGTGGGTAAGACCAGCTAAGTACCTGGTAGATCCCAGACGTGCTCTCTAGCCCTGAGTCTAAGCTGCGAGGTGGGGTGCAGGGTCCTGGCTTGGCCCAGGTGGCTCCTGCTCCCTGGAGGAAGGCCAGGCAGAGCTTCTGGTCCTACTCACTGTTTAATGAAAATCAGCACATGGTGGCCCCAGGGTTTCTCCCACGCCTCTGAGCCTGGCACCTTGGACGCCTGGAGTTGCTGGGGCTCCCAGCAATACTAACACTTGGAAAACAATCCGGGTCTTCTCTCTCCTCCTTAGTATGGGTAATAGTCCTTTATCGAGCACCTACTGGATCTCCACTGGTGCACACTGCTAAGGCCTTCACATACCTGCCCAGACTTGAATCTCCTTGTTTTATAGGCAAGGAAGACAAAGCTGAGGGGCCCAGAACCTGCCCCTGTTCACACAGCTGAGATGCCCACAGGGACTCTCCAAGTCAGCTCACACAGCTCATGCTCTCCTGCCTTGTTTTGTTTTTAAATATATATTTTTTAGTTGTTGATGGACCTTTATTTATTTATTTTTATGTGGTGCTGAGAATTGAACCCAGAGCCTCATGCATGCTAGGCAATCAGTCTTCTACTGAGCTGAAACCCCAGCCCCCTCCCCTTGATTTAACTTGCAGGATTTAGGTTAGATGATGAAAAAAAAAAAAAATGTCCCCAAATCCACGTGTCTGGCTCAGTGCTGTCATCTGCTGCTTTTTGGGTGTGTAAAGATCAGATCCTGTTTGGGCCAAGGAGGAGAAAGGGGAATGGAGGAAGGAGAAAGGAAGAAGGCGGGGGAGGCTTCGTTCTTCTCCTGCCCCTCCATGGCTTGCTTCCCTAAGCCTCAGGCTCCTTGGAGGGAGAAAACAGGAACTATAAAAGTGACCCCCTCCTCCTGCTTGTTAGCACTAGGGACAACTGAGGCCCTGAGATGATCCCCCCCACCCCCAGCAGCTTTGTTTGAGAAGATCTAGCTCCAGGTTAGTCCTGTCTGACTGACTTGCTGGTTGGGCGAACTTTGTGTAGGACCTAAATGTGGTGGTAGTAGGAGGCAGGGCCTCTGGGGGTGATTAGGTCATGACAGTGGGGCCCTCAAGGATGAGATTAGCGTCCAGCTCTCTTTCTACCACATGAGGACCCAATGGGAAGTGGGTAGTACACAGCAGAAGAGGGTCTCTCCAGAACTCGACCACGCTGGCCCCTGATCTTGGTCTTTTAGCTTCAGAGCTGTGAGAAATAGACTTCTGCTATTTATGGGCCACCGTGTCTTTGACAATTTGTTACAGCAGTCTAAACTGCTATACCCTG
Organism: Marmota marmota marmota; assembly: GCF_001458135.2. Classification (NCBI taxonomy): domain Eukaryota; kingdom Metazoa; phylum Chordata; class Mammalia; order Rodentia; family Sciuridae; genus Marmota; species Marmota marmota. The sequence continues at coordinate 11,906,042 of NW_025999982.1, forward strand.
ATGGCCTGAAGAAGGGTATATTTTGCTGTGTCCAATAAGCATGTCCAAAACATAAATGTGTGTGTGCTATTAGATTGTCTGAATGCCTGTAACTTAGATGCACTGGGAGGACAGGGATGGTGGGTGGGGCTCCTGCAGAGGTGCTTTGCAAAGAAAGGAATCCTTTGGCACTGGGGGTGGAAGTTGGATACACCTTCTCCAAAGTGACCTCTAAAGGAGACTTTCAAAAAGGGGTTAGCATTCTGGGTGTGGTGGCACATGCATGTAATCCCAGAGGCTCAGGGGGGCAGAGGCAGGAGGATCACAAGTTCAAGGCCAGCCTCAGCAATTTAGCAAGGTTCTAAGCAATTTAGTAAGACCCTGTCTCAAAAGAAAAAGAACTTGGGATGTGGCTCAGGGGTTAAGAACCCTTGGGTTCAATTCCTGGTACCAAAACAAACAAACAAACAAATAATATAAAGAAAGAAAATAAAAATAAAAAAATAAAAAAGGTGTTATCTTAACATGGGGGTCTCCTAGACAATAAGAGGGTCTCTTGTAATTAGGGAGACATGGACTACTATGAACCAGAGGTCCTGGGTTTGGTATCGGACCTCTTCCTGGGTTGACTCATGTCACTCTGGGCCTCAGACAGCTCCTCTGAAGTGGGGCAGGGAGGCCAGCCCTTCCCAGCTTTTACTTACTGTGCACACGGATGGCCAGGGGACCTTGACAAAATGCAGGTTTTGTCTTGGTGGATCTGAGAAGGGGCTTGAAATACCGTATTTTTAGCCAGTGCCCGGTGATGCCGGTCTGCTGGTTACAGACCCCACGGGGAGCAGTGATGCTCTAGAGAATGTCCGAGAAGCCCTTCCATCCTGAACATCCCAGACTGCGGTTTTGAGATGGGAAGACAGAAACTGGGTTCCTCATGTTGGAGGGTTTCCTGAGGAAACCCAGTTCTGGCCTCGAGGTCTCTCTCTCTCTCTCTCTCTCTCTCTCTCTCTCTCACACACACACACACACACGCACACACTCCTCTAGGGGAGAGGAGGTAGAGAGAAGGAAAAACCAGGCTGGGGGCTGACACAAAGTGGGCTGCAGAGGAGGGGAAATGACAGGAAGAGAGACTCCAGGGTGGACAGACAGGGAGACAGGGAGACAGAAGGAGGAAGACAGAGGGGGCGAGCAGACGTGGAGAGGGGAGAGGAATGGGGGAACAAAGGAAGAAAGAGAGGCCCCCAGCTCTGCTGCAGCCCAGGGCAGGCGTGTGGATGGCAGCCTTGCCTGAGCATCCGGGGTCCAGCTTTAATCAGCTCTGCTCAGCCCCGAGGGGTCCCATTAGTTTACTTCTCAGGTTCATATTTGAAAAAAAGCACCCCCCCCACCAGACTCTATCCACCACCCCAGGCCTGAAGGGGAAGGAAGAAGCCCCCGCCCCCATCAGAGCAGAGGCGCGTAATGGCGGTGAGCGAGGGCGCTGGAGCTACTGTCTGATTGAACATTAGTCATGCTGCACGTTACATTCTCTAATGAGAAAATTATTCCAGATTGCCTCTAGGGATGGTTGTGATTAAACTATTTGCCTTGACTTCCTCTGCTAAATTGAACATGTATGAGTGTGTGCGTGTACACACACACACACACACACACACACCATCATCCCCACCAAATCTGCTCACCCAAGGGCTTGGAACAGCCTCTAGAGGGTTTGGTACAGCCTCTGAATTCCAGAGGGTTCAGCTCCCAACCTGTTCACAGCATGTCTTTTCTATCTGCAACTCAAAGATGGCCAGGCCCCCAGATGGAAGAGGAGAGCCCTTAGTGGGGTCATGTCAAGTCCTGTCAATCAGCCCCTCCTCCTGGAAGATCCTCACTGCCCACATTCAGATTATATGGATGTGTTTCTCCAGGACATTAGATGTCTGTCTCTTAAAGAGAAGCATTTTTTTTTTCTTCTTTTTCAGGAACTAATCTGGAGCTATTTCCAGATCCCTCTTTATTTTCTCTGGTGTGAAACTCCAATTTTATTTGGATCTCCTATGCGTAAGCTGGGCCAAGCCATTAATATTCAGCCCCTATTTACCATTACAGGTTTTTGAAGTATATTTCAAAAGAGAACCAAGCACACTATTAAATGAGTATTCTTAGGAACTAAAAAGTTCTTATGCAGAATTTATAAAAAAAGGAACCTAAAAATACATGGTCTTGATTATTAGGGTATTAACCTACTGTCTCCCCAATTGCCTTCTCTTTAAGACCCAGCCACACTTCAAAGTCTTGTACAGATGATTCCTCCTCTGGAGTCCCTCTCTGACCATCACCTCAGTCATAATTCACCCCTCCAATTCTGGGCTTTTACCACTTTTTCTTGAGTGTCTACAGTTTCGCAAGAGTGTAATGAGTCATCAGTCAGCCTTTGCTTGGTTGTGCTGTGTTAACAAACAGCCCCAACAACTCAATAGCTGTGATACTGCCTAATCTTTCTGGAATCCAGCAGCTCCCATCGGGAACATGCCATTCTCAAGGCAGAGGGAACAAGAATAATCATGGAACCATGTGTGTCTCTAAAATCCCTGCTTAGATGCAGTATATTTCACTTCCCTCCACATCCTACTGCCTACTGCAGATCACATGGCCATGCCTGATGTCAGTGGGGTGGGAAAAATAATCCTCTGACTAGAGACTCTACCATAAGCATCTCCATTTGCCAATGTGATGTGTCTTGGGTATTCACAGATAAATTCAGTATCTTCAGGCTCATTATTTGGTACAATTTGATGTCTATTCTTAGCACTGAATCAAAAATTTCTTCCTGTGTTCATTACGGCCTTTCACCTATCCTTTACCTTCATTGGGGAATCTCTTTTGCATTGGGGAATCTCTTCTCTTGAGTTGATTTCAACTTCTGATTCTATCTCTAGGACCATAAATTTGTTTTCTCTGCTGAAACTCATCTTCCACTCATGTAGCAGATTAAATATGGCTACACTTTCTTTGAAATGCTTCCTATTAAGAAGTGGAATCTATTTCCTCTCTCTCTGAATCTGGGCTGCCCTTGTGACTTGCTGTGACCAATGGGATGTGACCGAAGTGGCATTGTGAGTTCTGGAGCCCAGGTCTTAGGAGAAGCTAGCCCTGGTGTGGTGAATCTGGTGGCGATGAGCTTCAGTGCCTAGGGAACAGCCAGGCCATCTCCTGGCTCAAGGGTGAAACTGGCTTGGACCTTCTATCCCAGGATCCTCCACCTACAGGCAGACAAATGAGGGGTTCAGGCAAAGTCAGCAGAAGCCCTACCTGCTAACTCTGAATAATGAGCAATAAAAAATATTTGTTGGCTTAAGATACTAGGTTTTGGAGTGGAGTGATTTGTTATGGGAAAAAGGTAAATGAAGTATCCTCTATCCCCCAAAGTAGTTAATAGCATTCTCCCTATCAAGTTTTCCAATCTCTGAAACTGTCAGTCACCTCATCTTCTCCCTCTGCCTCAATCCCACACATAGTAGGTCTATAAGACCTATCAAAGCAATCTAAGGGTAAATGGGGAATTATTTAATGGGTATAGAATTGCTGTTTAACAGGATGAAAAATTTGTGGAAATTGGTTGCATAGCAATGTGAGCATACCTAACGCCACTGAAAAGGATACTTGAGCATGGTTAGCAAATGTGCTCTAATGTCTCCCGATTCTTGACCTTCCTCTAATCCCCACCTTCTCCACTACATTCTTTCTGAAATGCAGCTCTGCCCCAACACTTATTAACTCCAGAGCCTTCCTCTGCATTCAGGGGGAAATATAAACTCTGCCCCAGGAATTATAATGTCATCTGTCTCTTGTCCCTCCACCTAGGCCTTCACTCTTCCTCTCCCATGTTTTCTATGCCTTCCAGGCCCTTCCTTGCCTCCACATTGCCACAAGAAGTTTATCCCACTAGAGTGTACTCATTGCTTCTTATTCAAGTTGGTAACATCCACTGGATCTTCGAGAGTTCTTGTTTTTAATGCAATTTAATTCATTGATATATTCAAACCCTTAATTCTTTTCTTTATCCTTTGACCTTGTAATTCTCATTCTGAAACCTGACTCACAAATAGAATGCAAATGTCAAACAACTAACAGACCATAGGAGATTGACACATGAACATGTTTTTGTCATGTGTGGCCTCAGTGGGAGCTAGTGTCTAGAATGTGATGATGTTGTTCTGGACACTTTCTGACAACACCTCTCATCCTTACCACACCCCTGAAAGGTGTTTATTACTAGCCTTATTTTACAAATGAGGAAATTGAGATGAAGATAGAAAAGGCAACTTTTTAAAATAAACTTTTTAATTGATGTATACATATTGAGAAGCATACACAATTTATGGCGAAAGCCACATTCTAGAAATCAAGAGAAGAGATTGATTGACAAAATCAGATGCTGCTAAAATGTTAAGTAGCATGCAACTTGCTGGAAAAGAGAAAAAAGAAAAGAAGAAAGAGAGAGAGAGAGAGAGAGAGAAAGAGAAAGACAGAGGGAGGGAGCGAGGGAGGGAGGGAGAAAGGAAGGAAAGAAGGAAGGAAAGAAGGAAGGAAGGAAGGAAGGAAGGAAGGAAGGAAGGAAGGAAGGAAGGAAGGAAGGAAGGATCATTAGATCTGATGGGTTGGCACAAAGCGGACACATCCACTGACCACCACCCAGCATGGAAACTAGCATGCCCCTCCTGGTGCCACCTCCAAAGGTGGCCGTCATTCTGACTTCCACAAACTGGTAAGGCTGTTTGCCTGAGTTAGGCTGTGATTAAATCAACCTTGGCTTTTTCTACTACACCACCCATCACATGAGCCGCAATGATGGACGGTGTATGTGGGACGGTGTATGTGGTACGGTGAGAGTGGAGGGTGGCCTCACTCTGTGGCATCCTGGCCCTGACCTAGCTATGGAGAGGAGTGCACATGTTTGTGTCTAGGGAGCAGGCTTGCATTTTTCAGCAGCTAGAGAAAGGCCTGGGGGTGGGGTGGGGGAGCCTCCCTCTGTCTGCTCCAGGTAGGGGCCTGGGTGTTAAGGCCTGTGCACACACATGCCCACAGACACCTTTCTGATCTACCTACAGCTTGAAGGCTGGTTGCAACTGCAAACCTTCCTAATAAATCCCTGTGAACTCGGATGGAAGGAAAGCTTTTAAAGTGACCCTCCATTTAAGCCCCGAGTCAAAGCCTTGTGTGTTTTCTTTCCTTTTCTTAACTGGAAGGTTATGTGTTTCTTAGCTACTGGTCAGACTGGATGAGACTGCCAAAAAGCTTTCAGGGAATTTCCTCACCATGTAACAAATTTATGAGTCATATGAAAAACTGGGAAACGCTTCAACCAGCTGCCTCTCCTTGACTTGGGGCCTTTTTTACAACACCTTGGTGCTGGGGCCTTGGATGGAGCCAGCCAAAGGGTTTATTATGACTGCAAATGGCCACTGTTGCCTGGGCAGGAGCTGTCCTAATCCCTCCTTATCTCCTGTCCTCCCCTGCAGAAAGCTATAAAATTCTCTGAAGCTGTTCAGCCACTGAATGGGCAACTGGCAGATGGGTGGGTGGACAAAGTAGATGTTGGGCTGTTTTTTCCATTTCTGTTTAGATGCCCAATGGCACCTCAAACCTAACACACCTAAACCTGAGCTCTGCTCTCCCCCAACTTGCTCTACACTGTCGCTCCCACCTTAGCATCCATCCATGCCTAATGGCAAAGACACCACAGTAGTATCCCTCGTCCCCCACACTTCTCTCTAATGTGGACTTACCACTTCCCCATCAAGAGGCAGGGTTATCTTTCCAGAACCTTGAAATAGGCCCAGGCCCTATGACCATCTGGAGCAATGGACCGTGGTAGACGGGACACCGTGCCATTTGGAGGCACGGTCCTTAACTAGTCTGGTGGCTTTTACTTCCTGCCTCATGGAGCCATCTGCCATGTAAGAAGTGTGACAACTGAAGGACCCCCCAGGCTATGAGAAGCCCCAGCCCACGCGGATGGTCCCTGTAGGACGCGACACAGACAACTAGGATGCTGAGAAGCACAGAGGCGCTGACTGTGAGTGGACGAGCCACCCTGGAAGCACAGCCTTGCTTGCCAGCCTTCCAGATTGATGTTGGATGGAGATGAGACAAATGATCTGCCCAGCTTGTTCCTAATTCCTGACCCACAAAACCTGAGTAAATCAAATGATCCTTTGAAGCATTAGGTTTTAGGGGAGTTTGTTACGCAGCAGTTGGTAACACAGACACCTTCTTCCCAGTCGCCAGACCGAAAACTTCCCCGAGTCGTCCTGACTTTTCTCTTCCTCTCACAATCACATTCAGTCTGTGAATCCTGTGAAATTCATCCTGACATAGCATCCACCCTCTGACCACTTGTCACTCTCACTGCCATTGCTCCTGGTGGAGCTTCCACCTTCCTCTCTCAGCCTCTTCAACTGCTGCCTTTTGTCTGCCTGGGGGTCCTGCTAATGCCCTGGGACCCCCTGTCAAACCTCTGCTCAGAACTCTCCAAAGGCCCCGACTGCCCTTGGCTGTGTTACCTCTCCAGTGTCACTTCCTGTTTCCTTCCTCTTGCTCACTTTACCCCAGGCTCCCGGGCTTCCTGTTGCTCCTCTGTGAAACCTCAGCCCTACATTTGTGCTGTGGAGTCTTTTTGCTGAAACACTCTTCCCCAGATGGCCGTGTGGCTCACACTCTGGTGTCTGTATGATCTTGAGTCAGTGGGCACCATGGTGGAACCCTGCTTTTGGCCCCACCTGTCCTGTCACATCCTTAACACTCTTCTTTGCGTTTGCAAAGAGGCTGCTATTCTTCATAGCTTTTGTCAGCCAATGCGCCACCAGTTCCAGTTATTCAGATCTTATCTCTCTCCTCTGTCAGAACGTTGGATCCACGGGGAAGAGGGCTCAGACATTTCCCCAGAGCCTAGAACAGGGCCAGGCACGTAATAGGAGCTCAGAAAACATTCACTCGATGTCTGGGTCTTTTTCGGGCCTCACCTTCTGACCTCAAAAATGAGGAAAATTATAGTTGCTTTCAGGGAATTGTGAAAATTCCACATAAAATTTATGTATAGCACAGGGCATCAAGCCTGATGCTCACTACAGCTGAGGTCCTCTGTCCACACCCCGACTCTCAACAGCCAGCTGCTTTAAGAATCTATTCTGAAAATGTGAGAAGAAATTACATACGATATATAAAAATTATGTATTTACGTAACTATCAACATAAAATATTAATATTCCTAAAATATGCTAAAACATATTATATATATATATATATTTGTCACGTATCTATAAAAAGGCATGGGTAAAAAATAAATTCATTTCGAATAAATAGTTGGTGGATGTGTCTAACTTGTTTGTTCTGCATTATGTTATGGGTCTCTCCCATCTTTTGGAGTTAACCACTGATTAAAGTTCAAAGCCTACTTGATAGAGAGTTGGACAGGCTCTGTCAGGCACCATCAGACTCAGCTGAGATTCTGGATGGAGCATCTGATTGGTCCAGCTTGTGTCAGTTGTCCACTCCTGGTTCAATCAGTCATAGCAGGGGGCGGGAGAGAGGGATGTAAGCACAAACCAGCCCGCTGAGCCTCATCTCCAGCAGAGGTTATGAGGAGGGGCAATTCCCAGAGAAGGGGGCTGGGACAAGGAGGGACCCCAAGTTGTGACATTTATATGATGATTCCTCACGTTTGTCACAGGCCTGTGTTACGCTGAGGGGCCATTTTCTCCTGATTGCATATTCCAAGGTCTGGGGAGCAAGTCTGTGACCTTTCAGATCAGTGCATTTTGGCGGTGAGACCTCGAGCTGTCACCCCTTCTCCTCCCTCGGGGAGGCTCATGTGTTTATTTGGCCTCTGACGTACCTGGCCGTTCCCTCCGTCCCAGTTGAGAGTTGAGATTGGTGTTTTCTTGGGGGGAGGTGAAGGGCTTGTGCCTGGCCAGGGCTTGTGTGGGCTGAACTGAGACTGCTCCTAGCACAAGAGCAGAGAGGGCACTAGGTACTGGCACCTGGACAGAGAGTCATCTGGAGAAGCAGTGGATGCAGGCACAGGGAGGCAAGCAGGTGACCAGGCCCCCAGTCTCACGCTCTCCTTTCTTGTGCTGGGGCCTCCCATTGGCTGAGCTGAAACAGAAGCCAGAGGACAAGCGGGTCATTGGCAGAGCCCATGGTGGGCTTCCCATGCTGGATCAGGGAAAGGTGCAGAGGGGATGGGCGTTACCAGTGACGTTTGCCCAACTGCCAGCCTCGGCACCTCCTCCAGCTCTTTCAACCACAAAGTCCTGCCCGGAACCCTGCATTCCAGCCCTGATGGTCCCCCGGGGCTGGGATCAGCAGATGGTCTAATTTCCAGTACTCCTTTAATAATGTCTCACTTTTAGGGCAAAGAACATATTTGTCATTACCACTAGGAATTATTGAGTCATACTGATGATTGATCAGTTGATCCCTGCTGCCTAGGGATCAAGTGACATGGACAGTTGTGGAGAGTGGGGCTTGGGAGGCTTCTCTTCCTTTTTTGCCTCATTTAATTGTTGGCTCATACAATCTGGTAGTTATTGGGTGATAGCTACGTGTCACACACAGTGAAGACTGGCTCAGTTCCAGGTTGTGGCAGTCATTACCGGAACTCACACACATTGAGCTCTTTTCTCTGCTGTGCTCATAGAAGACTCATGGATACAGACCCCAGATCTAGCTCAGTCACCAACTTGCCATGTGTCTCTGAGCAGGTCACTTTCCTTCTCTGTGCTTCACAAAGGGATTAGATAGGAATCATCTCTGAGGTTCTAAAATTTGACGTTTCAGCTCAGTGAGTTCATCTCCTGAGATCTGGGTTGATGCTTCTTGCCCCAGTTGGTGCTGGGCCTTCTCCTGGGAGTCATCCCAGCCTGCATGACCTTGGTGGATGAGGGCTGATTGCACCTGGGCAGAAAGCAAAGAGAGAGAAATAGTTGCTATCCAGGCTTTTGACTTCCAAAACAATAGTCACAAAAGCCAAAACAGATTTGCTGTCTGGGTTTTGTGGAGAAAAGGCTTTTCAAAACCATTTAGAGGGGCTGGGGATATAGCTCAGTTGGTAGAGTGCTTGCCTCGCATGCACAAGGCCCTGGGTTCAATCCCCAGCATCACAAACACAAATATGTATACCTGGAAGGTTCAGGAAACTTCCCCTTCCCTTTTTCCCTCTGTTCTTCTTCCTCACACCCTCTACCCAGGGAAGTAATGGCACTCCCCTGCTGGTTGAGTTGAATGAAGAACCTGGCTTCTGAGAGCCTCAGATTCCTCCTGAGCAAGATGGGACCATGGAGCCGTCTTCACTGCTGGGCACAGGTTTTGGGGTGGGGAATGGGTGGGCAGCACCTGCGTGGGCATGCTCCGTCATGGACACTGCCTGCCTCAGTGGGACCTCTGCTCCCAGCCTTTCCTGCTGTTCCTGTAGCACCCAACTTCCAGCTCAGCCTCTCCTGGGAGGGACACACTCCTCTTCTGGAGTTTGGCCTCTGTCATAGCTTTTCCCAGGCCTCAGACCCCAGCTCAGCTCCACTTACCAGCCCCTACCTTCTCTCACACGGACCAGAGGTAGCTGTTGTGTGGACCTAGCAAGGAGCACCTTCTTGGATTTTGCTTCGTAGGTACCTCTCTTGCCTCCCACAACTCCTGGCCTGTCTTACAACCCTGTGTGGCTGGTTTTCCTGAAGAGGGACAGTCTTCAAGGTGGAGGTTCCCATCCTTTTCTGGGCTTCAGGAGCCCCTGGAGGGGGGCTTGTTAAAACACAAATTGCCAGTGGGAACCCCAGTATCACCAAGTCAGAAGGTCTGGTGCAGGGTCCAGGAGTTTACATTTCCAGCAAGTTCTTGGTTGATGCTGACGCTGCTGGTCTGGGGTCCACCCTTTGAGAACCATTTTCCTGGAGAATCACAGAGTGGTCTGGACCTTTCTTGAGGATGGCTGAGGGAAATTCAGGGGTCAGCTACTCTCATCCCCCAAGGCCAGGCTGGCCTGGCATTGATCCTTTCTGTTTTGGGGTCTCTGTTGCTCTGGTTGCCTATGAGGCTCCTTGTGAGGGGCTCCTGAGCCCAAAGATGTTTGCCTAATTTATGGGACTTGGCAGACCCTCAGAATCTGAGCAGGACAGAACCTTCTAACGTGCAGCACACTGACATTTTGGGGTTTTTTATTGCTCATTGGGGAGAATATACACGTAGAGGCCAGTTCCCTTTCTTGCTATAAAGTTTGGTAATGGAGAGAAACAGATTAGACAGCATCCAGACTCTTGCCCACCCTGGAGCAGTGAGAAAGGGTCTCCCTGAAGATACTGGGGCTGGCCCTCAATGGCAGCTGGCTGGGATTTGTGTGCACGGTGGGCTGTTCAGTGCCATTGTGAACAGATTTCTCCATGCTCTGCCCATTTGGGTGGTCCATGCAAGGAATTGCCATTTGGGTCACATATGGGTGCTGATTGACTCATGGGGCCTGACTCTTCATCTGACAGGTGCTGTAGACATCCCAGGTCCAGCTCCTTTCTCTATCTAGCTTGATAAAGACCTCTCTAGGTGCTGAATGGTGAGAGCCACTCTTCACTTGTCACCCACTGCTCATCTCAGCTCCTTCTATCCCCAGTGAGGAACCAGGAGGCCCTCGCTCAAGTGTGGGCTCAGCCATTTTTTTTTTTTATTACTGGGGATTGAACTCAGGGGCACTCGGCCACAGAGCCATATCCCCAGCCCTATTTTGTTTTATTAGAGACAGGGTCTCACTGAGTTGCTTAGTGCCTTGCTTTTGCTGAGGCTGGCTTTGAACTCGTGATCCTCCTGCCTCAGCCTCCGAGCCCCTGGGATTACAAGCGTGTGCCAGACTGTGCCTGGCCCGTTTTTTTGTTGGTTAGGGAAAGTGACCATCCTGAAGCTGAACTTGCTCTCTTCCAAGTCCAAACTACTCCGGCAGGTTTTTTTTACCCAATGCCAACAGTTACCCAAGCCAGGATCCCAGGATCCTGCCTGCAGGTGTGGCTGAGGGTGAGCAGGAAAACTAAGAATGTTGTAGGGACAAAGGAGGCAAGGCACAGAAGATAGCAGGAAACAGCTTTATTTGGCTGCAGCCAGGTTCAGAGGGCACAGCTTTTGCTTTAATCAATTAATCCCCTGAACCCTGAGTTCAGGGAGTTTCAGAATTTTATACCCAGCATGTAACGGGAGGGGCTCAGAAGTTCACAGTCTGCAGAAGTTCACACAAAAGCAGCTTTTTCTTTCACTGTTTTGGGCAAATTAACTCTTCAAGGAAAACACCTGAGAAGGGGAGAGCTTCTTCCCTCTCTCTTTCCTCCCCCTGCCAGCTGTTACCATGGAGTCCCATTGTAACATCTTAAAAATGTAGACATCTTTGTGAAACCCCAGCTCAAGGCCAGAGGCCTTGTTTGCACATTTCTACAAATTACTATACTGGATACATGTTTGTGAAAAACTAGTAAGGGGGGGTTCAGCACCTGGAGTGCTGGTATCTTCTCGGCCAGTGGCCAAGTAAACAGGGCGACATGAAAATAGGAAGTTTGTCTACAATGGACTCTTTTGGTGACAGTCCTGAAATCAGCCATGGTGAAGAGGGCTTTTCTGTGGAGAAAGGGGGTGCCACTTCAAGAAGATAAATGACCAGGCCGTCAGCTATGTGTCCCTCTGCAGGGGTGGAGGTGGTGGTGGTGGTACGTCCTCCCACTCTGCAGAGAGCTGCAGAGCCCACCAGCATGCCTCTTGCTGGGAGTTGGAGTTGTGACTTGGTTGGGGCTGATAATTTTCTCTTTCATAAAACAAGCACAAGACAGTTTGGAAACCAACTCCCAAGAGGCCAAGGAGGAACAGGTGGGGACTGTCCCCTTTCCCCTCTCTTTGGGCTTTCCTAAGTCTCAGCACTGAGTCACACTGCCAACTGCCCTCTTTCACATTCCAGACACAGCATGGGGTTGGGGGAAGGACACTTTTCAGTTTCCTACTCAGTAGGAACCTTTTGGACCTTTCTGAAGGAACTTTAGAGATAAAGTCAATCCCTTTGCAGCACAGTGAAAAAATAGCAGTCAGCACTAACAGGTGCTCTCTTCAGCTTTTCACCTCTACAAACTCATCTAACCCTCCTAAAAGCCTAAGATGGAGATGCTTTATTTATTTCCATTTTGTAGATGAGGAAACTGAGGCTCAGAGAGGTTAGATGGGTACGCCAAGTTTACACAGGTAGAAAGTGGGGAGTCGGGATTTGAACTCAGGCAGCTTGGCTCCTGTCAAGTTCAGCCCATCTGTTCCTCCACCTTCATCTTCCTGCTCTTCTCCCAACTTCTCTAGAATCTAAATCTAGGATTTCTTTCCATTTTCTGAAGATGCCAGGCGTTTCTAGGCTTTCTGACCTTTGCACATCTTGGCTTCTGTGCTGGCGTGGCCTGTTTGCCTGAGTCCCTCCTTGCCAAGTGGCCTCCATACCTATTTAGGACCAGTAGAACTAGGTCCTTTGGGGACAAACTTCTTGACCCTGGTGAGTGTTGGCCACCTGTCCTCTGTGCTTCTAGAGGCTTTCCACCCACTTGGGGTACATCTAGTAGTAGTGACAGTGACTGTCTCCTTCAGTGGCCTGTGAGACTTGAGGGAAGAGACTTAGGCTGGCTGGCAGCCTGATCCCTGGGCCTGGGATTTTGTACCAGCATTTGGTTCTCTTCTCTCCAGTAGCCACGTGGCCTTGGTGGTAGTGATGGCTCCATATTCCCCATTATCCATTCCTACCTTCTTCCATTCCCTGTTATCCATTCCTACCTTCTTCCATTCCCTGTTATCCATTCCTGCCTTCTTCCTGGGTAACACAGTTCATTGTCACAGAACTTTTGGCTGGACTCGTGGCACCCAGACTAGAGATTCAATTTCCCAGCTTTCCTTGTAGCCAGGCACATCCACATGGTCAAGTTCTGCCCGTGGAATGTGGGGAGAAGGGATGTGTACAATTTCCGGGTCATGCCCTTAGAAGGAGCCAGGGTGTGTCTCTCCCTGTCCCCTGTGGGTTGGATTACAGATGTGATGGAGAGCTTTCTGGACCACGTGAGTGGAGGTGACATTCTATAGATGGTAGCACAACAAGATGGGAGCAGGTTGGACCCACAATCGCTTTCCCAGCTCAGATTGCTTACTTCAGAGAGAAATGAAGGTCACCCATGTTTAAGCTACTATTAGGTGAGGCTTCTGTCAATCCTGCCTAAGTCCATATGTAAAATGAAGGCCCCCTAAAGAGCACTGGCTTATTTGGGGAGCTGGTTTTCAATCCCTCTGAGCAACTGGAAGTCAGATGAAGTTCATCTCCTTCCTGCTCTGAGGATCCTCCGCCATCTGAAAAGTGCAGTCTTATTATGACCAGAGTGAGAGCCGCAGGTCCTAAACCTGGTCATGCATCATCAATACACAGAAGATTGGGCCCACCCAGTGTCTGAACCTGACAGGGTTAGATTCTTTGTGTAGGAAACCCAAATTGGTGCTTTTAATGACTCCCCAGGTGACATGGCTCCTGGGGTTTAGGAAACAGTTTGTTAAGTCCGTTTATGCTTTAGTTCCTCCACAAACAAATATTTGTTTCATTCAAAAAAATATTGCTGCTGGAGATACAGGCAACATCCCTCTTGCATGGATCTTACTTTCTAATGGGGGAGACAGTCAAGGAGCAGCTGAACCCAGCAGGTGCCATGACAGGTGGGGTAGGTCTTTGAAATGAAGGGACACAGGGCAGTGTGCTGAAATCTTCCTTGAGCAAGTGACATCTGAGATGGATGAAGTCTGGATGATGTGAGGAGATGGGCAGTGGAGGTTGTATGAGTTATAGATCCTCAACATCACCAGGCTTAGAGAAGAAGATGCTTATTAATCTCTCCTGTGATCCTTCAGAGTGGCGAAGTGGGCTGGTGGGATGGCTGTCTTCTACATAGACATCCAGGGACCCAGCTGATAGCTGCTCCATCCTCTTCAAAGGTAACCACCAAGGTCACCTTGGCTGGAAGGGAAAGGAGCTTGGAGGAACATGCTGGGTGTTTCCTATGGGTCAGATATCACTTGTGTTCATGTTCCATTGCAGTGAATTTGGTGACATGGTCACATCACCTACAAGAGAGTCTGGGTAACAAAGTTCAGTTGGGTGCCCCAAATTTTGGTGGACTCTTTGTGGTCTCTACAAGAGGCAGAGGTGGGTTGGGTGTGCTCAAGCATCAGTGAGGAGGCCAGTGGCTGGGGTAGAGTGGCGGGTAAAGATGGAGAGGGAGGCAAGGTCCATAGCCCAAGGAGTTCTCCCCCTTCTGCCCACCTTCATAAAGATTGAGCAATTGTAATCTTTTTGAGTAGAAAATTTCCCCAATGTTATAGAATAACATGATAATCTCCTGGATACCCATCAGTTTATCACTGCTTCACCAAATCAATTATAATTTTAAAAACAATGTGCAAATCTGTCAAGTGACAAGAAGAGGGTTAAGCCTCTCACAGGTCCCTACTGACCTGGCAAGTCTCTCAGGGAAAATTATGAGAGATATTTGAAAGCATTTTTGGCTTTTAGAGGAAAAAGTAGCATAACAATCCTATGATTAGTATTACCTTTGTAAGAAATTCTAATATTATATCATGTAATCTTTTTAGAGATGATGTTAGTTATCTTTTGCTATGTAACAAATTACCCTAAAGCTAAGTTGTTGTAGGGACAAACGAGGCAAGGCACCGAAGATAGCAGGAAACAGTTTTATTTGGCTGCAGCCAGGTTCAGAGGGCACAGTTTTTGCTGTAATCCCCTGAACCCCAAGTTCAGGGAGTTTCAGAGTTTTATACCCAGCGTGTAAGAGGAGGGGCTCAGAAGTTCACAGTCTGCAGAAGTTCACATAAAAGCAGCTTTTTCTTTCACTGTTTTGGGTAAGTTAACCCCTCAAGGACAACACCTGAGAAGGGGAGAGCTTCTTCTCCCCTTTCTTTCCTCCCCCTGCCAGCTGTTACCATGGAGCCCATTTGTAACTTATCTTAAAAATGTACACATCTCTGTGAAGCCCAGCTTAAGGCCAGAGGCCTTGTTTGTGCATTTCCTTCAAAGCACTATACTGGATTTGTTTGTGAAAAACTAGTAAGGGGTTGTCCAGCACCTGGAGTGCTGGTATCTTCTTGGCCAGTGGCCAAGTAAAACAGGGTGACACGAAAATAGGAAGTCTTTCAACATTGAACTCTTTTGCAGAGACTCTTTTGCTGACAGTCCTAAAATCAGACTGGGTGAAGATTTCTGGAGAAGCCCAGTGGAGAAAGGGGTGCCTTTAAAGTGGCTTAAACTGACAAAAATATTTATTATTGTTCATAGTCTCTGTGGCTCAGGAATGTGAGCTGGGTGGTTCTGGCTTGGAGTCTTTCATGAGGATGTGGTCATGGTATTGAGCAGGGCTATGATCATCTGAGTCTCTGCTTCCAAGGTGGCTCACTCATGAGTTGACAATTGTGCTGGTCAGAAGCAGGAGACCACAGTCCTTCCTTCATAGGAAACTTTCCTCGGTGCTGCATGAGCATCCTTACAACATGGCTGCTGACATTGTTTGGAGTGAGTGATCCAAGAGGCCAAGGAGGAATCCACACTGCTTTTTATAACCTAGCTTCTGAAGCCACACACCATCATTTCTACAGTATTCTGTTGGCCACACACATGGGTCCTGATTCAGTATAAGAACTTTGTGAGGGTGGGTATGTCGCTGTGGAGACTGGCAACCACAGAGTCCTCTGCTAGGCTTGTTATGATAATCTTTTTGAGGGCTGGGGATGTAGCTCAGTGGTAGAACACTTGCCTTGTATGTGTGAGGCACTGGGTTTAATTCCCAGCACCAAAACAAAAACAAAAATCTGTTTGAGATGTAACCCACTCAGTAAGCTCTGTAGTATCTTTAGGTCTAGGAACTGGTGCCCAAACATGAATAAACAGAGATTTCTAATGGCTGGATAATAGAATTGGGGGATTTTATAGTTATGGGGGAACAAAGAAGTAATTTATTTCCATACTTCCATTTTATAGTGGAGGAAATTGCTTCCAGAGAGACAAAGTATCTTGTTTGTAGCTGAATAAAGATTAAAGATCAAATCCTTTAGCTCTTGGTTCTGTGGTGCAGAAAAGAACCCAGGATCTGGAGTCTGGAGATCTGGCCAGGGGTCTCTGAAGAGGTGACCATTTCCCCCTGAGATGGATCATCTTCTGGATAAAAATGTCATCCTTTTGGAGTGGTGTTTATGTATACTAGTAAATATTCTCTATAAAACTCAACATGTCTTTAAAATGCTCAATTGATGGTGTGTTATAGCCTTGTTCATTTAATTAAATAACTTCCCCCCAGTAAATAGGAGTGTGAGATATAAAGCCACATGATTCTACTTAGCTCAACTCTATGGACCTCTCAGATACGCTATCCATGGAGCAGCAACCTGGGCACACCAGAATTTTCCTAATCAGTTAAGGGGTTTTGTTGATTTTGTTTTGAGTGCTGGCAACAGAAGCCTGTTGATTAGCTGAGGCGAAGAAAAAAGTAATTTGTTTGAGAGTCCATGGGATACTTCATAAGTCAAAGGAAAGCTTGAACCCAAGGTTTGGAATGAAGTGAGGCACGAGTCCACCTGGAGTCCCATAGACACGACCCAGCCCTAAAGATTCCCATCTCCTAAGTGTCACTGTCACTGTCTAATTCCTGGAAAGAAGAATGTGCCCAACCCATGTGAAGCCAAGCATCCTCCTGTGGTCAGTCACCTGTGGCCAGTGGTGACATCCTGTAGCAGAGACATGAACTTTGGCCTACCTTGATATGTCTGGCTGTGTCCAACACTGAAGGGAGAAGTCCAGTGAGCTACCCAAGAGGTATCTACAATACCCTTTGAACTTCCACCACATCATGAGTCTTATCCTTGGAGAGTGTACAAAGTCATTCCTACTGCCTTGCTATGCAGGAAACCAGCATCCTCAACACTATATGAACTCACTTGTTTTCACTCATTTTAAGCCCAGACCTTTGGGATTCTGGCCAAGACACCTTCCTCCTTGGATTTAGCTTCCCATGTATATATGGAGAGGGTTAGTCCTGCTGATCTTTATGGTCCCTTCAGGTCAATAGAACATGACAACTGTGGTAGCCCAGTAGCCTCCTCCCTTACCCTGCTGTTGAAGACCCCCTGGCTGGGGGTGTGAACACACACAAGTATGTGTGTATGAATATAGTCTCCAAGAGCACAGCACACAGGCCTGGGTTCTTGAGTACCTTTGAAACTTCAATGGCAGTTGGTCTAGACCACTGCCTCTGTACTGAACAGATCACGTGATGAGTAGGAATCATCTGAATGGATTGTTAAATATTTCAAAGAGGAAATCCAATGACTGCTGCATCTCTCTTCATGCTGTGCAATTGTCGGTAAAATTTAGGCTAGAAGTGGAATCAGGTCCTTCCAGGATTTGACTGACAAATTTGACTGGAGCCACAGCAATAAACGGGGCATGGGGGAAGGTGGGTGTGGGTGAGTAACAGTGAGACTTTGTCAAGCCTCACAGAGGTTCCTTCATGGTAAACAGGTTCAGAGACTTTAGAAAAATTAAATCTGTGGGAGGCTTGTAGGAACCATCCAATCTCCACCACTGTGAAAACTCAAATCTCCCTCATGATTTATCTAGGGTTAAAGGGTAAGGAATGTGTCAATGAAAAACCCCTATTACCAGATTCCCCAACATGGCCCCAACATGGTCCATTCACAATGTGAAGCCCACCTCAGAGATGGGTCCTGAACCATTCCAACTCTTCTAGGATCTCACACATTAGATAGTCATGATCAGACCAGCCCTCAGAGATAACATGGTTTCATCCTGACATGTCCTTCCCTAAGCAGAACTCATGTCTCACTTTGGAAGGTGCACACAGGCAGATGACATTCCTCTTGGTGGCTCCTGGTTTTGCATCTCGTTGGCTGCCACAGAGGCAAGCATTTCACTCTCATCTTATCTCTCTCCAAGACCCATCTTTTTACCACGGAAGAGAATCTTTCCCAGAAAATCCCAATAGACCTCTCCTTGGGTCTTTCTAGTCAAACACCAGCTCAAACCAACTACTGTCCAGGAGCATTGGCCATCATACCCGGCTTAGGCTCATCTTGCTTTATCCCGTGGGGCAATGGCCAGACAGCCAATCCATGACCTCTAGGAGGCCTACCAGGTGTGTATACAGCAGTGTGGTGGCTGGATGTGTGCAAGATGGGGACAACTGCTTGGAGAGTTGCCTCACTTCTTGACCATCTCATTCATTCTTGAGCTCTTGAGTGGCTGCCAATAAGCAAGTCCTGTAGAGTTTTTAAGCATGTGGGCCAGCATGCATGCGTGTGTGTGTGTGTGTGTGTGTGTGCTTGCACACGCGCACTCGCACATGTGACCAGCACAGAAAGAGTTATGACCCAAGGCCTTAAATGTTCTTTCCTTAATGAGATTTGCGGAAATGCACTATTTTTGCTTTAAAAGAAGCATAATGAAGATGGATTATAGTTAGGGTCTGATTGGAAAGAGCCAGGAACTAAGATTAATTAGCAGCAGCA
The DNA here is from genome assembly GCF_001458135.2 of Marmota marmota marmota. NCBI lineage: Eukaryota > Metazoa > Chordata > Mammalia > Rodentia > Sciuridae > Marmota > Marmota marmota. The sequence goes on from NW_025999982.1 coordinate 11,924,627, forward strand.
TGTGGTTTATTTTCAAGGTCGTTTTTACTCGGCTTCCAGAAATCCTGGCACAATATCTTCAAACTCTCTCTGAACTTTTCATATGAAACGGGGTAGAGGATTTTGCGTTCTTGCCTGATGGGGAGAGGCTGGGCAGCCAGCCCCTGTCACTTGCCAAGTTGGGGAAGGCTGTGCAGGGCCACCCTAAGCTAAACCAGCCCCGCCTACTTCCCCCGGGTGTGGCTTCAATACGGATCCAGCTGACATTTATCAGGAGGCGTGTGGGCGTTGGATTTGAGGGTGGTTTTTAATCCTGCAAGCCGGTTAAAATTAAAATCTCCTAAAATTCCTCGGCATCCTTTCTTTTTATTAAAGCTTAACATTTCCAAGGATTTTCCAGAAAACAGGGAGAGCTTTGATATAGCCCAATCACTGCAGTTCCTGAGTTCCCAGAGGGTCTTAGCGACCTTGTGGATAATTCCCCTTGATCAGCACTCAAGAGACAGCCCGCTTGGTTTTTCAGCCTTTTCTTTTCTTCAGGGACACCTTGCCTCCTTTCTACCCAAGGACTAGCTCTCACCTCACTGGCAAATCTGTCAGTAGGGTCCCACTGCCCTTGGGCTACAAGATGAACTCCTCCCACAGTCCCATGCTCTGCCTGCCAGTTCTCCCTGGGCTCCAAGCACACTAGCTTTCTGTGGGCTCCTTAAGTAAGTGACTCCTTTTCCTGCTTCAAAGCTCTTACATGGTTCCCTGTGCATGGAACATGTTCTCCATTTAGTCATGGGCTGAGTCCTTCTCATTTTCCCGGTCTCTGTTTAACTGTGACCTCCATGACTCTTTCAACTGTCTTAAATATCTACCACAGCATCCTGATTGGGTCCTCCCGAGCAATTAACAATCTGTATTGTTTATGTACGAGTGTAGACTCATTCAGCCTGTCTCCCCTACTAGGCAGAGGGCAGGGTCTTGCCAGTGTGCCCACCATTGCATCCCCAGAGCAGAGCTCCGTGGGCTCTGGGTCAGAGCTGGCTGATCAGTGAGTCCTGCCCGCCCAAGTAGCTTTCCTGGAGCCACTCCTCTGGGGCCACTCCTCTTGCAGGAATGGCTCCTTCCCTGCCTGGTTTCTGAGGACCAAGTTAGATGTGAGGCTCCTGCCTCTGCAGAACCTTCAATAAACAGTCACTGATTGATTAATTAAAATAACTATTTCCAAGGAAGAATATTCCGTTTCAGCCCAACTGAACATTATGAAATGAAGTACAAAGTCCTAGTCAAAGGGACACGAATCAATTAGGATGCATTTACCTGTAAGAACAGAGATCTTAATTGTTGCTGTTTTAAATATTTAATGATTATTAACAGTGGACTCTTATGTAGTTTCTGCTCTCTGCCAGCCTGTGTTTCTTATATATTCATACACTTTCTATATAGTCATACATTTGGTCCTAACATCATCTCTGTGATGGAGGAGAGTTAGGGTCTCCATGCTACAGGTATAGAAACTGAGCCTCAGAAGGGGAAGCACCTTGACCAAGTTCAAGTGAGTGATAGAGCTAGCACCTTAGTACCAAGGTGCTCGGGTCCCAGGTCTACATCCTTCTGCTGTTTGTCAGGGCAGGTCTTAGGTGCGCATTCTGGGTTTGACAGGCACTCAGTGACCTCAGGGTGCACAGTCAGTGTGTCTGTGAATCCCTGGGCCTTCCTCTCCAGTCTCCACTTCTCTCTCTACTGAACTAGAGCAGGAAACTCTTCTCATACCCCTCACCTTTTATCAAGGGGAAGAATTTTTTTTTTCAGAAATATTCTGAGAGTTCCCTTTACAACTTATGGACCAGAGCAGGGTCAGGTGGCATGCCCACCCAACCCTGGCAAAGGAAAGTGGGGTGGCCATGAAAAAATGATTTTAGTTGGATCAGTTTTTGTCTCTGGGGACTGAACATGTTTATGTGAATAAAAATGGGTTTTGCCATCTATGAGAAAGGAGGATGGATGGTGGGCCATCATGTGTGTCCTGTCCATGAGGGACTCTGAGGACTCAAGCTCAGGATCCATACTGTGGGAGGCACAGCCTGATGCTTGGGTGGCACACACGGATCCCAGTTTCCTTTGACTCTTAGTCCCAAGCAAATCCTGTAGACAGGTATTTGTGGGTGTGTGAGTGTGTGGATATGTACAGGAGGTTCAGGGTCAGGTAAGGACCGTGGCTGGAGGTGGGGGAAAGGGCCCAGCATGTTCTTTCTCCTTCTAATCCCTGCTGGATGTGCAGTTTATCCTGGGATTTTAGGCTTCCCTCATAGGTAAGGTCCACCTGTGGGGTGGGGGGCAGTAAGTTCCTGCCCAGTGCAGGCCTTTAGCTCTGGCTTGAGAGATCTGAGAATGCGTACTGCTGTGTGTTATGCTTGGTAGTAGGTTCTTATAACTTTATCTCAGTTCATCTTCACAAGTGCCCTGTGAGATATATAGTCATCTGCATTTTTCTTTTTATCATTTTCTAGCTGTGTGACTTGGGGCAAGTTACTTAATCTTTCTGTGCTTCATTTTAACTTACTTTCCTCATTATAAAGAACTTAAGAATGATGCCTGAAACATAGTGATCGGTGAAGAAACAAACTTGCAATCCTTTTGCCTCAGCCCCGAGAGTCGCTGGCATTGCAGGTGTGCGCCACAGCACCTGGCTATTTAGCTGTTAATTTTCAGATGAGGAAACTGAGACTTGGTCAGCGAGGCACAGGCTCTCGATCACAGGCTAACACGGACTGAGTCAGGCTCACCTACTGTTGAGTCATGGTGGTGTTGCTGATGAAGAGCAAGGAGGAGAAGGAGAAGATAATGTCAGTGATGCGATGTATCCGTGGTGAGAGCCAGCAGTTACCTGAGCACTTGCCGTGGACCAGGTGGTTTGCCAAGTGTCCGTCCCTGGCGATGTAGAGAGGAAAGCACAACCAGGGAGTGAGTGTGGAGCAGGACTCACACCTGGCCCAGTGCCACAGCCTTGCTCCAAACTACATGTGGCTCCATCTTGGGGACAGTCTGCAGGGAGGCTCAAGAGAGTTGTGGATCCCCTGGCCATGAATCAGAATCACCTAAGGAGCTTTTCAAAGACACCTGAGCCCCAGCCTGAGAGATTCAGAAGCTATTGGTCTTGGGTGGAGTTGGGGTGTCGGGATGTTTTTTATCCAGGTGATTTTTGAACACCCCACTGTCCAGATGTCACTAAGGGTTACCCAGAGCTGATAGTTCAGGTAACTCTGATCTGGCTGCTGAGGAGGCTGCAGGGAGGGAAGTTTGGAGGGTGGAAGTGGAGCCAGAAGTTTCCATTGAACTGAGCTCCGGGGAAGCTAAGCTGGGGACGAAGAAAGGCTGAGACCAGGATGCCTGCAAGAACATGTCAATGGTGCCTAGGGACGGTCACCATTTTTTCTTCAACTTTTTGGCGATCTCTGCTGATTGTGGGATATCTTAGAGATTAAAAAAAAAATAATAATCTCATTGCCCCTCAAAAGGCACGAGTGGTCCTGGGAGTGGATTTAGAAAGCATAGTTTTTTTCTATTCTGAAACAGACACAACCCTGGAACTTGTTTTAGCCAAAAGAAACTGAGACCCAGAGAGGGACAGTGGTGCCCGAGGTCCTGAGGCCAACACACTCATTTCTCACCCAGGGAGGGCGGAGCTGCTGCTGCTGTGGATGAGAGCACCCGCTCTGCACTTCTCACTATGAAGACTTTATAAAATAATCCAGTCAATAGACTTAATGCAATTTTTGTTCATCTCTTTGAAAGATGTGATGTGGCAGTTAAGTCCACTGTCAATATTTTTATGAACCCTGTGGAAAATATGATGTTAAAGGCTTTTGGTAACCACTTCATTAAGTTTAGTTTTTTCTAGGTCACCACATAAAGTAAATAAACCCTAATGAGTAATACGTCCAGACTGAGATCCTGTAAGCTATCCAAAGAGTCAGTGCCTCAAACACACTCATCCCCCCACCCCAAGCCCTGGGGGAGTCTGAGAAAGGTGATCCTAGCTAGCACCAAGACCTTCAGACAAAGACTTATTAACCCGCAAATTAGATACTAACTAAATAAAGCCAGAATTTCCATAGACTGAACAGAATTGCACAACATCAGTAATTCTGGACTGTTAAGCACATGGCCAGTTGGCCTCCCATCAAAGCAGAGCTCCCTGGTAACCAGTACATGGAGATTAATGGAACCGCTGGGCTTAACAATGACCCCAGGTCTTATTCTTTCATTCCTTCCACAGATTTTATGCGAGGTGTTGGGGATTCAGGAGTGATTAAGACAAAGTTCCAGCCCTCAAGAGCTCATTGTCTTTTGGGGAGGAACTGCAGTCCAAGAGCACAGACCAATAATCTGGGGGTGCAGTGGGGACTGGTAAGAGTGACTGCCCCATACTGGGGAGATGGATCGGGAATACTTCCTTGGAAGGACTTGTACAGTTGAAAGAAAGAGGTCATTTTTTAAATAAGAGGGCTTGAGTGTGTTTACCAGATGAAGTCAGGTGGAGGCATGAGCATGAGCCTTAGAAGGAAGGAGATTCCCTGTGCAACAGGTGAGGAAGAGACCAGGGCGAATGCAGGTGTGGATGCACTGGTGGACGAGGGGCCAGAGGGGGAGATGGGGAGAGGTGGCTGCGTCGGGGCTGTTCTGGGTGAAGTGGGAGGAATGAGCCGCATCTGAGAGCATGGGCGCTGGTGGAGCAGCAAAGAGATTCACAAGAGGGAAAGTAGCAAAGTCCTGGGAGGAACTAGCATGGACTGATTGTGTCACCGGGGTGTCTGCCCACTGGTCATCATGGACTAAGAAAGAAGAGTAACACCAATGAGTGGGGGAGTGGGTTTTCCTACAAGTACTTAGCAGTGTGAACAGGGCAAAGAAGACTGACTCCATCGAGGATAAGTTTTTCTCAGACAGATATAAGGGAAAGAAAATGGGGCATAGGAGTTAAGAGCTTTGGCAAAGCAAGGTTGAAGCAATGGGGTATAAAGAAGGGAGTGGAGACAGTGGGCACATAAAGATAGACGGGGGCACAGGCAGTAGCCACGGGTCTGGAGGTCTTGGTAAGGTTAACCACAGATGCTCAGAGATTACTGGGGGGATAGTGGTAGAAGGACAGGTGATCTCTGAGAGAGAATGGACAATTAGAGCTTTGGTTCCTGGTCAACTGAGCTAGGTTGCTTGGACTAACCTGGCCACTGAAAACAACCAAGAATGCTGCATAGAACATAGAAACATCTTTTCAAAAGTAACCAGAGCTGCTAGCGTGGTGGTGCATGCCTGTAATCCCAGTGGCTGGGGAGGCTGAGGCAGGGGGATTGAGAATTCAAAGCCAGCCTCAGCAACGGTGAGAGACCAAGCAACTCAATGAGGCCCTGTCTCTAAATAAAATACAAAACAGGCTGGGGATGGCACTCAGTGGTTGTGTGGTCCTGAGTTCAATCCCTAGTACCAAAAAAAAAAAAAAAGTACCCAGGGATGACAAAACGGGAAGGAATTACTAGGTCAATATTAAAGGGCAAAGAAGAAGCTGGACAGGCAAGTCGGCATAAAGTCTGCTTTTACCCTGAGGGAGTCTGACATCTAGCAAATCTGAACTTTTGTTTTGCCTACCAAAATCAAAGTCAAAGACTAGCACAAACCATAGAGTCTAGCCGGAGGCTGTCGCCACCATAAACTGGGCTTCCTAAGACTGTTTCCTTAAAGCCAGGGGTGAACTGAATTAAACCAATTCTTACATGGTTTTGAAGTTCAGATTTGTACTATCTGGGTGGTCCCCAGAAACTCTGACCTTGATTTTTGGATTGAGGTGGGTTCTAAACTAAGGCTTCCAGACACATACCCTCTATAAATAATTTTCCAAGTATAATATTCAGCACACAGTCAAAGATAACTAAATACACATGGAAATAAGATACCATTAGGGACCCACAGATGTAACAAACTCCTTGATTTCAGATACTATATTATCAGACACAGACGATGAAAAAACTGTGCTTACTATGTTTCAAGAAATAAAGACCAACTTAGAAATATCTGCAGGGAACAGGAAACTTGAAAGATGACACAAAAGATTTGAAAATCAACTAGAATTCTTAGAATTGAAAAACAGAATAATCAAAGTAGAGAATGATGTTTGTTTTTTGAGGTTTCTAAGATAGAGTAGTTACTGGTGCTCATATTGACTAAAGTATGGAAAAGGGAGTGTTTTAGTCAGCTTTTTCAGGGCTGTGACTAAAAGACCCGACTGGAACAACTGTATAGGAGGAAAAGTTTATCTGAGTGGCTCGCAGTTCAGAGGTCTCAGTCCATAGAAGGCTGGCTCCGTTCCTCAGGGCTTGAGGTGAGTCAGAACATCATGGCAGAAGAGTGTGGCGGAAGGAAGTAGCTTACATGATGATCAGGAAGTAGGAAGACTCCACTTGCCAGATACAAAATTTATACACCTAAAGGCACACCCCCAGTGACCCACCTCCTGCAGCCATAACCTACCTGTTTTCAGTTACCCCTCAGTTAATTCCATCAGAGGACGAATTCACTGCTTGGGTTAAGGCCCTCACAACCCAGTCCTTCCACCTCTGAATGTTCTTGCATTGTCTCACACGTGAGCTTTTGGGGGACACCTCACATCCAAACCATAATAGGGAGTTTGTGGCTGAGTCGCAGTGGAGGAGTCAACATGAAGAGTTGAAATGATGAAGGAACAGACAGGTCAGGAAGTTGCTTTGGCCTGTGAAGTTGTTCAAAATTGCAGCAGTTCTCGGGCCGGCAGTCAGGTGACTAAGCTATTGCTGCAAGACGGGGAAGGTTAGCAGATAACCAAGGTGAAGAGAGCTGAAGAGTGATTTTGCATGTGAGATCAAAATGTAGTGATAATCCAAGAAGTGATCTGCAAATAGCACTGGGGACTCAGAAGGAGGGATCACATCTCTCTGTCAATAACTGTGAAGGGTCTGGGATTTGGCTTCACTTACAAGTGACCAACTGAGCCTTCCACAGCTCCATGGATGCTGGCAGAAGACTGGAGACTCTTGGGCCAGAGTCAAAGGGACAATTTGTTACTCACAGCAAGAGCAGGAACCAGAGTATTTATATTTGTATTGATTTTTTTTTTTTTTGGTACAGGATTTGGACCCAGGAGCTTTTAACTACTGAGTCACATCCCCTTCCCTTCCCACTGTATTGATTTTTTTGAGGCCCGGTTCCAACAATGAAGTGCAACCCAGGTGAAATGATGCCTGTCTATAAAGCAGGTCATGTTTCAGGGGAGAAATCCTGATATATGAGTCTCTAAATCTTTTACAATGGGAGATAAACTAGCCTTCCCTTTGCTCTGGAGGAGTCATTATCTTTATTACCCTGGTCAGTAGACATAACTGTCTTTTGTTCCTGGGGGAGACAATGCCTCTGTCTTCCAAGCCTGATCACTGTACAGCCATCTTGAAAGGACAGTCCAGAATGAAGGTAGTCAATACCTCTGCAGGCGAGATGTGCCGAAGTGTGAAGGATCCATGCAGAACTGTCAGCACTTTCAAGCCCAAGTCCACTGGACACAAGGATGAGTGGTTCTTATTGCCAGAGTTCAAAGGAAGTGATGTTCTCTGAGGCCAGCAGGACTTTGGCAGAGTGAACAGGTGAAGGATTTATTCTTTTAGGAAGGCAAGAATAAAGGGAATTTATTCCTACCTACTAAAACCAGAAATGCTTATTGGATCATTGAAAAATAAGATTCTGTACCAAAACTACTTTTGATACAACATAATACATTTCAGCCAGGTGTGCTGGCGCACGCCTGTAATCCCAGTGGCTTGGGAGGCTGAGGCAGGAGGATTGTGAATTCAAAGCCAGCCTCAGCAACTTATTGAGGCACTAAACAACTCAGAAAGACCCTGTCTCTAGATAAAAATATTTAAAAAAGGGCTGGGGATGTGGCTTAGTGGTTGAGTGTCCCTGAGTTCAATCCCAATGCTGCTGATGATAATGATGATGATGATGATGATGATGATAATAATAATAATAATAATACAATTCTACATTGTACTGTACATTCTAGCAAAGGCAGAGAGGGGAGGGTGCTGGACACAGGCCAGGAATGGGGGAACCTGGAAGGTAGTCCAGTTTCCAACAATGGTGCTCTCTTCCTGGTCATCATTTCCTCACCTGTAAAATGAAAAGGATGGAGACATTGAATTTATTAGTTTTGAGGGTTTTTTTTTCACTCCAACAATCTATGATTTCCATGTTTAAAAATCAATCATCTACATATACTACCTCTAGAAAGTCTCTAGTAGTCAGAAAACCCTACTTTCAAGGACAGGGTATATTAAAATAGATGATGAAGAAGGTGGTGATGGAGGTGGTGATAGGAAACAGAAGAAGGAGAACATGGCTCCTGGCTTCATCTGCTTTTGGATGCCAGAAATACTGTATTCATGGGTATTATTATTACCGAGGCAGGAAATTTGTTCTAACTTTCTGAAGAGCTGACTGACCAGACCTGGTTTCCAACAGCTCAAGTAGACACTTGAGTCTCAGAGAGGCTGCATGTGGCTGAGCGTGCATGTGGGCTTTGGAGCTCCACAGGACCAGGCACGAGTCCAGGTTCTTCTATTTCCTGGTGATGAAACTAGAGTATGTTGCTATTTTGTGGTCGGCCCCACACCCCTATCTTTTCGGAGCTGCACACCCCTTTTCTGCAGATTGCTCATGCTCCTCCTCTGTACATGTGCCCACTGTGGGAAGTTGCATATTCTCACATGATCACATCCCTGGGGCCACTGGCCACAGTTGATTGGTTAAGGGGTGGTTATTGGACCCAAGCTGAACCAATCAGAGCATTTCTGAAAGTAGAACTGAGGGGTGGTGTCGTTGTAGGACAGACTCCTGCATGAAGCCCATCTCCAGTGAGAGCAAGGACCAAAGGTGCAGATAGAGGCCTGGTGGCATCTGAGTCCCTGCTTCTGGTGGCTCTGAGGCTTGGCTGCTTCTTGATTTGCGCACATGTGGTTTGGTTCTTAAACACTTTGTTGTATTTTCTGAACCATCAAGGTTGTCCAAGTTGACTTTGGTCATTTGACTCATTTAGAAATCCTGGGCAGGTTGCCCTCACAGACCCTCAGTTTCTGAAATTATAAAATGGTAAAAATTGGGCTAAAAGTATAGAATATAGTTTTAGGTGCAGCTGAACAGATCGAGTGACATAGCATACGTGGAACCTGGCATGATACCTTGCCAGGAAAGGAGCTCAAGAAATATTTTTCTTCCTTTTTTGTCTTCAGGGCATCCATCCAGGGTACTATTTTTTCAAGCTAATTTTTTAAAAAATTTATTTGGAGGCTGGCATGGTGCTTGGTGCTTAGAAGGCATAATCTCAATTAGCCCAGCAATAATCTGAAGAGGCAACTACTCTTGTCTCCATTTTACAGACAGAAGCATTTGTGGATAGGGGAACAGTGAATGTGTTTACTGGGGATAAGGGCCTCAGAGTCCTCTCCAAACCCTGCACTCCTTGAGCCTCAGGAGGTTCTGGACAATTAAAACCCAGATTTGAGAAGAGATGTTGGGAACCTACTGCTTTGACAAGAGACTTAGGCTGAAAACAGGAATATTGTCATCCCTCTGGATCTGTGGGTTCTTCACCCACAGATTCAACCAACTATGGATAGAAAATTTTCTGTACTGGACACGTGTAGGCTTTGTCCTTGTCTTTTTCTGTGAACAACATAGCTATTTATGTAGCATTTACTTTATTTTAGGGGTTATAAGTAATCTAGAAATGACTTAATGTGTGCTCACGTGACAGAAGTGAAAGGGCAAAATGGACAAGAAGACTCGTCTAGGTTCTGTGAAATATTATACCACTCTGTCAGAGTCTTGAGCATCCTTCAGATATTGGTATCCACAGGAGTCCTGGAACCGACCCTGCTTGGATCCCTAGGCGTGACATTAGTTCTGAGATGGCTTGGGTGAGATGACAATAAATGGCTGCAAGGGGTTGTTAGGGGTCACACCCTTTGAACTTGAGCTCACCTAATGGAATCCCTGAGGTCCCTCTTGGGGATGGAGTCCTGTCCTAGGAGGGCTGAGGGCAGCCCAGAGTGGGAAGGAGGGAGGTGCTATGGTTTGAGTGTTTGTGTCCCTCCAAAATCCATGTATCGGCACTAATAACCAACGTGGGAGAATTAAGAGGCGTGCCTCATGGAAGAGGTCCCTTTTGCCCTTTCACTTCTGTCATGTGAGCACACATCATTTGGCCCTTCCTCCACGTCAGGATGCAGCAAGAGGCCTCATCTTAGAAGCAGAGAGGAGCCTTTCACCAGACTCCAAGTCACTGGTACCTGGATCTTGGCTTCCCAGCCTTACAGAACTGGAAGTAATATTATTTCTTACTATCCAGTCTGAGGTGCTTTGTTAGAGCAAACCAAGTAGACCAGGCTAGGAAGGGAGTGCACTGGGTGACCACTGGTGCTCCCATGATGCCGGGCCTCAGGGACAGCCACCCAGCTTAGGTGTGGTTCAAGGGGTGGTGGAGGGGAGCTGGGAAGGAAGGAGGTAAATTGGGGAGGCAGCAGGAGTGGTGGTAGTAAGGGTGGATGGGATGAGAACCATTTCTGAAGATTTGTCTGGATTAGGAGACAAGCTGGACATGGCGGGTGAGAAAGTGGGACTTTGAGCTTTGAGATGAAGCTGTTTGTTGGACAGACTGTGGAGGTGGTGGTGGGTGAATTTTTACTAATGTTAGGAAGGAAGGAAGGAAGGAAGGAATAAAGAAGTCTTGAAAAACTCAAACATCAAATTGCCGTCATCTATCTGTCATGGTCCCATCATTTGTTAAATCACTTTTTTTCTTTATGTGTTGCAAGTGCTCTACCAATGAGCTATACCCACCCCGTCATTTGCATTCACAGCTGCTGTGTAGTTCTCACATGCCCCAGGAACAAAGTGTCATGTATGACTTTTTGGTGGCGGGGTTTGGAGGTTGAGTGGTAGAAACAGGAGTGGCGGGTGCTGGGGCAGCGAGCCCTGGCCTTGTACTTGGTGCTTCTTACTAAAGGCCTGTGTGATCAACTGGCTGCTTCTCTCTGAGCTAGGCAGTCAGGAAGATTTCAGACACTTCTCCTCATGGCTACCTGAGTGGGTAAGGAGCCCCCCTTCACCTCTCTTCAAGTGGATCTCACCTTCTCTCTGTTTTATACCCTGGGGTCTGGAAGTAACATTTCCTTTTTTTTTTTTTTTGGGTCCTCGACCACTGAGCCACCTCCCCAGCCCTATTTTGTATTTTTTTGAGAGACAGAATCTCACTGAATTGCTTAGGGCCTCTCTGTTGCTGATGCTTGCTTTGAACTCGTGATCCTCCTGCCTCAGCCTCCCAAGCTGCTGGGATTATAGGCATGCACCACTGCACCTGGCTACATTTCCATTTTTTAAAGCAAGGCCTTTTCTTTAATTATTTTACAATCAGTTTTATTGTATATATTTAAAGTATACAACATGATATTATAGGAGATGTACAGTTTGTCAGCTTTTCATCTCTGTGAACAAAACATCTGAGAAGAACAATTAGAGGAGGAAAAGTTCATTTTGGCTTATGGTTTCAGAGGTTCAGTTCATGGTCGACTGAGTCTTTTGCTCTGGGCCCAAGGTGAGCAGAACATCATGACAGGAGGGTGGGTGGAGGAAGCTCCCTCGCCCCCCCATGGCAGCCAGGAAGTGGGGAGGAGGGGGAGAGGGGTCACAGGGAAGATGAGCGATTCCAGGGCACACATCCAGTGACCCACCTCCCTACAGTTACCACCCCTTCAGTCCATTCAAACGAGGATGAACTGATTAGGGTATAGTTCTCATGATCCAATCATTTCACCTCTGATATTCCTGAATTAACAGACGAAATTCGGGGGACACCTTATATCCAATCCATAACAGATAGTGAAACAAATTAGCATATCCATCCGGTATCTCATAAAGTCCTGTCCCTGTTTTTCTTCTGGTGTATCTATCCAAAGGTGGTTATTTTCTTATTGTTTTTGTGGTGCTGGGGATTGAACCCAGGTGCCATTCATGTGGGCAAGAGCTCTGCCTCTGAGCTACGTTCCTGGATCTACCCAAACCTCTTTCAGTGTTCTCACTAGCAGATTAAGACCACATCAGGGCCTAAAGGACATTGGCAGGAGCCACAAGGCTTAACTGTGCCAACCTGGTGCTCCTCATGCCCAACATTCCCCTTGTGAATCAGAACCCTGGGTCGTGCAGGGGTGGGTAGTGCAGATGGCCTGGGATGCAGTGTCAGGCAGGAGAGATCGGTAATCATGACCTCAGGGGTTCTGGGCTCCCTGGCTCCCCTCATCCCAGGCTTCCCTGCTATCACCCCCTCCTTTCACCCAACATGCCATGTTACTCCTTTGTGAGAGCTGATGTCTTTCTGGGATGGCTTCCTCCTCTTCCTCCTGTGACACCCAGTGGGGCCAGCAGCCCTCTCAGAAAGCCATGGGCAGCTGCTCCGGTCAGAATTGGAGGTGACCCTTTGTCCCTTAAAAATGCACTGCAAAAAATGGCTTTGTTAGTGCCTTCTGCTACAAGGCTGGTTATGGGGACATATTCATCCCTTGTACCTGATACATAAATGGAAATGATAGGGTCTGGGGTGGTGGCTCAGTGGTAGAGCACTTGCCTAGCATGTGTGAGGCACTGGGGTTGACACTCAGCACCACATAATAAAAAAAAAAGAAAAAGAAAAAAAGAAATAATATCTGCCCCACCTTGATGGACAGCTTCCCAGGGACAGTCCACGTCCCTACTTTTTTATGCTCCCTGAAGGCACCTGCTCACCCAGAGCAGATGGGGGCCCAGAAAGTTCCCCTTGACTCAGGATCCTTTTGACAAAGAGGAGTTGGGGCCGAGCAGGTTTTAAGGGGAGGCGGGCTCCAGAGAATGAAGACCAGAATCTCTGGAGCAGGAATTTGGGGTCAGGGGAAGAAGCAGCAGAAAAACGTGCAAGTCATAAAGCAGCAGGGAGCCCTGCAAGCCATTAGCTAATTAACCAAAGCGGAAAATCAGAAGGCCGGCTTGGGCGGCCATTACGGCCTACAGCTGCTTTCGGAGTTTGATTGAATCAAGTGTTTTTATTAACTTCACATTTTACCTCACATTTCCCCCCTTGTTCTTTCTTATTCTGGGGCCCTCGTCGTCCTGGGCTCCCAGACAACCGTGCTAAGTAGTGGCAGGAGAGCTTTCCCCTCCCTAATCCCTGACAGGCTTGTCTCAGCCCCTCTCTGCCCTGGCGGGGTTCACCTCTCTGGAAACATGGACCCACACCTCTTCCCATCTCCGCACCTTTTGGTCTAGAGGTCAGGCCAGGAAGGCCTGACTGTTCTCCTACCAAACTCTTCTGGACTCTGACCTCGGCCCCAGGCAGAGGGTCCAGGTGGAGCACGATAGGGGTGGTTGGGCCAGGAGCCTGGATATTCAGTCTACACTCTGTCAGAGTCATCTTGGCTGTACGGGGGCTCCTGTTCTCTTCGTTGGTAGCCTGCGATGACAAAATCTCATTGTATAAGAAAGAAGACATGAGAAGTGTTAGCATCTCCTGAATGCCAGGCATTTTTGCACATATTATGGAGTTCGTGCTGAGAGGGAGGCAGGTACTGAAGATGGAAAGAATGTAGGATCAGAGTGCTTATAAGATGCCCAAGTGTGCAGAACCATTAAAAGGGGCAAGGCTGGGGCCCCCACCCAGGCTCCTGTTTCTCAAATCTGCCAATCAGTACTGTCAATCTGAAATACCGTAAAGCAGCTTCCTCCCTATTGCTGTAGTAGAGGAGAAAAATAATATCTTTTCTTCACTCATCGTAAGTAGCTGGGATTATAGGCGTGTGCCATTGCACCCAGCACTGTGGAGCTGCTTTGGCCTGAGGTGGCTCTTCCCAGTATTGCTCAGTCATTGGATGTGGCCTGTAACAAAGGGCAGATTAACAAGAGGAAACCTTGCAAGTTTATTTAATGTAGGTTTTACGGCACAGGGGCCTTCAGAAACGAAGACCCAGAGACACAGGGAAATCTGTATATTTTTATGGACGAAAGGGTCTGATCTAAGGGGAAATACCTGGGGGGAACGCAAATCTATCTGTTCAGCTTCTTTTCTTTCCCTGTGTCTTTGTTATTTCCTTCCAGGTATAGGAAGACAGAGGGTGTTATGAGCCAACTTACAGCAAGGCAGAGAATTCTCTTACAACTTGCTCTGCAGGGGTGGTGGTGGTGCGGGGGAGGAGGCAGGTCAGGAGGCCTTCCTGTTCCTGTTGTTCCTCTCAAAAATTTTCAGCTTAAAAGACTCAGTATGGAGGGTCTCCCACTTATGATGGTTTGATTTACAATTTTCAACTTTACGATGGTGCGAAAGCCATATGAATTCAGTAGAAACTGCATTTGGAATTTTGATTATTTTTTAGGCTAGCGAGAGTCAATAACATACTCTCTGCAGCAGTGAGCCACAGTTCCCAGTCAGCCCCATGACCATGACCATGAAGGAAACAGGGAGACTCCGTGGTGTTGCTGAGCTCTGATGTTCAGTAGGTGAGGTATATTAAATGCATTTTCCACTTATAATTTATTTCCCGGTCCTGGGATTGAACCCAGGGGCCCTTTACTACACTGAGCTATTTATTTTTTATTTTTTAATTTTTAGACAGGGTCTCCCTAAGTTGCCCAGGTGGCTGGCCTTGAATTTGTGATTCCCCTGCTTCTGGTTTCTGATTTGCTGGGATTACAGACGTGTGCCATCATACCTGGCCCACTTTTAACTTATGATGGGTTTCTTGGGACATAAACCCATTGGAGTCAATAAGCACATGGACTCCAAGTAGCTTATTCTGAGTTCCAGCACATTCTTAGCCCACCCTTGGTCTCCCCCTGACCCTCTGAGTTCTCAGCTCTCTATCTCTGCTGTCCTATTTTCTCAGAAAATAAAACTGAGGATGATATTCCCTTGCTTTAAAACCCCTTAAAAGCCTCCTTTTTGTCCAAAAAGAAGAAAAAGTTAAAAAATGAAAATCCAAACCAGTCGTAGTATTCTGGTCTTTGTCTGCCTTTATGGGAATGTCGCCCTGAACCAGTCTTTCCTGAACCAATCTCTTTCCTCCCTGCCTCTGGGACCTGGTGAATACTCCGGGCTCCATCCTACACATCTCTCCTCTGCCCTGGCCTCTGTGCAGCCCTTCCAAGCCAACATCTACCACCATGGAAGCTGTCCCACAGCCCTTTGGGTGAGTTCACCCCTTGGAGCTCCCCAGGAGGCGTTTCCACCCTGGCCGCCCACTGACTGCAGCTCTGTGACTGTGGGGACAGCCCTGAGCTCAGCACAGGAATGCAGATGCTCCTGGAGCAAGCGCGACCTTGCCTTCTGTCTTGGCCCTGCACGTGCTGCTGCCTCTTTGGGTTGGGTTCCCAGAAGATGAGCTGATGTGCAGGGTGCTTAGTAAGGCGGGTGAGGCTGCTGGGGCTGGGAGGGCAGCAGGCGTGAGCAGAGGGAGAAGCCAAGTTGTAGCACAGGCTCAGCCACAGCCCTGGTGACCCCCCAGGAGCTGTGAAGTTGGCATGGCCCACTCACAGCGGACCTGGTTTTTGCTGTGTGTGTGTGTGTGTGTGCGTGTGTGTGTGTGTGTTGGGGGGATACTGGGCATTGAACCCAGGCTCTACCCTTGAGCCATATCTCCAGCCCTTTATATATATATTGCTGAGGCTGGCCTTGAACTTGCAGTCCTCCTGCCTCAGCCTCCAAAGTAGCTGGGATTAGACGTGTGCCATTGCACGCAGCACTGTGGAGCTGCTTTTACCTGAGGTGGCTCTTCCCAGTATCCCAGTATTGCTCAGTCATTGGATGTGTCCTTCCTGGGAAAGGGTGCGACCTTGAGTGAGCCAGCTCTCTGCAGCTAAGGCCAGGGTTGAGGGGGCCATAGCTGAGGACTATCTGCTGCCACCTCACAGCAGATGCAGTGTCCACCACAGAGGCGTCCCAGCCCACGGGGAGCACAGACTGCCCTCCCGCGCTCACTGGTCTTTGTTCTGCTCACATTAAAGCATTTGAGGCACAGGCTAGTGACTGGGTCTGCCAGCCAAGGCCAGGTGGGAGACCGTGATGGCACAGGTGAATAGCTCTAGCAAGGAGTACAGAGGCTGATGGGTAGTTGTGTGGTGTCCATCTAGGCGCCCCACAGGCCTGCAGCGTGTGCCAAGCACCTTCCCTATGAAGCCCCATGGTGTCTCCTCAACCCCCACGGATCCAGCTCTTCCTTGGGGATCCGTCCACTGTGGGGCTGGCGACTGCCCAGCCAGGCCTTGGGGGATTCGCGTTTTGCTGGGTGAGCTGGGGCAGCGCAGGTCACTCAGGGCTGAGCTCCTCCAGGGGTGGCTGTGTCCTTACAGACAAGCAGTGGAAACAGGGGGTGGTGACACCAGCACCTCGTCACAGGGAGCCCTGACCAACCTGCTCCCCACGTCCTGGAGGAGCCGGGGGTGGGGGCTGCAGGCCTGGCTGAGCCTGGGCAGCTCTGTCTCTGGTCCCCCTTCCTTCCCTGCCCCCTGGCTGTTTTGGGGGATCTTGGTCATGTGCCTGCCTCATGTCCTCCCTGGGTCTCTGTGTACCTGACTGTTCATTTTTCTTCCCTCTTCCAGACTGTATACTACTCACCTTGAATCCTCAAGACTGGAGAGTAGAGGCTCATGTTTTTGTATCCTCCCCCACCCCCTCCCCGGATTCTCTCTGTCCCACAAGCATCCTCAGCCCTTTCCTGCCTCTGCAGTTTTATTCACACATCGTATGCCCCCTGCTTCCTCCCTTTTTTCCAGGCCTCAAAATCTGCCCTCCAAGGCTTGGCTGGAATGCCTGAGGCCCCCTCAGCCACCTGCCGTAGCCAGCCTGCACTAACTCTGGCGAACTCCAGTAGGCTGGAGAGCCTGATTTGCCTTTGCTTCAAAGCACGATCACTTTTTTTGCTCAGAGATCATGACCCTTCATGGTGAGAGAACATGATAATGAAGATAAGAATAGCCATCTGAGGCTCAGGTAGGTTGAGTAACTTGCTTTAGAGTTGCACAGCTGAGCTGAGGCTGGATTGGAGCTGCCTGACTCTGAAAACTGCTGTGTTTTCTCCCTGGGTCTCTGGTACTCCATGATGTCCTTGAGAGGAACTGCCCTTCAGGTTGTTCAGGTTGGAGAGATCAAATCTCAGCTTCTCACATCCGGTCAGAACTTTGCGTTTTTCTTTCTCCTTCCTTCCCTCCTTCCTCCCTCCTTCCTCCCTCCCTCCCTTCCCTCCTTCCTTCCTTTTCTTTCTGTGTCCCAAGAACTTGCTCTATTTCTTGTTCTCAGCTCAGGAGCTCCTCCAGCTCTCTCAACAACCTACTGCTTCACATGAAACCTCATCCAGGTAATTTTCCACTTCACACTGTAAAGAATAATAGCCAGGGGGCTCTTTTTATAGAAAAAGCTCCTCGAAGCTGAGCAGCTCTGTACTTCTGGGCAGACAGCAGAAGTCTGCAGGGTAGCCTTGGCTGGAGGAGCTGGAAAAAATTAACTCTGCGTATAGATTTCCACTCATCCCTGGCTACTCCTTGCCGGGCTGTTTCAGTATTTCCTGACCATCTGAATCCACTTCTGTCTCTTTAATCACAGGGCCCTGGTGTCTTTGGGCCCCTGCTGCCTCTCCAGGAATGCAGGAATTCTTGAGCCTCTCCTGGCCCTTTGGAGAGATTCAACTCCTGCTCCACGGAGTCTTCTATTTGTTCCCCACTGACAAGGAGGGCAGCGATGACTGTGAGCACCAGCCTAGGGTCCCAGGCTGGGCGTTTTCAGTTCCTAAAGTGTGGTTGTCACATTCTGCAGCAGGTTGGCGTCTCAAATGCTGAGATGGAGTGTGGAGCACAAGATGTTCATGGGTTAACACGGGGAAGACGTGGGGAGGGAGTGGGACGTATAGAGAGACACTGAACTGTATGTAACACAAGCCGCTACACAGTCAGGGTCACCCCCGCAGAGAGCGAAGAGCGAGAACTGCCCATCAGAGTGACCAAGTCGGGTCAAAATGACTGGGCCTCTGTACCCTCCTCTGGCTTCCAAATTGAATGAAGTCTTGTCCTGGGAAGGGCGTGGCCTTGGAGGAGGAGCAGCTCTGTCCAGTGGAGCCAGATCCCAAAGGAGACAACAAACTGGATTGCACCCTGATTGCACCCCCCAAACAGGTGCAGCAAAGCATCCTTGAGGGCTGTTGTCAACTTCTGTCACTGTGACAAATGCCTGGGAAAATCACCTTATAAAGAAAAAAGGTTTATTTTGTCTCGTGGCTTTAGAAGGTTCAGTCCATGGTCAGCTGGACTCATTGCTTTGGGTCTGTGGTGGTATGGCACCATGGTGGGGGGGTGGGACACCGCGGAGCAAAGCCACCCATCTGAGGGCCAAGAATTGAGTGAGAAGAAGAAGGGGCTGGGGTTTCACGATCCCCCTCAAGGCCCTCCCTCTCAGAGTTTCCGCCTCCCAAGCTGGAGGGGAGCCGGAGAGGCCTCCAGTGCACAGGCATCTGGGGGACAGGAGAGCTAAAGCACAGGGGGCTTGGGAGGTGCATCAATGTCCACAATGAAGAGGCGGCCTCCTATCCTCATTTTGTACATGAGGCTCCTACGGGCGTGACACCCCTTGGTGTCATAGCTAGGAAGTGGCAGAGGCTGGATTTGGACCAGGGCTGTCTGGATTTGAACCTCATGCGTTTCTGGTGAGGCAGGGCCACAGGGTCTCAGGAGGAGTAGGGAGGACGTAGTGGCGCGTGACCCTGGTTTCTGGAGTTGGTCGTCAGTGCATTTCCTGTGCAGCTGAGGGAAATGTGTTCTGACGAGCAGCATCGTGACAGTATGGGACAGTGAGGAGGCGTAAATGTCTAGTGCAGAGTTCAAGGGTCAGAGGCTGGCGTGGTCACAGAGGAGGAAGGCGCTGCCCTCGACATTGTGCTGTGCCTACACCAGGCAGAGGAAGGGCAGTCCAAGCAGCAGATATAGCATGAGCCACAGCCAGGGGAAAGTGAGCAGAGGGGCCTGGCTTAAGGGAGGCAGCCAAATAAATGAAATGAGAATGGGGAATGTGGAACCCTATTTCATCGCACAAGCTTTTCTTGAGCATCTACTATATGCCAGGCAACTGTCATTCCAGAAGGTCCCTGAGAGTGCCTAGTGGACAAGAAGCTTACTGTCCCAACAACAAAGTCTCAACTGGAGCTTGGAGGCCCAAGCCAGGCTGGGGGATGGGCCCTGCCTGAGTCTAAACCCTGCTGGGGTTGGGATGTGTCAGGGCGTGACCTTGTGGGGATGTGACAAGAGACTCCCCCACACTTGGGTTCTAACCTTCATTTTCTGCTGTGTGGAGGGCAAGACCACTAATGTCCCAGGCTTCCTCGGGAGGACAGAGTGAGGCAGGAGTCAGCCCTCACCCCACAGCCCTCCTGATGAGGCTGGGTTCCAGCCCAGGTTGCAGTGAGGAGCTGGTACAGTGGGGAAATGTCCCCTGCGATGGCTTCCTGGTGGTGAGACTTTACTTACCTATAAAAACAACAACCAAAATAAAAGCAAACCAACATCTTGATTTGGCTTAAGGGATACTGACTTTCTTTTTTGTCTAGTAAGAAAATTATATACAAAAAAATTCCACCGTTATGGCCCCACTAAATGCCTGGTACCTGTGAATGTGACCTTATTTGGAACTAAGGTCATTGCAGATGTAATTGGTTAAGATGAGGTCATGCTGGAGTAGAGTGGGCCCCTGATCCAATATGACTGGTGACATAAAAAGGGTACACTTGGACTAGAAGAAAGATGAAGACCTAGGCACAGGGGAGAAGGCCACATGACAGTGGGCAGGATAGAGGAGTGACACAGCTCAGAGTCCAGGGATATGGGATTTCTAGCTCCCCCAGGAGCTAGGAGGAGTCAAGGGAGGCCTCAGAGGACTCAATCAAGGGAGGCCTAGGAGGGAGCACAGTCCACTCAGTACTTGGAGCTTGGACTTCTTCTTCCAGAACTTGAGACCATAGATTTCTGTTGCTTTAAGCCACTCAACTTGTGGCACATTGTTATGACTGCCCTAGGAAATGCATTCCATCTAGAGTCAGCTTTATTTAAGGATGTTTTAACTCCTAAAGTAGGAATTACAACCTCAGAATTCTCTTTGAGATTCAACATTTAGCTTTATGAAACAAAACAAAACAAAACACAAAAACTCCTCTGAGGCCCCATTTCTCTCCTTCTATCTTGGATCAAGAAAACACCACCCTTGCTGGGTGCAGTGGCTCATGCCTGTAATCCCAGGGGTTCAAGAGGCTGAGGCAGGAGGATGGCGAGTTCAAAGCCAGCCTCAGCAACTTAGCGAGGCCCTAAGCAACTCAGCGAGACCCTGCTCTAGATAAAATATATATATAAAAAAAAGGGCTGGGGATGTGGCTCAGCTGGGGATGTGGCTCAGCCCCTGGGTTCAATCCCCAGTACCAAAAACAAACAACATACAACAAAAAAAGAAAAGGAAGGAAAAGAAAACACTATCCTCCATCAGCCCAATTCTTGGGGTTGGACTGTGAAATCTCCCTCCTCCGAGGCAGGGACTCTGCACTTGGGGAAGGCTGTGTGGGAGCTCAGGCACCAGTGAAATGTTCCTAAGTTATTTGCCCATGAAAATGAATATCCAGAGCCGTGGGATGTTCTCAAGCTTGGGAAGGGGAAACCGCATATATTGAGCGCAGCATTAATAATGCATCTGTAAGGCAGCCAGAGGACACTCCATGAGTACATGAAATGCTCTCCTAACCATGACGTTATCTCCTGGGGGTATTTTCTAGAGAATACTCTCTGGCGACCACTCTTCTAGAAACCTGGGTTCTGAAGTCTTCCGTGCAGAATCCAGCACAGCCCTCTGTGCAACTGCATGGTTTCCGTTTCCTGCTGATGTTAGTGGTCAGGACGGCGTCAGAGTCAATGCTGGCAGTGAACATGAGCATAGCAGTTATGGTGGTGACATCGTTGATAAGGCCACTGGAATGCAGGTGGGTAATCTGGGATAACTTTAGTGACCCTCTAAAGAGGAAGAACTCCTTCTGCTTATTGGTGACACTGGGAGTCTAGACTGAGTTAATGACCTGGGCTAGCAGCAAGCAGAGGGCACCCGAGAAGGTGTCTTTGGAATGGTCCATTCTCAGGTCCGTCACACAGGAAAAGGCAAGATGAGTTAAGACCCCGCAAAGGGACTTTGGTGGTGGTGAGGGCAGCAGCGAAGCTGCTGATGGAGGTTTTGATGGTGGTGGCGATGACACTGGCAATGGCTGACGGAGGCTGACAGAGAGGATGGTGAGGGTGGTGGCTGGTCACAGCACAATGTTGATGGCAACAAGGGTGGCTTTGGGAGTGACAGAGCAGTGATGGAGATGTTTCAAGTTGTATCATTGGCATCAGTGATGGGGTCATGCTGATGAGCGCTGTGCACAATGAGACCCTAACGCAACCTCACCCCCATTTCTCCTTTCTTGTAGCAAATCAGATTTCGTGAGATGGACGCTGGCCTGATAAGAACAGACCCTTTGGGTGGCATTCGGTTGTCTTCTCTAGAGAAAGGTGGCCCTTTGCTTTCTCCTTAAATCAGGTCTGTAAATGTTCCTCTTTGCAATTTGCAGGTAGTCGGCCCCATAAGCCGCTCTGCCCGGATAAATCACACTCATTATTCACATCAGCAGCGATGTCATCATTGCTCAGGAGTCCAGACCTAGGCCGACCCACCCAGGGGACCCGGGCCGCCCACCTCGGTATTGTTCAAGCCAGGCAGGCCATGATTCAACACAGAATTTTTAGACAGAGGCTCTTATATCAAAGTGACATGACTTAATAGCACTCTCCTCTCTCCCTGGAGCAGGGCCTCGGCAGGGGTGGCAGACATACAGCTTCTCTGGGAGAGTGGGAGTGATTCTCAGAGGCGGGCTCGGATCTCTTCCCTACAAGACCACAGTCGGGTCCTCAGCCTATAATTCATGTGGCCAGGCCTGACATGTTGTTGCTATATATAGCAGGCCAGCCCTCTCCCCTCCTGCTCTCTTTAGCAGGACTCAGCACTAGCCTAAGCCAGGTGGTCCCTGGTCCCTGAGAGCTGGTGAGATGGGCCATGGCCATCTCTGGATGAATTTTTAGCACCTTGTGTGACACATTCTATCAAGGGCTGCCACATACCTCCCGCAGGCCTGCTCTTGGTGGATTCTTGCCATTCCTGTGTGGAACCCTTGGCCTAGGCCTCCCTGACCTTTTCGTGGGTAACCCTTCACAGGCAGCCACAGCCTTCTTGGCATGGACTGGAAATCATGGTGGTCTGGTTATTCAATGGAGCAAAATTTTGTTGTTCTTTTTGCTCTTTTCTGGGAAGCATTATTAATTTTCTTTTCTTCCCTTCCTTCTTCCCTCCCTTCTTTCTTTTTCTCGGAATGAAATGGAATGAAATAACATCCCAGCAGCCTCTGGGAGAACCAGAGCTAGTCAGGAGGGTGTTAAAGCAGGCATGTCATTCATAGAGATATCAAGTATTTTCCTATGACCATAAATGCTTGCCAGGGCCTTTTGGAATTCCAGTTAGCTGGGGCATGGTGGGGAACAGCGTGGGTCCTGTTTTGAAGTTCTAGAAATGCAAGTCTCGAGGGAAATCTTTTCTGGTTTAGTGAATTAAAAGCGCTGGAATTTATTTGACTTGATACTTTTGGTTTGGAATGTAAGTATGTCATATAGGGAGAATATATGTTTTGGGTCATTTTAGTGTAATTTTGACGGGCAGAGCCTCTGTGTGTTTGGGATCACAGCGTAAAGGGATTACTCACAACAGTTTCAATTATATCATGAAGACCAGGTGACACATGATGTACACCAGTGTTCTTCGTGTTTAATTTACAATTTGGCTTTGGTTTGAAATGTTTCAAAACACAGTACACTGGAAGGTGAAGATGTGATATCACAGTTTTTGTGAGTTGCGGTTGTAGGAACCGTGGTTGACACCCCAACATCCAGTACACCCAGGTGACTGACCAGCCTAGCTCAGTCCTGCTGACTCAGTCCCTGTTGCCAGGGGTTGGCGCCGTGCCAGGCTGGCATAAGCTATCTTGGGTCAATGAAAGACAAGGGGAGGGTTGCTCTGGGCTTTTAGGAAAGAGAAGCCAGTCCCACCTGCTCTTCTTCTCCCACCTCGCTGGATGTACACAAGGAAGCAGTTGATCCAGGTGCCGTCTTGGGCACATGAGCAGAACCTGAGTGGAGAGGCTGAGCCCTGCCAGTGCTGCCCCCTGCCCTACCTCTGGGCTTACTGTTCTGTGAAACAATAAATGCCACGATAATTTGAGTCTGAGAGCGTTTCTATTATGTGAAGCAAAAAACATCCTAACATGACTATTTAATCGTTAAGGATTTGCCAGGTTTGGCCTGTGAGCTGTAGTTTGTTGACTCCTAATGTAGGGGTTTATAAAAAGGAGATATCTGTAGGAACTGGGGTCATGAGAGGATTCCTGGGTGGTGTGGATACTGGACAGAGTGGACAAAAATCAGCTGCACTTCTAGGTGCCATTCCTCTCTTTGATGTGACTACAGAAGAGAAAAGTTCAGGTTGCATATCATAACCACGCTGGATGGTCTCCCCGGAGATCAAGACAATTCTGCAGACCCTCCTTCCTCATTCCCCATCTACTAAATGAAAAGCTCAATAACAGGAAACCATGCACAGAAAGGACTCTCACTAGGTCTGCCTCCTACCTGAGGAGCCAAAGGTGGGTCTGGGGAGACTCATGGCAGGTGGCCCAAGGTCTATAGACAGGAGGCTCTTCAATTTGGGGTGCTGAGATCAGTGTCCACTTATACTTGTGGGTCTCACATGAGGTGAGCTCTGGATTTCCCAAAACTCAGAAAGTTTCCCGGGACTTGCCTCTACTGGGCAATGTTTTGGGAGCACTTGGGCCACAATGGCTGAGAGAGCTGCCTCCTAAGAGTGACCTCAAGAAAGGGTAGGATTTGAGTAAGAGGCAGGTAAACATGGGTAGACGAGAACAATGCTGCCTTCGTCTGTTTGTGTGGCTACAACAAAATTTCATGGTTGGGGTAACTTAAAAGTTTTGATATTTATTTCTCACAGTTTTAGAGGCTGGGAAGTCCAAGATCAAGGTCCCAGCCTCTGGTGAGTGCTACTGTCTGATTCCAGGATGTGCTTGGAACTCTGGGTCCTCTGGAAGGGAGGAACACTTGTGTCCTCATGTGGCAGAAGGGCACAAGGGACCAAACATGCTCCCCATCAAGCTCTTTTATAACAGTATTAATCCAGTCACAAGTGGGGAGGGGTACCCTCTCGATCTCAGCACCTCTGACACTTGCACTGGGAACTTGTAACACATACATTTTGGGAGATGCATTCAGACCACAGCAAATGTAACCAGCAGAGGCTGGGAAGGTCCTACCAGAGTGTGTGAGTGGAAGCCTGAGGATGACGCCCCCACAGGCTGCGCTGGGGCCTGCTGCTCCTTGACACCTTGAGACAAGAGTCTGACATTTTCATCTGAGGAAGTACCTAGGCCGATACTATCTGTCAGTCATGACCTACAGGCACAGAGTCTGGGAACCATTAGACAAATCTTAACAATGTTGATGGAGTCTCCAGGGCTATTATGAGGTGGTTGGAAGCAAAATAAATCTAAATATGGAGCCGGAACCAGTTAGTAGTAACCATAGTAACCCCAGTGGGTAGAACAGTGACTGGGAGGGAAGAGAAGGGCCCTGGGAAAGAGGGAGGGTAGCTGGTCCTTTAGACCAGGGAACAGGGCCATCAGATGCACTGCTTCATACTTCAAGGAATGGGAAGGGTCCAGGTCACATGGAGGGCAAGAGCTCCAGAGGAAGCTTCATTCCTTCCTTTATTTTTCTGGTGGCTGGAATCCCAGGCCTCGAGCACGCTATGCAAGTGCTCCATCACTGAGCTACAACCTCAGCCCTTTTTATTTTATTTTGCCACAGGCTTTTGCTAAGTTTCCTGGACTGCCCTCCAACTTGTGATCCTCCTGCCTCAGCCTCCTGAGTCTCTGGGATTTCAGGCATATGCCACCACACCTGGCAAGAGAGAACATCCTGCCAGTGGTGAGAACCAACATGTCCCCACCCCTGCCCCTCCAAAGCCACCACGTAGGGACTTAAACATTTCCACCCCTGTTTTCTTACTTTGATATGTAAACACAAGGCATTCTTGATGGAGAGAGGAAGAAAGGAAACCAAATGCTGAGTAATATCCCTTTGAAAAGAAATACACATACTCCAAAAGACTGAAACAACTTGTGGACTATGGGAAGGGTGTTTTTCTTATTTTTAAAAGTTCCAGGGTTTGGGCAAAAATCAGCGGTGTTTTCTCAGGCTTCAAAACAGATTAATACACGGGCAGCTTCAACTCGTGACTCAGAGAGACAAAGGAAACCACAAAAAATAACTTTCTAATAATTGTCCCCAAACCTGTCTGTGGAGGGCTGATGGGGGCCAGGTCCCCCTTACTAATCAAAACTCCAGCTATGGCCCCAGCACCCCCTGCCCCATCCCATCTCCCCGCAGTTCTCGCATTTTCTGGGTTCCTGGCTGAGCTGGGGACAGAGCCACAGCTACCCTGCAGCCTTCATCTGCTTCCCCTGCCAGCTCCGGCTGGGGTTTAGCAGACCTTGCATCTGGTTTCTCTTTGCTTCTTTCCCCTTTGTTTACTTTCACAAGGAGACAGACGGTTGTTTTATTAACGCCCCCCCCCCCCCGCCCGCTTTTTTTCCTTTTCAGTTTTCAGTTGTTTTAATCTTCTGTTCAAATCATCCAGGTCCCTCCGTTTACCTTCCCCTCTGTGGTACTGTCTGGGAACTGGTTCCAATCAGGCACTGTGGCCATTCCTCTGCAGCTGGGCCTGTGGCCTTCCTGACTTTGCTCAGTGGCTGCTTGGAGCACGGCTGTGGCCCTCAGAGCTTCTACTCAGTGTGAGAGTTTTGCTTTATCCTCCTCTCTCCTCTGTGTGTGTGTGTGTGTGTGTGTGTGTCCATGCAGGGACGGTGGGTGTTTATAAACTTTTCAGGAGAGCTTACTTTTGAAATGAGAGAATTGCTTCTGAATTCCTTGGACTGCACGCTGAGATATATTATCTGTGAAATTCCTGTTTTAATGACTGGCAGATTTCTGAAGCATACCGTGGTATTTCTGAACCTGGCCGCCTCGGAGTTGTTGTGTCACCACTGCGTGTGCTTCTCTCTAGAGCAGAACTAGAAATGGAACAAGGATCACTTCATCTGTACAACACCTTTTCCCCTCACACCTCTTCCTTTCAACCTAGTAAGGAAATAACACAAAAAGATCAAAACATTGAAAAATCAAAAATTGTTGACTTTGTTACAGTTCTTTACCAAATCATTAATATTGCAGGTATGTGATACAGATGAAGAAACGTGATCTGCTCTTAGTCCTTATTACTAATTCTCTAAATATTTGCTACTCAAAGTGTGGTCCCTGGACCGGCAACATCAGCATTCCCAGAGAGCTGATTAGAAATGTGCATTTGGGCTCCATCCCAGCCCCACTAAATTAGAATTTGCATTTTTCAAAGATACCCAGGTGATTAGCGTACATGTTAAAGTTTGAGAAGCCAGGCCTTTGTAATTATAAAAACATTAAATACAGGGTAATACCAAGTGAAAAACAGCCAAATACTCAAATGATCCAATAGGCCAGCATGAAACTGTGGCCAGAATATCTATGTTTTACTCTGCTCAGAGGTAAGTCCTCGCCTTTGATTGCTTGCCGTTTTGATGTGCCAGGCAGGAAGAGAATGTCTGTCTTCTCCAGCAATCAAGTTCGGAGATAGGATTTTTTTTTCTGGTCAAACAAAACAAATAGGTCATGCACTTTGTAAAGCACCCTAAAATGTTAGTGATCACAGTTTGCATACTCCTTCGTTCTAATTCAGGGCATCTGGGTTCTGCCTGGCCAGAGTTAGCCTAATGCAGACAGAAACCAGAAAAGTCTCCACAGCCATGATGCCTCAGCAACAGGCAATCTCCCAACACCTCATCTGTAAAGAGGGGTAATGCTAATTCCTCCTCTGGAAGGTTTTTACCTTTGCTGGCATTTGAAATTCCTGCCGACAATTGGGGAACTTCTCCCTCTCTGGGTCTTGATGGTGGCTGAGGCTGCTTCATAGTTAAGAAAGAAAGCCTAAAATGTGGACCCTTGCTTCTCCCTGCTGGGCTACACCACCTCACCCCCATCTGCTGGCCCAGGCTCAGTGCAGTCCACTCCTCTACCCAGGACTCTGAATGTGGGGCATGATGCAGGGACATGTGGTGGATGGTGGAGAATTTATTGAGTGGCAGCGGCTGCAGTGTTGGTAGAATCAACACCAGGCATCAGCCATGCGCAGTGAGGGCACTGGTTTCTTATGCTTTGAAATCAGGTCCTGGCTTCCTCCAGCTCTGGCACATTTTCTGGACATCCCATGACTCTCTGAGATGCTCAATACCCTCTGGGTAAATTGCTTTTCTGCTGAAACCACCCAGAATTGGTTTCTATCACTTGCCACTGAGAAGCCTGAGTGATAGCTTCATCTGCCTTACTGGTTGGAGAATGGCACTTAGGAAAAAACCCCTTCATAGCAGCAAAAGCAAATAATGCATCTCCTTTTGTTTGAACTTGATAAAGCTCCATTCTTTCATCCTTGAATTAAGAGCTGTCACTCCTACTGCTTCATCAATATCTGCTCTCTTGACATCCCCAGAGTAAGGAGCCCCAGCCCTGGATGCACTTCCTCTACCCTTGGTCAGAGGCCAGGGTTGTTCCTGATCTTTAGGGTCAGCACTGCGGACCTTCCAACTCTTCTTTCTTGTCAACAAAGCAAAGGTGACAGGCTCCCCGACTTCTCCCAACAGGCCATGAGCCATCCTCTCCAAAACCTTTCAGGACCATCCATTTCTATTTTGACCCACCAGGACCTCTACTACCCTAAGACACTGAAAATAAATCAAGTTTCATCAAAGCCACAGTAGAAGGAGCCTGCCAGGAACCTGGTAGGATAAATTATGTGATTAACGTTATTTCTTAGTTAGTCAATGTCAGAATCTGTCATTGATAGCCTCATTTCTCCTGCTTCATTTCTTTCCTTCCAGGGTCATATGCTGGTGATTACCAATCTTTGGGGAGTTGAAATACCTTGTCATTATTTCTTTGATTCCAAGACATGCTCCCTCTAGCAAAAAAGGGAAAAGATCATAGCATGGCACTTATTTGTTTTCAAATGGAAATGAACCTTGTATGGAAATCTTCTGAGGATTTGGATTGTTTTTTGTAATGGTGATATTGTGACACCAGGAAAAACTGCCTTAAAAACTCCAAATTATATAAAAGAAATGGTTCCCTAGGTTTAAAAAAATATTTATTTATTTTGGACTTATTTGTCCTCAGTTGAACCTGTACTTTGTGCTTTGTTGAAGAAGAGCAAATTTTTTTTTTTTTTTTTAATATCAGGGATTGAACCTAGGGGAGCTTAACGACTGGGCACCATCCCCAGCCTCCTTTTTATGTTTTATTTTGAGACAGGGTCTCACTAAGTTGCTCAAGACCTCACTAAGTTGCTGAGGCTGGCTTTAAACTCACGATCCTCCTGCCTCAGCCTCCCAAGTCACTGGGATTCCAGGTGTGCACCACTGCACCTGGCGAGCACAGAGTTTTGACCTCGTTGCACCCTGGTATCAGCTTTCTGTCATTTGTCTTTATTTTTTGTAATCTTGTGCCCAAACTTTCCTTTGAAATGGAAAAGTACCAACCCTTCCCACCCTTGGCTGCTTCCTTTTCTTCCCCTTCTCCTTAAAACATTTAACTTTAGAAACCTGAGCAAGCTGTGCCCTAGAAACACTACTGTGCATCTGTCCCTGGAGACCTGTGTCTAAAGGTATTGTTCCAGATAGCAAAAGACGGGGGTCTCCTGTGTCCCTTGATAGGAGAATGGATACTATGGTTTAGATGTGGTGTCCCCCAAAAGCTCACATATGATAAAGCAAGAAGGTTTGGAGGAGAAGTGATTAGGTTACTGTCTTAACCTAATCAAGGCATGGGGGTTATGGATAGAGGAAGTGGCCATGGGGTATATATTTTGCTTTCTGATTACTATGTGAGCTGCTTTCCTCTGCCATACTCTTTTGCCATGATATTCTGCCTCAAGTTGAGCCCCAAGGAATGGAGCTGCCATCTATTGGACTAAGACCTCTGACACTGTGAGCCCTCAAATAAACTTTTCCTCCCCTACAATTGTTCTGGTCAGAACTTTTAGTCACAGCAGTGAAATAGCTGACCAAAAAATAAAAAATGGTGTATCATGAATGAGGTGTATCATTCATACAATGGAGTATTATATAACTGTGAACATGAACAAAATATAGCATGGAGACATCTTAGAGACATGCTGGGGAATGAGAAAAAGCAGGATGCAGAGGACTGCCCCAGCATGATGACCATTATGTTTCTCAGTGAAACTCAAAAACAGAAAGTCAACGTAGTCCTGTTCTGACTAAAGATGTTTCTGGCAATGTACCCCACACAGGACACACATGTGATGGTGGTCCTGTAGGATTATGCGGCTTAGTGACAGCATAGTCATCTTAGTTTGTGTAAGTGCACTCTATGATGTCTGCACCGAGTCAAAATCCCCTAACAATGTATTTCTCAGAACATATTTCCATCATGAATTGATGCGTGACTGTAATATGTTGCTTGGGGAAAATCTGGAGGTGCTTTCCACGGCTCACCCACACCTGGATTCCTCTCCTTGGGCCCCTGGGAGGATCACGCTTCTCCCCACCTGCAGGGGAGTGAGGCTGGGTGTCTAGTTCTGGCCCGTGGGCTAAGAAGGTATGGGGCACGTGTCACTCCTGTGCTGAGGCACTGAATTGAGGCCACCTCCTATTAAGGTGGTGGCCTAGTATGATCAAAGCAAGCTGGACTGTGGAGGACAGTCACCTGGAAGGTGAGCTGGACTCGCAGTCGATTTTGCTCAGGTAAGAACACACCTTTGCTGAGGTGTGAAGCGGTGGAGACGTCAGGGCACTTTGGTCACTGCAGCCTGCCTGGAGGCGGCAGGAAACAGCCATCAGAAGTTGAGGACATAGTGACAGTGCACACTTCAGCATATGCCACTCCCGGAGATGGCCAGGGGGTGGAATGGAGCTGCAGGCTGAAGGGGATGCTTGACTCCAAGGCGTCCCTTGGTAACTGGGCTTTTCCATCTACACGTGCTAATAGGCGTCAACTGTGATATCGTAGAACAGAAGCTTAAAACGCTTTCGAAGAGTTTAAAACCTGAACAGCATGAAAGGCAGAATCTATGTGGGAGGTAATTGAGTGGTCACTGGAAGTCTTTCAACTTTGCTGAATGTTTCGAAGTTTTCATAATAAAATGTCAGATAAAAAAATTCTGAGAAACTGATAATTACATTAATAACTTTCTGAATATAATTACCCCAGCACAGCAACTATTTTGATTTTTTTTTGAGTCTTTATCTCTAAAACACAAAATTTTCTTAGTCATTTATGGCTTGCTTTTCTTAGTGAGACAGGGTCTCACTAAGTTGCTAAGGTTGGCCTCCAACTTGTGATCCTCCTGCCTCAGTCTCTCAAGTCCTGGGGATTATAGGTGTGCACCGCCACATCATTTTATGTTTTTTTTTTTAAAAATTAATCCTTTTATCCTCAACATTTCCCTGATATTCATGCCTCGGGGGGGCATGCATTCATGTTTGGAGAATTCCTTCCTTCCTAGGCAAGCGTGGGCAACCCCTTCAACCTCAATCATGCTCTGAAAGCCAAAGACACTTCTTAATCAGTATCAAGAATGAACAGTCTAATGCACAGATCCTTACAAAGCTTCCTTCAGAGATGCAGCCTCTATCTGCCAACCACTGTTTTCTGAAGATAAAGGGGAACTCTGTGTTTAAGACATGCTGGGCAAGCACTAGCATTTCCCTGTCATGATTGCCCTCCTGTTACCTCCTTCTCCACTTTTCTCCTTCAGCCTCCTCCCTTCTCTTATTTCTGTCTCGTTACCATCTCCAAGCAGTATTGTATTCAAATCCCAGGGGCTATCAACTTACAAGCTGCTTACAAAACTCACATATGTTTATAAGTATACATCACTGCTTTTTTTTTCCTTGGATATAAAAATATTCACGTGCATGGTAGGTAATTTAAAAAATACACAGAAATAAAATTTGCCTGTCATTCCATCAGGACTAGATGGTTGCTAAATATTTGAGTCTCTTAAAGAGATGTGTGCCTTTTAACAGTCTCCTGGCCTGAAGCTAAAGTGTTAAACACAGGATATTTTGTTGTTCGGGGTCTACCCTATCCCTGCACGTCCACGGCCCAGATGAATTTAACACCAGTGCCGTTTGGCTCAGGCTTTTTATCCATGCGGTAGCTGTAACAAGAAGTCCTCCCAGCCATCATTAAGGGATGATTTAACATGTCGTCAAGTATATGAAAGACTGCTCCGCTCAGAATAGCAAACAGCTGTTCACCATCTCCAGTGAGCCCCAGAGCCAGAGGAGCAAGACCAAGGCTCGGGGGCTCCAGGCAACTTCTGGCCCTATGTGGGGAGGGTGAACAGTTGTTCCTGCAGGGTCCTGGGGCAAAACCCATGGCCTGTGTCATTTAGCTGAACTGGGATATTTTGATTTAAAATTTCAGGACAATTCCTTCCTTCCATCTTCATTCTCTCTGTCTCTTTGGCTCTTTGGGACAGCATGGTTTGTAGTTTACAATGGCAAGGCCAGACATTGTCCAGTTCTTTGTAGGCCTTAAAAAATGACCTGTGTTCTCTGAAGGGCTCAAGCATAGTATTGCCAAAAAGTATTGGGTGGATTTTTGTGACTTCTCTATATGTCTATCCTGTAAGCACATGGTGCACAAATGACGGAGGCAGGACATGGGAAGCAAACCTCAGAAGAAAGTTTTTCTTTATTCTGTAGCGAAGTCCATTGATCAGACATGGGAGGGCTCATTTTCTGGATATGGAAATGGCTTGCGGGTAACAGAAGGAGTCTGGGCTTTATAGTTTACAGTGAGGGTGAATTAATCATTGGAGGCTGCGGACTTGCTGTTTGGACCATCAGGGACCTAGTTTGGCAGGTTAAAAATTTAACTCAGGAAGGCAGTTGTAAAGTTTGAAACTCATTGTCACTGGGAAAAGTCACAACTTGGTTGTCAATGCTTATCTTCTTCCTCTAGCGCCCATTATTTCCCAGAGCTTCACCATTTGCTTTTCTCCTTCCAGGACTCATCTGCAATGGGAGGGGAAAAGTTCAGGGCCCAGTTTGAGTATCTGCCTCCCTCCTTCAGGATCCATTGCGGGTGGGAAGGGGTAAATATTTGCTTTTGGTAGAGATGCTAGGGATGAACCAGGAAGGGATGAAAGTTTGCTTTTCCCCTCAGGGCCCATTGCTACTGGGAAAGGATGTACTGGGAGAGGTTTAATATTTGGCTAATTTCCCTTCCTTGTAGGAATATTATTTTCCATAACCCTTCATATCTGAATATCATTTCTGTCCTTAGATTTCTTTCCCTGAATCCAGTGCTCCTCTGTTCATCTTCCGATGGCCACCATCTTGCCTGCCACCCATCTCTTGTCCCACCAGTTGGAGCAGTAGAAAGACCTCTGGCTTGGAATAGCACATGTATGTGTCTTCTGTTTAGTCCACCAGCCTTGGGGAATGCCTACCACATGCTCCACTTATACCAAGAATTTGGGGTGGTGACTGACAGCATAAAAATCACAAAGTGGGGCAACCCTCCTGATATTACAGGATGAGGAAGCCAAGGCCAGAGAGGGCAAGTAACTAGCCCAAAGCCACAATAAAAGAGAAATATAAGAAAAGATGCTGCCCTGAAGAATTTCAGAGTCTGAATCCACATTATGCGTGTCTCAGTAGGTCACACTACATACTTATCTGGAGCTGAAAGACTTCAGAAGACTACAAGAAAACATAGGTAGAAACTTCATGTAAATGGAGCTCAAAGTGACCAAGAAGCCAAGCTAAAATACCTTTGAAAAGAAGGAATTCCATGTGAGGGGAATAGCAGGTGCTGCAGGTACTGATCTATACCTCTTGCTCCTCACTTCAGGAAGTGCTGAGAGTATCCCATGACCTTGTGATCAAGACACCTACAACTGAGAGCCTGAAGGCTTTATCTTAGCTTTTCTACAAAGCTGATAAGAAGTTCCCAGGAGTTCATATGTTCAGGAGTAACCCTTAACCAATGATAGATGGAAGGGTAAATACCCCAGCTCCTTCATCCCTAAGGGGGGTAATCCCGATGTAGTCTTCCAGAATGCCCCTGAGGGACTGAGCTACCCATTTGCTCCCCAGCTGCCCCCAGTGGTAATCTGCTCTCATTGGTTTCCTTCCTTTCCTGGCCTCCTTTCCCTGTCTCCTTCTGGTCTTTTCCCCATCAACTCTGCACACCCTCAACCTAGTTGAGTGTTTGCCTGAGACGGTGCCTCCATAAGAAAGGTGGGTGATAACACAAAAAGTAAAAACCTACAGAAGATGGTTTTGGGTTTCTACTCTGAGCCAAAAAACCAGGGCAGGTGCCCACATTCTTCTGTGGGTGTATGACCTCAACCCCTTGTCCCTGCAAAGAGGCAAGGTTAGGGAGGTAAGGGGGTGTTCGCTGAGTACCCACCATTCTCTGCATGATCTTATTAAGTACTTACACAAACCCTGGGAAGTAGATACCCCACGTAACTCCCATTTTACAGATCAGAAAAGTGAGGCTAAGCAATTTGCTGAATACGGTAAGTGGTCGGGCCTAGATCTGGATGCACCACAATCTGATGCCAAATGTGGTGCTTTTCCATGTTCTTAAGCTGTGCTCTGAGACTGAACAAAATGCCCAGCAGCCATGGCCCTTGGCCTATTGACAGTGGCGCTCACAACCACATCCTCAGCCCATACACTTGCTGCTCCCCCTTCCAACACAAATTCCGTCAGTGACAAGCCTCTGCTCTCCTTCCACACCCCTGAACTTTTGTGCTTCATTTCGTGGCTCTTTACCTTACTTAAACTTCATGGGTCCTGTGTACCAATCTCCCAAAACAGGAAATGAGGAGGGATGGAGGAGAGGGGCCACAAGCTCTCCCGGGAGAGATCCAGCCTTCAGCTGCCTCCAACTACGTCTGTGGTTTGACCATGGGGTAGGCCGGGGAGTGTGGCTGGGTTGGTCAGTGGGTAGGGTCAGCGGCAGAACCGACCCCTTGGATAACCCAATTCAACTCTTCTCGTATCTCCCCTACACCCACATTTGCCTTGCTTTGTGGCAATGTCAACCGGAGTCTCATTTCCCTTCAAGTTCTCTGAGGACTTGGTGCTACCAAAGAATCTAGAACATTTTATTAGCAATAACAGTCATCTACTGAATAAAGATTTTTTTTTCACTATTTGCTATGAATATGTTCAAACTAACAGAGAAGTACAATGAGTCCTTTTGCACTGATGAATAGTGTATTGAATGACCTCATGTCCATCACCTAGAGTTAAGGAAATGCGTTTGCCGTATTTGGTGCTGCAAACGCATTTCCTTAACCCCAGTTTCTTATCTGCTCCAGTTGCAATGATGACACCTCCTGTGGTACAGGGACATTGTATGTGGCACTTCACAGACCTTCTCTGTGAAGGAACTAAGTCTCAGGACCTTCAAAGTTGAGCCTTAACCCAATATCTCAGAGCCTTAACCCAAAGCCGTGCCACGTGGAGGGCACTCAGTGACAAAGATTAGGACGGTCTCATCCCACCCTAGAGGCATTGACCCCAGGTACCTGAGAATAGAAATGTAAACAGCTGATTGCATTGCAATGCTTGGAGCCCGTGTTCCATTTTATAGCCCCACAAACTGAGAGCCTGAGAAGGCTTCGGTCCACTCTCTACTGTTCTCTATGTGACTAGATCCAAGTTGGAAAGCCATGACTGTGTCCAGGGTCCCAAGTACCAGCTCTGTTGTCACTGGTTGTGTGACCTTTAACAAGTTATTGCCAGTCTTGGCTCACATTTTCTCATCTGGAAATTAAGGGGTCAGCCTGGAATATATTCAAGATCCCCTTCAAGGTGAAGCCTCCCTGACCCCCTCTGCTTCTCTGCCTTTGGCCTCCGCTGTGAGTCCAGGCCTGTGGAAATCTCCAGGCCTGCCTGGCTTCCATGACAGGTTCTAATCCATCCACGGTAGCGCATGCCAGGGACAATCCTCCCAGTCAGGAATTCCTTTTGTGGTGCTACCCCCATCCCTATTTCTGCAGTTTCCATTAATTTCCTTTGACCTGTCCTGTGGGGGAAACTCATGATTACTGATAATTCTAGTTAATCCTTTAACTAGAAAAAGGAAACTAACCATCTAATAGGCAGAGTGAGGGAACGACTGGGCATGCCATCTGCAAAATATAAACCTAAAATATTCCAGAGTGTTCTCTGGGAGGCCGCAGCTATTAACGCCTGGAGAGCCAGCTACTGTGAGGCCTTGTCTTCTGTGGTGGGCAGACGTCTGGGCCCAGCCAGGAGTGGGCACTGTCCCACTCTGCGTGTTTGCGGCATAACCATTTTACTTGCTAAGGCGGAACATCTCCAACTCTGTAAAAAGCTTTCTGACATCTCTCTGAGCAGCTGGCCTTCCCCCATTTCAGAAGATGTCATGGTTTATTAATTCCTTGCAGAAGCAATAAGAACTGGGTATTGGCTTAATTTGGGGCCAATTTACTGTTATGGTAGAAAAATTGGCTCTGTCTCCTTTTATTCAACACAAGGGCCTAGGGTTCCTCCTCAGCCCCTCCTGTGTGGGGCTCTCCCCAACTACTTGGGCCAGTTATTTTAACCTTTTTTATGCCTCATTTTCTTCAATATAAAACGAGGATAATCATAGTACCTATTTCATAGGATTGAGTGACTATTAAGTTATTGAATTAATTTGGGGTCCCTCTCTACCAAATGCTTCAAATGAACACACTTTAAAAAAATCTGGAAATTTCACTTCATGAAAATCCAAATGTTTGGCTACTCATGAGTGACCGGAAACCGTGACAATGGCAGGTTCATATTCCCGAGCAGAACGACGATGTGAAGCTGTAAAGATGTGGGGGTGGAGGAACCCTTTAGAAGGGACATTTTGTACCCTCCCAGGTCTCTGGGCCTTTCTTCATGTCCTGGCTTCCCTGAGGCCCAGAGTCTGAGGTCTGGAATTCCCTGTTTCTTGGTTCAGCCAAAGATCCACATAACCAAATTCTCTTTAAGAGCTCCAAAATGTCCTTTTTGCTTCACATGCACTGATGGTAGCAGGCAGCTGGGCATTTTAGGAAAGAAAATCCAAATGAAGCCAATGCAGTTTGTCCTGGAGCAATTGAAGGTAAGATGTTAGTTTGGAGACAGAAGAAAAAAAAATGGTAGCCTCATCTCCATTTTCTCATCCAAATACTCCCACTGAATGCCACCTGGACACATGTTCCATGTACCTCCCATTGAAACCACCTGATACTGTCATTTCAGAAGGTATTGTTGTTCCTATTTTACAGATGAGAAGAGTGAGGCTCAGAGATGTTGAGTAATTTGTACAAGGTCACAGAATCAGCTAGTGTGGAGGGCAGGATTGGGTGAAGTCCCTGTGGGCTGGGCTGGGTGCAGCAGTGGAGTCTAGGGGCCTTGAGCATTCCTGTGACCCCCCTGTAAGCTAAGCCAGCAAACGCCAGTGCTTCCTGCTTTGTGGGGAGGGTGGGGGAAATGCCAGGGAGGCTTGTAGGGGTGCCCAGAGAGCCTCCTGAGCAGTGGTTCATCCCCCAGGGCACATTTGCCAATGGAGACATTTTTAATTGTCACAGCTTGGGGATGGGAGGTTGTTACTGCATGTAAAAGGCAGAGGCCAGGGAGGCTGCTAAACACCCTCCAATGCACAAAGCGGCCCCCACGACAGCCCCCTACCCCTAAACCTCTTTTGATTTTTGGAGACTGATTTTACAATAGACTTGAGAGTTGCCAGAAAACCCTCTGCCTTGAAATATCTTCTGTAATGATCTTGATTCCCTTGTCATTGAGGCTTCCATGGAAATGTGTATGTCTTCTGGAAGAGGATTTATGAACACACAGTTGGCACTTCATCGGAGAATGTCAGGCCTGGAAGGGATCTTAAACCAAGTCATGTCAGCCCATCCTCCACTGTACTGAGGAAGAAGCTGAGGACCAGAGGAGAAAGCTCAGGTTCCAGGCCTGGCCCAGAGGAGAAAGTGCCTGGCTGGGAGCACAGAGTTAGCCCAGCTTCAGGGTCTGACAGCTGATTCGCACAGCAGTGAGGTATAGTTCGCCAAGAGGTAGGTATCGTCTCCATATGACTTAGGGTAGAGCGACACTGCCATTGGCCCTCGGCTTCTCCGTCTGTAATATAAGGTAGAGGAAGCACAGGTTAGGTCATTTTTAGTTCATTTCTAACATTTTATAATCTTGAGTAGGTGTTTCTGTCCCCTGGAGGGTTTGTTAAAATACAGATTGCTGGGCCCTACCCCTGAGTTCCCAATAAGGGGGGCCTGAGAAGTTCTTGGGTGCTGCTGGTCTGGACCACACTTGGAGAGCCACTAGGAAGTGGGGACAGGTAACTTTGAGAGACACCTACTCCTGGGAAGGAGATGAAATGTTGGCTCAGGTTAAGGAGGAGCAAAGTAAGTGGCGAGAGCCAGAGGATCCAAAGTTTACTCATATTTTGGTCTAGAATGGATTTGAACTTGGTGTATTAGAGCCTAACTCCTGCTCCCAGAAAGGCCGCTCTGCATCATGGGTAGAGTCGCCATTTAATTGTCTTCCAAATGGGTCAAATCTGGGTGTGAGAGGAGGCAGTGCTAATAATTATATGGAGACCAAAGGCACATCCCAGGCCTGTCCAGCAAACTGAACTGTGGGAAGTTAACGGTGCAGCCAGGCCTCTGGGAAATGACTGGGCCCACAAAGAATCTTAAGTCACCCTCGCCAGCTTTTTGATGTGGCCAAGAGATTTCCACTGGGATCAGAGGGAGGAGTAATGCTGGCTGCCCCAGGGGCTTTCAGGGAGGCTTACAAAATACGCATAGTAAAATCCAGCAGAGCCTTGAGCCTTTCCATCTCGGGGCCCAGGTGTGCCCATCAGCACCTGGAGGCTCGAGGGGGCCATTGTTCCATGCCCTGAGGAAGCTGGGTGACCAGAGCCAGCCTCACCTCAGTGTTGCTCTGTGTGTCCAGCAGCCAGGGCTGGAAAACTCTTGGAGGTCTATGCAGGGTGAATATGTGGTCCTCCCTTAATGTGCAAAAGGAGAATCTGAGGCCCCAAGATGATGGGGATGTGTTCTTGGTCACCTGGGTGGCCAGTAGAGAGACCTGAGCCAGGTCTTCCAGGATGGGGATCTTTCCTCTCACACTAACATTAGCTGTATTGGATTAAGCAGGGCTATGAATTCAAAGGGAGCACTCTGCTAAATATTATGGGGTATAACATCTAACCTCAGAGCAGGCATCTTTTATTTCTCATTCAGACATAGAGAATGGGAGCATACAGCTGCTTGACACTGCAGCCCCTTTCCCCACAATTCAGAAGAACTCCTGCGTCATTTTAGGGCCCCCCTCCTCCTCTGCCTTTGATTCATGTTTCCTTTAAAGTGGGGATGTTTGGGGGTCTTCTTTATGTTCTTTTTCACCTGGAGTCTTTCTCCTGTCTTCTTTCTGCATAGTGGGTTGGAGAGAGGAAGAGGACTGGGGAAATACAGGGCCACCCCTCACCTTCCAGAAAAGTCCTATATTCTGGACCTAGACTGAGTCCATGTCAGGACAGCCAGCCACGCTACCCAGGTCTCTGGTGTGCACAAGCTTTGTGGGCTGTTAGGGTGGCCCCAGATCTAGTCAGCATGTGACAGAGGTGTGGAGGACTACAGGGCCACAGTTGGGCAAGAGGAGGTTTGGACCACAGTACCCCCTGGCTGGAGGTACCTAAGGAATTCTAAAGGCCAATCCTTTGTGCAGATGGGATAACTGAGGCTCAGAGAGGGAAAGGGATTATCCCAAAGTCACAGAGAGCTAGGTGCATGAACTCTCTCCCCACTACCTTGGTAGGACTCTTCCTGATTTTTTCCTTGGCCAGGCAGGAATTTGATTCCCCATATTCTAGAGGTAAAATGTACAAAGAGCATGTGTGGCTTCATTTGAAGCTGTGTGGTGGTGTCAGGAGAAAGGATATGCTCATCTCTGCATCCCAGCCCTCAGCTCAGGACCTGACATACGTGAGACATCCTTCCATTGTTCATTGAACCGTGGAACTGAGATCCTTCACGAGGATTTGCCTTATAAACAGAGTTTAATCTACCTTATCGTGCACCTGAGTAACTTTGACAAGGAAAGCATTAGGAGTTTTCTGTGCCCTGACTGTGAATCTTCTTGTAAAAACATTCTATTATTTCAGGCATTACACAAGTCATGCATACTTATTATAGCAAAAAAACAGATAAGAAAAAAATTTTGACATGTGATAGAACCACAGGTCCAAGGAGAGCATGCTTAGGGGCTGGAATATTCTGGATATTCAACGTCTTTCCTACAGCACCAGAAACTCACTTGTGTGTCCTGATCTCCACTATCTATATCCTTGGTGCTGTCATCCTTGAAGGAAGGAGCCCCATGAACAACCCGGTCCCAGCGTTCAAACTTGTTTCTCCACAGGTTTAGCCTGGGGTAGGGCTGAGCTTGCTAGTTGTTAGCAATTTCCCATTTTCTGGAAGAATGGTTACAGCGTGTGCTGAGAGCCACCTCCAGACCCAGGCCTTTCACAGATGCTGTCTGTCATCCTCACAACACTGTCCACCAAATGGAACCTTGGGCTTGGAAGGACAAGGCAGGGTGAGAGTGTGCCTGACCATTGCAGAGACCACAGTCACTGCCTTGGATCACCCTATGTCACCAGCACTGGAGCTGCAGATGCCATGCGTTTGTCATGTGACATGACGTCTGACAGCACCACTCAGGAGCAGTCCTAAGATGAAACAGGAGGCTCCCCCTAGTTTTTTTTTTTTTTTTTTACTTTTAGTACAGGGATTGAACTCAGGGGCACTCGATCACTGAGCACATCCCCAGCTCTTTTTTGTATTTTATTTAGAGACGGGGTCTCACTGAGTTGCTTAGCACCTCACTGTTGCTGAAGCTGGCTTTGAACTCGCAATCCTCCTACCTCACCTCCTGAGCTGCTGGGATTAAAGCCATGTGCCACTGGCCCCTATTTATCCCCTCAATCTTTCTCAGCTGTAACCCCCTGGGTGCTGCCTACCCTGGCGGACCCAACGTGATAAGAGCCTGGAAGAGCTGGTCTGAGGACTGGACTTTCCGCCTCTGGCATGGTGACCTACGTGGGACAGGTCACTTCACCTTCCCTTCTGCAGCATGCTGCAACAGGCCCGACTTGTCCTGTTTGCTGGGACATTGTGTTGTGGGACCCATGCCTCAGTGGGAGTGGACTATACTGTGGAGGCAAATGCCCTATGAGAGCATTCCCCTTGCACAGGAGCAAAAGCTTGCCATGGCTGGCATTGCTCTGGGCTGACTGCTCTCCCTCCCGTGTGGACTCTGCTCCCACCGGCCTCTGCTTTGCTGGCTCCCCAGCAGCCCTCCCTTCAACTGCTAACACTCATTTCTGTGGAAAATGATAGGTGACAAGTTGCTCCCTGAGATACCCACCATCAGATAAGCCAGGAGGGGAAACGAGCTCTTCTGGAAAAGAAACAGGCCGGGCTATGGAAATTAAATATTCCTTCGAGGAGAGCAGGAAACTTTAGCTTCCAGCCACGGGTTCTGAGGAAGCCTCAGCAGGGAAACTGGGGCACCCCTGGGAGGAGGGCTGGAAGGATACAAGCTGTGCTCTTGACATCTGCAACTGTCATCTGGGGCCTGGGTCTGCCCCCTCCCAACACAGGCCTCGGGATCAAAATCCCAGCCCCGCTTCCATTCAAACTGGGGTCCTGATGCCGATTTGCAAATTGGGTGGAAGGAGCAGCCTCATCATCGCCATTCCCCATATGGGGAAACTGAGGCACGGAGGTCTGAGGTGGGTGATGGTGCGAGGGAACAGAGCTCCCCACGCACTCTTCTCTGTCCACCCTGAATATGCACCCACACTCGCGCATGCGCACACGCACATGCTGCCTTTTATAGCTCTCTAAAATTTATGA
The DNA here is from genome assembly GCF_001458135.2 of Marmota marmota marmota. Lineage (NCBI taxonomy): Eukaryota > Metazoa > Chordata > Mammalia > Rodentia > Sciuridae > Marmota > Marmota marmota. The sequence continues at coordinate 11,965,917 of NW_025999982.1, forward strand.
GGAAAGTCGAATACCCGGAGATCTCTTAATTAAGCGGCCTTCCCCTCGGAGAAAGGAAATGGGTTTCCATATTCTTAACACCGACGTCAGATTGTACGATTTACTACCCAAGCCTCGCATTGCTCCCCAAATCAACTCCCCTCTAGTACAAACATCTATCACTTTGAAGGCTGTTTGAACGCCACCCTCCCCTCCTGCTCCCCCTCCCCAGTGCCCTCCAGGCCCCCAGCATTTCCTCTGATCTGCCTCCTTGCCCTACAGGTTCAGGGTCAGGCGGCAGCCCTGAACAGATCCCCTGTTGTAACCCTGCTTGTGAGAGAAGGGACGTCCAGCCTGCCCAAGGCTGGCACTGAAGGCTGCTCCCATTCTTTCAGGAATATGTGTGTGTGGGCGGGGCGGGGTCTGGGGGAGTCTGGTGCCCGGTCCCTCCTTGTAGCCCACTGTGGCTGCTGATGTTTGCCCTGAAGATATATGGATTTAATCAGGGCCCTGACAGGTAAAGACCCTAACAACCAGGACAGTCTGTTCTCCCAAACTGTTGAGGATCTAAGCCCAATGTTTACTTTGGAATTGAATGAATAACATTGTTCTGGGAAAGGAAATTTTAAAAAGCAGGCTTGTAATTTGCAGTCCAGAGGAGAACAGATCTGGAGGTCCTGCCCCCCCTCCCCTGCCCCAGGCACAGCCCCCCTCCTGCAAACCCTCACTCTGTCTTTTTGCTGTTTTAAACTTCTAAACACACCACAACCAACCAGCTCATCTTCTCAGCCCTGCCAGTAAAGATCTCAACGTTGCCAGACTCCAGAGAGCAACAGAGAGAAGTCATTGCTTCAGGCAGAAGTTTTTTTTTTTTTTTTTTAAATCAAAACCAAATGCCACTGAAATTCCAAATGCTGCAAGACCCATTCAAAATGTAGAGTGAAGGGTGATTATAGCAGCAGGGGCAGAGTTCACCTGTCCCCCATTCCCCACCATTGCAGGACACAGAGACTATTTATCAAAAAACAAAGGGGCAAGCCCAACAAACCCTCAAAAGCCAAACTTAACAAAATGTGTCCTTCTTCTGAGGTTGAAGGATCCCCTTACTGAGGACTGTCTAGGCAGTTTTAAATTCTTGGGGTGGGAGAGAGGGACAGCTCCTTTGTAAGCAGCCTCAGGCTGTGCTGAGGGGGGTGGGAGGGGAGGCCCGGGGAAGGGGCATCCTGGCTGACCGGAGGGGTGCTAGTGCCCAGCCCCATCCTCCACGCAGAAGTTGCTCTGACTGGTAGAGCCACTCATAGCCTTGAGAATTCCAAAAACCCTTCACCCACCTTCCTCTCTGGATTTGTCCCTAGATGTCAGCCAGGAGAAAGGTGCCCATTCATAGGGCTGCTGGGGGGGCCTTATGAGGTGCCCCAGGATGGCCACAGGCCGGAGCACCACCCTCATGGGCCTTCAACCTCTTTGGCCAGGGGCACCTACCTCGGCCATCTTTTCCATCAACTCCTGCCGGCTCGCTGCCCAACTGCCTACCTTCCTTGGATGCCTGGGATTAGCTAATTGAGGAGGAGGCCACTTTGAACATTCCAAGGTCTGGTCAGGGGCCAAGTCTCATTATTTAGCTTCAAAGTCCAAAACTCCATAAAAATTTCATTGATGGAGTTGATTGTTCCAGATTGTCTCAACGGAACTGAACCCACCATGGCATCCCGGGCCCCCTGTTTTCATGTGGGGCATGTGTGTGGTACCTGCCAGAGGGGAGGGAGTGGGGGTCAGGATCCGCATCACATTTTTGCTTTTCAACTACTTCAAAATGACACAAAAACTATGATTTGGAAAACAGAAGCGAAAAGGAAAATACTCCAGAAGCCAACCACTTACTATGACAGTAATACTTCTTTCTAGGCATTTTCCTTATGCATACTTTTAATATACTACTTATGAGCATATACATGTAAAAATGGCCTTCTTTTTATTTGGGTTTTATGTTTGTTTGTTTTGGTAATGGGGATCAAACCCAGGGGCACTTAACCACTGAGCCATATCTCCAGACCTTTTTACTTTTTATTCTGAGACAAGGTCTTGCTAAATTACTTAGGGTCTTGCTAAGTTGCTGAGGCTGGTCTTGAACTTGTGATCCTCCTGCCTCAGCCTCCCAAACTGCTGGGATTACAAGTGAGCACCACCACTCCTAATCCTTTTTAAAATTTTTCTTTTATTTTGAAACAAGGTCTCAGTATGTTGCCTTGGCTGGCCTTGACCTTGTGATTCTCCTGCTTCAGTCTTAAGCCACCACTGGGCCCCGATGCTTTATTTTTTTAAACTCAGCATTAAATCAAATACCTAAAATATCTTGATGACTGTGTGATATCTTGTTTCAGAAATGTGGACTAATTGCTGCATATTTAGGTCTTTTACAGTTCCATGTTTTTATAAATAATATGAACCTATTCATATTTTCCTGTGGATCCATTCTCATTTTTTTCTTTTCTTTTTAAAAGTAATATTTTTATGATTATAAAAGTAACACATTTTTGTTAAAGTGGGAAAAGTATGGGAAGTATAAAGAAAGTAATAAAAATCACCTGTGATTGTTCCAGAATCAATTTTAACCTTTGGATCTCTCTCTCTCTCTCTCTCTCTCTCTCTCTGTCTGTCTGTCTCTCTCTCTCTCTCTCTCACACACACACACACACCCCATAACGGGTCCATAGGGTTGGGAGAATAAACTTGGCAGAGGAAAATACTCTTTCCAGGAGATCTTCAAAGTGTGATGCGCATGGATTTGAAACTGGGTGACATTTTCATCCAGAACGTGCAACAGCATGGGTGTCGCGGTGGCTGCGCCCTGCGCTTTGGCCTCGCTCAGTGACCCGCTCCTGGTCACCAGCAAGGCCCCTGCAGGCTCTCGAGCAAACGCACGTTCCTCATTCTTCTGACAAGTGCTGCGGAGCCCCTGATTTATGGCCACACTTCACGGGACACTAGTAAACGTCCCACAGTATATTTTGTAAGAGTAATGAAGTCTCAGAAACCCCCGCCCGCCGCAGCCTCTGCTAATAAATTTCCTTCTGCGAGGGGCGCGCCTGCCGCTGCCATCGGAGCCCGCCCGGCGCCCCGCAGCCCCCGCCCACCCCCGGCCCCTAAGCAGGGTTGCTGGGCCCCTCCAGCCGCCCCGAGGTGCAGACCCATCCAGCCCTCAAAAGACGGACAAGGATGACCGGGTGTAGAGGCGGGAGAAGGGGAGAAACCCCAGTCCGACTGCTGCTCTCCTGCTGCAGCTCAGGTTACGGCCAGGGCCAGGGGCGCCGGCAGCTTCTTTTCTGCTACCGTTTCCCTGGAGCTGGAAGATGAAGTGCCGTCTGAAAGAGGGGCAAGTGACATGAGCCAAGCAGGGTGGGGTTGTGTGGGGCCACCCGGACCAGGAGTGGGGGAGCCTGGTCTCCCCAGCATCTAGAAGTGGTTGGGAGGGGCTGAAGATATCGACCTACCCACCCCCAATGCCATCCAAGGATTGGGGTCAGGGAATGTATTTGTCATTCCACAGAAGAGCTGTCCCCCTTTGGCCCTCCCCTTCCTATATTTGGTTCAAAGGTGGATGTTTCTACAGTCATTATTTAAATTCCGCTCTCATCCCGGGCTGTCCAGGCTCTGTACCAGGTGCTTAGGGTGTGAAGGTAAGACTGTACATTCTTGCCTCAAGGAAGCTCCTTCTGTGCTGTCCAAGTAACCCAAGCACCATCAGAGACCACATTCCACAGGCACTGTCCAATGAACTTAACTGCATCAATTCATTTATTCTTCACAACCCAAAGGAGTCATCTTATTTTCACCATCTCAGTGTAGGCACCAAGAGGTTAAGTGACTCACTCAAGGTCTCTCTGGTTCTCCAGTCCCTACGAACTCAAAGCTGGCAGGCTACCTAGACTCCATCTCCAACAAGCAGGTTGTTCTATAAATCGGGAAACTCAGGCTCAGAGAAAGATAGTAATTTGTTCAATACTACACAGCATAGTGGCCAAGCTAGAGCTGGAGCCCAGGCACTCACTGAAGTGCACAGCGGCCCTTGGTAGCCATCTGGATCCCCTTCACGTGTCCTCTATGAAATCAGTAAGTGAGAGAACCCTTTCCTGACATCTGGATTGTTTGCAATGAACTACTCTGAGAACCCAAGAGGAACATAAAGAGGGTTTAAGGAGAGAAATAAGATGAACTCCAAAGGAGCAAGCCTCAGTATCCGCGGGGTGGGGAGTGGGTTTCTCCAAGTTGAAAATCTCTTTTAGTAACCAGAAATTTCACATTATCATATGGAGTTTATCAATTTTCAAAGAATCAGACATTGGTAGAGATCACCACATCCGACACTGGTGGGGCTAGCCAGAGCATGGACTGTGCACTCTGGGTAGTGTGGGAGCCCTCTGAGCAGAGGCCTCAGATTCTACCCACACTTGCAGCCTGGGGCACAATTGCCTGGATCAGAACCCGTGTGAAAGCCAGAAACAAGCAGACACCGTGTGCATGAGAAACACGGGAGACCCATCGCTTTCCTAGTTGGTGCGTGTGTGTGTGTGTGTGTGTGTGTGTGTGTGTGTGTTTGCTCGCGCTCTGAAGCCTCAGGACTGTTTCTTGTTGGAATTCCCCTTGCTCTTGAAGGATAAACCCAGCTAATTGCAGGCCAGTCCCCTGCACAGCTGGGGAAGGGCTCTTAGCTGGGAGTCAGGGACTTTGATGTCACCAACCAGCAACAACACATCACATCTCTGTGATTCAGATGCAAAACAAGGCTAAGGAGATACAGCCTAGGGGGTGGGGTAGGGGTCCCATCTGGTGCCTGTGTCCTTGAGCCTGGACTCACTGGTCCTCCCTGTAACCCTGGGGAGCACATGTGGTTACAGCATTTTACAGCTGGGTACACTAGGGGCAGGGCCGGTAATAGTACTTGGTGGTGGTGCTGGTGGTTTGGGTGTGAGATGATTCAGAGGTACAGACCATTGGGCACACTGTGAGCAGATCGCCTGCTGGGCTCCCTCTCTTGTCCTCTTTCCCCCTCCAGGCTGGGGACAGCTGAAGGCGCTGTGTGCTGTGCTGGCCAGGACACTGGCTTGTAGGGAGCTGGGATCTGTTCTTGGCCCCAGCATTGACATAGCAGACAACTCCTTCTCTGCTCTGGGCCTCCTTCCCCCAGAAATTGGAGGCCTCTAGCAACGCCCTGCTTCCAGACCCACGGGAAGAAAGCCCAGGCCGGGTCCTTGTCTGCAGAGCACAGAGGCTGCTTGCCGAATGAGGTTGGCTCCCATCCTACCCGCTCAGGATCAAATTAAAGCAGGAGGATGACAGCGATTCCCTAATGTCACTGGAGGGTTATTTGTCTCCCTTGCCAGGAGAAGGGCAAGGAAAGAAAACCTCGCCCCCACTCCCCTGCACTGTGTGGCCCCGGGGAGCGTGGCCTGGGCAGAAGCAGGCCTATTCGTGACATTTCTGTCCTTCCACCCAGGCCTCCTTCAGATGAGCGTTAAAAGATCTTGCGCCCATTCTTGATGCTTTTTGAAATTTCAAATGAAATAGTGACTTAAAAAAAAAATCAATGGTAATTTTAGAACATACTTTCCCCAAGCTTTTCATGTCCCCTGGAGAATCTGGTCAACACAAGGCAGGCACTGAAAAAGGCTGTTTTTCACTCCTGGCAGGTGTGGAAATTGAGTTGGTCAGAGTTTGCCTGGGTTTGGGCAAGAAAGAGTGGGTGGCTCCTCTCCCTGAGATTTCAGGGTCCAGCGGACCCAGTGTGGCCCAGACGTGCCCCAATCAGCACCACTTACTGTGATGGAGAGGCTCTGTGACAAAATAGTGTCTAGGTGACATTTGTTTCTTGCTATTGTTAATAATGTTGCTATAATTATCAATGATTCTGTGTTTTTCCATTAGGTCCACACTTTTTTTTTTCTTTTTAAGTTTTGGCTTTGACTTCTCAGTGAACAAGCTGTCGGCCATGAAGGAGGTGTCTCTTTGCTCATCATTTATTCCTCAGGGCTTGGGCTTCATCTGTTCCCTTTTCTGGGGCTAACCTAATTTAGGCCAACATTTCCTGGATGCCCAGAACAAGAGGAAGCTTGGAATGAGCCCCTGCCCCCAAGGAGCTAGAGACTGGCCTGGAGGGAGCCGGGCGGGGACTCAGGGTGGGTAAATGATTAGGTGTCTTCTATGGTCTATGGTCAAGTGCCTCCAAACTTGGACTTTCTGTCCAAGGTAATTATTTTTTCAATTTTCTCTTCCATTCTCTGGGGCCAGAACAAATCTGGCTTTAATGATGGACATGGGCAAATCAGCTGGTCACTTTGAACATCAGTTGACTTGAATCCAGGGTTGGGCAAGATGGTTTAAAAGCCTTTATTGTTCTATACAAGGGGGTCTGAGAGACTCATGTCAGCACAGGAGAGGGGCCACCACCCTGGAGGTCTGAATGTCCCTTGTCACAAATCCCTGTGCCCCCAGCTTAGCCACCACCCTGTCTGGCTCCTCATGTTAGGTCCTCTTTGAGGCACTACCTGGCTTCTGGACTCTTCCCAGTCCCTGGCCATTTTCCTTCTGTTTTTAGGGAAAAAGAGAAAATAGAAGGGCTGGCGTTTCACGGACCTTGTGGGTGGCCTGTAAGGGGGGTGATGAGTTAGAAGGCTGGGAGGAGGGGCTCTCTGTTGACTCATGGGTCACCAAGAGATGATCGCCACTCCATGTGGACTTGCTGACCCCATTTCCAGCACCCACAGGAGGTCCCTTGGGAGCCCACAGCCAACCAGCTGTATGAGTGCAAAGAAGTGCAGGTGACTCTGCAGAGGACCTTGAAGACCCTCCACTGGGCAGATGGTGGGGTGCCCAACAGAGGCTGTGAGTCTCACCAGTTCCAGGCAACTGACCCCTAAAGCCCCCATTTCTCCAAGTCTACTTGCCCAGACTTGCAGACTGAGCAGCCCACCCTGAACCCCACCAGCCACATCCTGGCACATTCTGGGGACTTTGTGTCAATAGCTGCTTAAGCATGTGGTCAGCAGGTGGCCAGTGACATTCAGCTTAAAGAATGGCTACTTCAGGACCACAACAGTAAGCTAAAAGCCATTAAATGAATAGCAACTGGCAAAGCACTTTTACATGCCACTTATTTTCTTATTAAGATGTATTTTTTCCTGTCTAGCTGTCCTTGTTTTGAAGACCCATGGAGAAAGAGGAACACTTGAACTGGCAACCTAGGGACCCTGGGACAAGGCACTTGGCCTCTGTTGCCTCAAATGTCCAGTAGTAGTGTCAGTGACAATAGAATGCATTCTCTGCAGCTTTGCTGGATAGGTCAACACCACTGGTGCACGGGAAGGGCTGCCATTAAAATATGGTTTGTCCTCATCAAAACTCATTTGCAGGCTTGGTCCCCAAAGCCCAGCATTATGAGGTGTTGGGTTTTGTAAAGGGTGATGGTTTCAGTCAGAGGGATTACTGCTCTTGGGAGTGGGTTCTCATTCTGGAGGGACTGGATTGGTTTCCCTCTCTCAAGAGGGGGTTGGTGTAAAGCAAGCCTGGCATCTCCTTTCTTACATGAGTGACCTCCTTTGCATGTGCCCACTTGCCCTTCTGCTTTTCTACCAGGTATGGGGCAGCAGGAAGCTGAGCAGATGCTGGCAATGTACTTTGGGACCTTCAGAACTGTGAGCCAAAATGAACCTCTTGCCTTTATAAATTGTCTGTCCTCAGGTATTTTGTTACAATAACAGACAATGGACTAAGAGAGGAAGCATCTGGGGCAATTAAAGGGCAGTGACAGGTGTGAGGAACTGTTATCAAGATGCTCCACACCTGCAAGAAGAATGTCCCCTTTGTCTCTGGTCAGGCCCCAGGTCTATAGTCATCACACAGCAAAGCTTTCACTCCACTAATACTATGAATCCTGCTGCAGGTGATGTGACTCAAATCCCCCAAAGCTGTCCAAGGTGGCGTGTTCCATGGTTTTCTTCTAGGATCTCTGCTTAAGCAGCTCCCATCAGGAAGCCATTTTGCAGGGACTGGAGTAAACCTTGCAAACACAGTAGATGCAGGAAGAGAATTCCAGGCAGAGAGCAAGCAAGGGACTCTGACCGGGGCTGAGTGAGCGGGAAGAATGGGAAAGACAGGTGGGTAGAGGGTGGTGGAGGCCAGATCACACGGGGCTTTGAAGGGCATGGCGAGAACTTTGAACTTTGTTCTAAATGAAGCTGGAAGTCATTGGTGGGTTTTGAGCGGGGTGGTAACATGAATTGGCTGTCACGAGGAGGGTAGTCCTGGGGAGGGATGGAAAGGTGAGGGTGGGATTTGCGGGCTGGTGAAGGTTGGTTAGGAGAACAATAGCAACAGCTGGGTTTGGCTTGAGGAGTCTGATGAATGGGCAGCCTGGGCTCTGGCACCCAAATCCTGCCAACTCTACCTTCTCATCTCTCCCACTTCTTCCCCTGTCCCTTCTACCACTGCCTTGTCCAGGCTCCCGTCACTCCTTGCTGGAATTCCTGCAGAGGCCCCTCATTGTCCATCAACACAATTGCTAAAAAACAGATTTGATTATTTCACTCTCATGCTTGACAACGCTGATGTATTAGTTATCTATTGCTGGGTAACCAATTGCCCCTGAACTCAGGAACTTAAAACAGCAAGCACTTATCTTACAATTTCTGCGGACCATTGAATCTAGAGACATCTTAGCTAGGGCCTCCGTCTCGAGTCACATAAGGCTGTGATCAAGGTGGCAGCCTGGCCATGTGTCCCTCTGAAGGATCAACTGGGGGAAGACATAATTCCATACTCACCCATGTGGCTGCTGGCAGGCGGGTGGACTGAGTTTCTCAGGTCCTGCTGTCTGTTGACCAGAGACACTAACTCCTTGACATACAGAACCCTCCATGGGGCAGATCACAGCATGGAACCAACTTCCATCAGAGTGAGCTAGTAAGAGGGCAAGAAAGAATGTTCTAGAAGGAAGACATAGAATTTTTGCACTCTGGTCTTGGAAGTGACACCCATCACTTCAGCCATGCCTGCAAAGTCTGGCTGGGCACAAATAACTGAGCCTCCACGAGGCACTTGTAGGTTCAAACAGGAACTACTTTATTGTCGAACTCTCACCGGCACTCCAGGCGCTCTCTCCGCCCTCAACCGGCTCCGCAAGCACCCAACCGGAACTCAATGGGAATTCCGAGAACTCAAAAGTAGCGGGCACCCGAGGCATCAGGAGCCGCCCTATTGCTGGACAGCAGGGGTCTATATACAACTGAATACAACTCAATACACAGCCTGTTTCAATCCAGCATCATCCAGTCACAGCAGTTATACACAGCTTAACTTAATTATCATCATCCTAATGGCCTCACCTCTCAACCACTCCTTCTGGCAATGCCAGGCGCCATCCCGACTCGGCTGTGGGTCTCAACACATGCCCATTTGTTAAAAGTGAGTGCCTGGGGACAGTTCATGCTCAAGGGTGGGGACCAAGACTGATTTCCACATCTTGTCTCTTTCTTGCATCTTTTGGCCCTTCTCTTCACTCCAGTCATGTCACCTGACTTGCTGGTCCTAAATAAGCTCTCTATTTTCTATCGCATTGCCTTTGTCTGGTCACGGTGCACTTTCTGCCTTGACCGCCCCCCCCCCCAGGTTTTCTTCTGCTTATTGCCTCAGGTCTGAGAGTGAAGCCCGTGGCTAGAATCCTCCCTCCACTTGCTTAGGTCAGAGTTCCCGGTCCATGCATTGGCTCCTCCCACTTCAGATTTGTGCTCTGTGACAGTCAGGATTAGGTCTCATTCATCTGTGGGTCCCCATCATCAAATATGGTGTGTGGCACATAGTAGACCATTAAATCTTTGTTCATATGAATGGATGAGTTTTAGTCACATCGAAAGAAAAATTCAGCAAGGCAAACCCTTCATAGGATGGATTCCAAAGTCCATGCACACTTTGAAGATGGTCTGTTTTGGGTCATTTGTGCCAAGCTTTCCTTCTACTGGGAATTCCTGAGGAAGCTGCTCAAATGTTTTTGTAGGAATACAGATTGCCCCAAACTGGATCTCTCAGAAATCCTGGGAGACAGGAACAGGAGGAATCTCTGTACCCATTTTATACAGGCAGAGTGAGCCCCAGGGAGGTTAAGTATCCTGACCACAGCCAGAAGGCTTGTACCTGGTAGAACCTGGCTTAGCTGATCTGTTCAGAACATGTTTACTGATGCTTCTTATATTTGGGGGACTGTACTTTCACCCAGAAAAGTGAGATACAGTTCCTGTCCTCAAGGGGCTCACAGTCTCATGGTGGAGCTTGGCGTGTGGGGAAAAGCCCTCTCCCTTCTCCTACCCCCTGAGTTTCCTCTGTATGATTCAAGCACTGAAACTCCGACAGCAAAGAGCCAGAATGGTGGTCTCCGAACCTCATTGATCTTTGGAACCATCTAGATAGCTTTTAAAAATTCACAGTCTGATTTATAAATCTAGAATGGGACCCAGGACACCATTATTATAAAAACAGTATACTATGTATTATAAAGAAGGTGCACTGATGAGCAGGCACCCTTTATTCCAGGGGTTTGGTCTTAGAGCAGTCAACAGATCTGAATCTTTCTTAGGCAAGAGGAAGAGAGAGGTTCTCATGGCCTCAGTCCACCAAACCTCCCCAGGTACCTACCCTGGTGGGCTGTGCCACCCTTGGAACTGGCCCCTGGCCCACCTACTCTGTTTTCCTGTGTTCCAGTCACATATTTTTTTCATGGTCTCCCAAGCTCAAGTCCTCCTTGTCTTAAGACATCTCACTCAAATTTCAGGCAATGAGAGCTTTCAGGTGCACCCCCAACCCCCGCCACTGGTTGCAAGAGATTAGGCTCATTGCCCACTCTGAGCACCCACCCACTCTCTGCCTGGTACTGCACGCAGCACTTGCTGTGTTATAGCCATCCAGGAACGGGCCTGCTGTCCTTCAGAGAAGTAAACTCTGGAAAGCAAGTCACTTTGGGGTTTAGGCTTTGACCCTTCACCTCTTTCAAACTTTTGGTTCCAATGCCACCTTCTTGGCAAGTCCCTCCCCAGTGGCCTACTTTAGACTCACTCCTGCCTGCTACACTTCTACCCCCTGAATTCCACCCAGGTCCCCCCAGGGCACCTGATCACCTTCTAATTCACCATATTACTGCCGACTTATTCTGTTTCTCTTCTCTCTCCGGGAGGCAGGGCTTTCTATTTTTTCTGTCTATGGATGTGTCCCTACGCCCTAGTACAATGCCTGACACATAGTAGGTTCTTCTGAAAAATGTGTTAAGTGCCTAAGTTTTGAGCAATGCTCTCGTGCATGCAGAGGTGCTCTCTAAATGCTGCTTTGTTGGTTGACAAAGCCAGTGGAAAAATAAGAGCAAGCCCATCTCCCCCTCTTCCAGAAGATGCCTGAGAGCATTGAGACAGGAGGCTGGAGACTCCTTCCTGAGGGTGGGTAGAGTGGGCCTTGTCTGACTGTCGCGGCTTTCCCAGCTGAGCTGAAAAATGCTGTTGGAATCAGATGCTGGGGAGGCGGTGGGCCGGCTCCAAGACTTCCCAAGGAGCCGGAGTCAGGGCTGGCTCCGTATCCCGTTTGTCAGGCCTCGCACACAGACGAGAGGCCTTCAGCTGCCAAGGACTTTGTTTTATTGCCATTGCAGTTGGCTCCCCTTTGGGCCAGCGCTGCCAGGGCATCAGCCATCAAGCCCTGGACGCTGGGCTGGGGTAATAATAGCAATTCCATAATTCTCACCCCAGCCGCGGCTGAAAGGAGGGCTGCTGGGGGTGGCTGAGAAAACAGGGGCCCCCACAGCAGCAGCAACAGCAGGAGGAGCCGGTACTGGCTGTTCCCTCTCACTTCCTCACGGACCTGGCCTTGGACGTGGCTCAAGGAGCTTCTTCCAGCTCAGTCTCACTTCAGTTTTTCCAAAGCTTGTCACAGAAAGAGGTCTGGGGTGTTATTCTTAAGTCCTGGGAACACAGCAGAGGATTCTCAGGTAGGAAATTCTGATATCATCTTGTAGATCCTGCCACACATGGCCTGCATGGTGGGCAAGAGGGATTGCTGCTTGGGAGGCATTTGAAATGTCACTTTGGTTACATGTGTCACCCAGACCTCTAAAAGAGGAGCCACAAGATTGATAAATTACTTCAGGCCTCACCGCCTGGGCTGGGAAGCTTCTGGGGTGGGGGAGGTGGACCATGAGCCTTTGCACCAATCTCTCATCTGATGTACCTACTCTTGAATCTGGCCTTATGGTAGGTGGGGCTGTTAACACCACATGGCTGTCTGGGGATAGCCGGGCAGGTGCCGTACATCCCTGTTGCTTACTTAGAAGAAATAATCAATGCCCTAAAATCTGCCTTGTCAAAGAGCCTCCTGTGGCACCTGGATGTAAGGCCAGTGGAATCAAAAGCCCAGAGGATTGTCCAACCAAAGTATCTATCCACGTGGCTGAGCAGGGAGGTGAAGACAGACAGACCAACATCCACCATCGCTCGTGAAAACTATGTGATTGCATGCTGTCCGTCCTTCAAACCCCTAGTTAAAGTCTGAATAACACTCCAGCCCCTAAACCTGACATCTGTCTCTACCAACCTTCCCTGAAACTGTACCCTTGCACATGAAGTCCCTAAGATGCTTCACAAAAATAGGCTTCTAAATCCAAAATCTTTGAGGAAGCATTGCCTGCTTTCTTGGAGATTCCCAGCAGGTGTTAACCTATTCAAGCCTCTGATAAGTTCCGCATTAAAGTAATCTGTCTTGTTCTGGTCAATCCAGATTTCCTACATTCAATCCCTTATCCTTTATTGACTTTTAATACCCCTTAGTATTGGGGTTCCCAAATAAACCATTGGGAAACACACTGAAGATGGGTTGTTGGACCTCTCGGCACCTTCCATCCTGAACCCTGTGTGGTTTCATTCATGCCAGCGTGGCCTCCTGGAAGCCTACTACTCAGGTGGACACCATCAGATAGTTCAAGGTCACTATGAGGGCCAGGAGCGAAGGCTTGGGGTTGGGCTGATTAAGTCTCTTCTCCAAGCTGTTTCAAGGACAGAGTGTGTCTGTCACCTAGTCATCACAGATGAGCCTTAACAAAGTTAAAACTGTAGACAGGTTTGGCTTGAGGATCTGTCCCCAGTCCCTCACTCTGGCCACACTATCTGATGCCGCCATCTGCTTACCCTACCAAGGCAAAGCAGTGACCAGGACCGCCATCTTTGTTTTCCCTTCTTCCATCACAAGGGTCTTCTTTGCCTGAAAGGAACCAGCTTGTCAAAGCTTCCAGCCCTGATAATTTGACATTTCCCTCCTAGTGGCCTCATCCTGTAGCTCAGTGAAGATAATAAGTGCAATAATTAACATTTCCTACACTGAAATTATTGCAGAGACTTTCCTGTATGTTGTTTATTCAATAGACTGTCTACAACTGACTCTATCTATAGTGATCAGGCTCTTTACCGGGCACAGATAGCACTATAGCTTGAGAAAGACTCACAAGAAGCTAGCTGTGGTGTCCATGACATGCTGATGGTTGTGGGGTCAGCAGGAGATGAGTGGGATGGGGGTGGGGCTCTGTCTTCAGGAGGGTGAGGGTGGATGCCGATCCAGCTCACCAGTGACAAGGAGTCATGTGGGTGGCACAGGCTCATTTGGATCTCAGGCAATCCTAGGAATTTGGGAGAATTGATATTGACTTCACTGTTGCTACTAAAGAAGAGAAAGACCCAGAGAGGCGAGACTCGCTTGAATTCATTTTGATTATCAGAACCAGGCAGGGAGCTGAGCTCAACTCCCCTGAGCTCATGCCACTTTCTCAATTGCTCTGGGACACCAAGGCTGTTCTCCTAGGCCAAGGTGACTGGCTTTTGTGGTGGCCACGTCTTAGTATGTTTCTATGCATCTGCAAGCACTACAAGTCTGTTTGGCCCACATCTTTGATAGCTCTCTAGCAGGTTCCTTCACCTTGTGAATTTTGGGAAGTTAGTAGTTGGAACTGGAGCTTGACCACATTCAGGTTTGAGTTTTCCCCTTAGATAATAGGGGACGGTGTGCTCTTTTCTCTGGAGCCATGGAATGTCTAGTTGTTTCTCTTTTTGTGATGTTTAGCTATTGATCTAGATCGATTAATGCTCCGGGGCCTGGTATCTGGCTTCACCTCTGCGCTCAGTCCTCTGGAGTGAGAGGGCTGTTTTTGTGACTCTCTGGTGCCCATGCTCTCAGGCTCCACAGCAAACCCCAGTTTCCTGCATCCAGACCAGGCTCTCTGGACCTCTTCCTGATTTATTAAGGAGCTTCAAGATTTGTGAAATGCTTGTTGATAGCCTTGAACTGTATGGAAAGGAAGGATCCTGCCTAGACTGACCTCACTTAGCAATCTGGTCACACTTGGAGGGCAGGTGCCTAGGAAGGACTTTCTGAGCTCAGAGGAAGGAGCATCCTAAGACAGTTTGGAAGAATCACAAAGACTTTGTCATAACATGACGGTTGAATTTTGCATCTTCAGAGTTGTATACAGAGATGCTGTGTATTCACCAAAGTACATTTCCCTTTCTCCTCATCACAGGACCTTCCCCACCTTTGGAGATAGGTGTGTCCATGTGATTCACCATGTTGCCCAGTTCTAGCCTCCAAACACCAGCTGAATCATTCTCAGTCTTTTCTTCCCATCTGCTGGCTTCATGGAAAGAATCCACTAGAGAACTTAAGAGTCCTAAGAATATAGAAGAGATATAAGATAAAGACCCTGGGTCACTGAACGACTGCATTGAAGGCTGCTTAGTGGCTAGGAATATTTGCATTGGACTTTATAGGACAGATAAGTGATCCTTTATTGAATTAAACTGTTGACATTTTGGGGATTGCTTGTTATAGCAACCAGTGTTACTTATCCTGACTTCTGTAAGATTTTTGGGGGTGTGGATAAGGAGGTATCTCATGAAAGTAGAGGAAAGGAAAGCAACCCTTACAGGGGCTCTTCAAGGAAGAGTAATTGGGGATTGACTACTTGACTACACTTGTTTTGACCACATATTGTTTTCTTCAATATGACATCTTTCTTTCTCAAAGTAATAATTTCTGAAAGTCATGGCTTTCTGAGTTACCTGAGCACCTCTCAAGTATAAGGTGCTTTCTATGGAGAAGCAGAAATAAATCACTAACTGGATAATGATAGGGCCCCTTCTAAAGCTTAAAAATAATGTTTGTGGAAGGGTCAGGGTAACAAAATAATGGTCTGTCCACTATAGGAGTAGCTAGTTGTTGGGGACCATGAGTCACCAATGGGGCAGAATCTAGCCTAATGGGCAAGAAGTTTATATTAACAGTTGTGACAAAGAAAGGAATAGCCCTAAGATCTCTGAGGAAGGATGGATCACTGGTCTGAAACTTTAATCTTACCATTGGCCGACTTTACCCGACTTTATATGTCCACTCAAATGTGTCTTTGGCAGAAAACACTAGATCTCATCCGTGAGATGACCAGAGGACATCTGCTTGTTTAGCAGTATCTTCTCCTCACAGAGTTCTCTCCCTTTTTCCTTGTGAGAATTTTGTTTTTCAAGCTTTCCAAGACCCTCATCTCCTTTCCAATAGTGTGTTCCAACCTTTGGAGGGCAGATGGGAAATCTAGCCTTGGTATTATTGTCCTTTAGACTTTAGGTCTCTCTCTCTCTCTCTCTCTCTCTCTCTCTCTCTCTCTCTCTCTCTCTCACACACACACACACACACACAC